>NC_053022.1:279128369-279462555 GCF_003073215.2 Triticum urartu
GTCTTGCTCATCCGGTGTGCCCTGAGAACGAGATATGTGCAGCTCCTATCGGGATTTGTCGGCACATCTGGGTGGTGTTGCTGGTTTAGTTTTACCCTGTCGAAATGTCTTGTAGAACCGGGATACCGAGTCTGATCGGAATGTCTCGGGAGGAGGTCTATTCCTTCGTTGACCGTGAGAGCTTGTGATGGGCTAAGTTGGGACACCCCTGCAGGGATTTGAACTTTCGAAAGCCGTGCCCGCGGTTATGGGCAGATGGGAATTTGTTAATGTCCGGTTGTAGAAAACCTGAAGTTGACCTTAATTATAATACATCAACCGCGTGTGTTACCGTGATGGTCTCTTTCCGGCGGAGTCCGGGAAGTGAACACGGTGTTGGAGTTATGCTTGACGTAGGTTGTTCTAGGATCACTTCTTGATCATAGTTGTTCGAACGTGCTTTACCTTCTCTTCTCGCTCTCATTTGCGTATGTTAGCCACCATATATGCTAGTCGCTTGCTGCAGCTCCATCCTCATACCTTTACCTTACCCATAAGCTTAAATAGTCTTGATCACGAGGGTGCGAGATTGCTGAGTCCCTGTGGCTCACAGATACTTCCAAAAACCAGCTTGCAGGTGCCGATGAGTCCGTGCAGATGACGCAACCAAACTCAAGGAGGAGCTCGATGAAGATCTTGTCCTTTATGTTGTTCCGCTTCCACTTGATCAGTTGTGGTGCCTAGTTGGCGTCGATCGGGGACCTATGTCGCATTTGGGGTTCTTCTTTTATATTGGTTCCGTAGTTGGACCTTGATTGTATTTGGATGTTGAAATGCTTTATTCATGTAATTGTGTGAAGTGGCGATTGTAAGCCAACTATGTATCTTTCCCTTATGTATTGCATGGGTTGTGTGAAGATTACCTCACTTGCGACATTGCTTTCAATGCGGTTATGCCTCTAAGTCATGCTTCGACACGTGGGAGATATAGCCGCATCGAGGGTGTTACAAGTTGGTATCAGAGCCTTCCCCGACCTTAGGAGCCCCCATTGCTTGATCGTTGTTAGCAGCCGTTGTTGTGTCTAGAAAAATGTTTTGAGTCATTTAGGAATTATATACCGGAGAGTTTAGGAATTCTTTTTTACTTCCCAGTCTCCTCATCGCTCTGGTAAGGCATCCTGACGTAGAGTTTTGACTATTCTCTTCTCAAATTTCACTAAAAAATTTTTAGGATCACGCGGGTATCTTGGAATCTTTCCGATGGTTTTATGACGAGAACATTGTCTTGGTGCCTCCTGTCAGGGGTTTTGTGGCAGTGTCCCGGGGATTTGAGCTCTGAGGTGTTGTCGTCATAATTTTATCGTTGCAGTTCTGGAATACCTGAGTTTAGTACGCCGACATCGAAAATCTTTTTTTATGCAGTTCGTTGGTGAGATAACCTTGACGCCACCCAGTACTGGGGCGGGAGTTCGGGAGTATTGCCATAACTTGTATAACAGATGCTTTTCGAAGGTTGAGGTAGATGATTTCCGAAGGTTTCTTGGTTATGTGTTGAAGGATGGATACAGCTGGATGTAGGATTTGCTAGTTTTGGGCGAGATATTATGCTTCCCCTGTATCCCCAACACCTGATTGCATAACCGGAAAATTTCGGGAGTTTATAAGTGGGAATTCAAGTAGCTCTTAGGATATCTTTCCGACAGATGTATGATTTGAAATTGGGGTTTGACGTCTAGTGGTCCACCTATTCACGGTCGGTTTTACAGTGGTCTCGTTGTGTCTTAAAGAGTCCTTGGCTATGCCAACTCGGGGACGCTTCGTATGTCATGTGCACTGCCTTGTACATGAAGGTGCTGTACGATCGAGCCCGTGTAGGCCCCACCACGAAAACTTCGGATGAAATCTCTATCATATGTTTGTTCCGGCTTATTCTGCAAGCCAATCCTTTGTTTTTGTTTTGAGTTGTGGTATTCAAGTTGCTTCAATGTCAAATGTTGATTCCATACCTTCCCCAAATGGTGTTCTCATACTCCGAGATGAATACCAATCCTTCTTGATCATCAAGGTTGTTTTGTCAATCCTTTTTAACTGGTGTGCTTCTCTTCAAGTGGATCCGATCATTTCAACATCAGCAAGATCAATTATCATTTCTTCTCAACGGTGTTCGTTTCGTTCTCAACGGTGTTTTCCCACCTTCCCACCCTTGTTTTCTCGAAGGATTCAGAATTCTTGATCAAGTATCCATCTTATTGATGTGAAGTCTCTCCATTCTTTTCCTTCAATGTTCTTATCCGGTGATTCTCATGAAGTTTCTAACGGAGCTTCAAGTTCATCAACCTTCACTCATTTTTCTTCTCCGGTGGATTCAATTCTAACTTTGTTGATCATATCCTTTCCTCGTTTCAATGCTTTCTCATGCCGGTGCAATTCTTAATCATTCACTTCTCGCTATTCATTTGTTCCGGAGTGCTAAAGATATCTCGAAGATTCGTGTTTCCACTCTGCATTCATTCAAGATCTTTCGAGGTTGTTATCTCATTCAAGCCATTTAAATTCAACTGGTGCATTCTCTCTTTTAAATTGTTCTACGGTGTTTCTTTTGAGTGGGCCTTAACCCACAGGTCTTTTCCCAGGATCTTACCTGACTCTTCTTATTTTCCCAGCGTTACTCTCAAATTCTTTTCCAAGTTTGACATAAGAATGAGTTATCATCAGCCAAATGCCTTCTTCTTGATCTTTCAAATTCTTTCATCGTTGGTTCAACCTTTCCATTTTTCATTCCGGAGTATCTCAACAATTTGGTGGTGTTTCTCATCGCCATTCACAGATATTGAAGACTAAAGAAGAGTTTTACCTCTATATCTTATCCGTTCTCTCAGAGATTCGTGGTTCTAATTCGAGACCATCCTTTCATAATTGTTTTGATCGTGAGAATTCTTTTCACCCATCCGAAGCATTTCTTGAGTTGTTTTCCATTTCTTTCCTCCGAAGGCCATCTTTTCAAATATTATTCATTTCAGCTGGCAGCTCACATTCTCCAAATCTTACCGGTGCATCAATCAAATATCCTCTAATCAGTTCTTGATCTCTTCGTTCTGATGTATCTAAATCCCCTCAAGCTTCTTCGTTCATTTGCTAATTCTTTCCGGTGTTTCTTTATCTTTTCTTCGTTCATTTTCAATTCTTACGGTGGCTTGTTCAAGATTCCTCTTCTTACGTTATCATACTTCCGTTCTTTCAAATTCTACCGGTGGTTCTTTGAAGACCTTCTCAAGTTGGCGCTATATCTATCTTAATCTTTTCTACGAGAATAAGTAATATGTCGAATCCATTGATTGTCATCAATTTAATTGGTGAAGGATAAGCATAATGTAATTCTAATTATTGTTTTATCCAAGTGGTTAATTCCCTATTCCGGAGGTTCATCAAAATTCTTGATCTCAATTGTTCATCTTATTTTTTTTCTTCCTGGAGTTCCAAGCTCTAATTATCACGGAGATCCATCTAAATCATTACAAGGTTTCACTTTGTGTTTTCAACTTCTCTTTCTTTTCGTTATCTTTTGTTTACCGGAGTTCTTCTTGAAGGTTCTACATGATGGTTCATCAAGGATTTATATTCCTTCTCGAAACGTTCATCAACTTTCTTTTCAGAGGAGCTCAAGTTTTTTTCATCTTGTAATCCGGAGTTCAATCTTTCTTCCATATCATTGGAGATGGTATTATGTCATTCTTAATAATTTGAGTTCATGTTTCATAACTCACATGTTGTTATGAATGAGGTATTTTAAATCCATCAACCTATTCATTGGAATTATCTTGGGTTATATTCCACCTAAAGCTTTCCCTAAGGATTGTTGCTATCTATGGTGCTTATAAATGATCCAATGTCTTCTTTTATCCTTCCGGTGAAATAAGTTTCTCGTCTGCTTGTTTATTCCAATCTAATTCTTTCCCGTGAGTGGCGGGTTGTCACCTCATAATTTGAGTTGTATTCCATAAGACCATATGAAGCTTATTATTTTCGTTGTTGGTTTTCCAACAACTCCGTTCAACCCTTCTCCTAAAGATGCCTTTTCAGGCTCTTTTGTAGCAGAAGTTGGCATTGTCTTCTACATTCGTTTGTCTCAATTATCTTTACTCTACTCTTTCGTTCCGGAGGCATTGTGATGTTGCTCTCTGCAACCCATCTTCTTGTTTTGTCAGGATCGTGTTCTTTTCGTCCTTATCCTTTTAACCGGAGTGTCGTGCCTGCTTTTCGAATTTTTCCCATTCTGTCAAGTTTTGCCTCCCTTCTCAGACGGAGTGCTGCTCAAATTATATCATTCTTAATCCTTATCTATCTTGTTTTAACCGGAGTGGTTTCAATATACATCTTGCCCTTCAACCTCAAGGTTTTTCGCAATGTTCTTTGTCCCTCTTTTCTAACGGAGTGTTTTCAAATTTGTCATCTCCGTTATTCTTTTTCTCGAAATGGCTTAACCTTTTCAAGGTTCTTTGGTCTCACTCGTTTGTCAAAGAAGCAACTTAGTTTTACCTCTTCTCTTTCTCTTCCGTTTTTCCCTCCGGTGCCATTCTAGATCTCGGGACGAGATCCTCTCGTAGTGGTGGAGTGTTGTAACACCCCGAGACCGATGTGCCAGTTGTCGTCCAGTTTGCCAGTTGTCTCCAGTTATTCGCCGTCGTTGCCATGTCATTCGCTTGCGTGTTGCATCTTGTCATGTCATCATGTGCATTGCATCATCATGTTTTCAAAACTTGCATCCGTCCGGATATCCCCGTCCCTTCCATTGTCCCGTTCTGAGTCCAACCACAACTTGCACGCGCCCGCGGCAGTCCGAAAATAGTATTTATAAGTGTCCGAAATGTTCTCGAATGGGATGAAAGTTGTGTGGTGGTTATTATAGTGTAGGTAGGACGCCTGCCAAGTTTCATCGCATTCGGACTCCGTTTGATGCCCCAACGGATAACTAATAGCGGCAATACAGTCGGTCTTTTTGTCAGACGTTTTCGGTCTCCAGAAACCCGTGTCGGGCTGCAGATCTTTTCTCTCCTCTCAGTCTATGGCCCTCTACACAGCCCTTCTAGCCCATCTACCTAACCCCCTCCACTCCGGAACGTCCGATGCGATCGAACGGCTCCGAAACGGTTAAAACCCCCCTCTCCTAGCCCCCTGCCTATAAATGGACCCTACCCTTCCACTTTTGAAACCCTAGCCCTCCTTCTCTTTTCCGCAGCCACCCTCTCCACCGCCGCCACTTGTCGCGCCCCCATCAGCCAGCCCGCCACCGGCGACGTGCGCAGCCAATCAGGCGCTGCCACGTCGCGCCCAGCGCCTCCACCAGCCCCATGGCCGCCTGGCCCAACCGAGGCCCGCCCGGGCCAGAGCCCCTTCGCTCGCAGCCGCCAAGCTGTTCCTCCTCGATCCGACCTGGATCGGGAGGGAGCCGGAGCGCTGCTCTTCCCCGCCGCGCCGGCGAGTCCGCCTGCCTGCGGCCTGTCATCGGAGCATCGACCGCCGCGCCCCAGGTCATCAATCCTGCCCGGCCCTCGATTCTCTCTCCTTCTCCTCACAGCTCTCTCTCTCCCAAGTCCCTCGCAGCAAGGCGCCGCCGCTGGTGCCCGCCGTCGGCCTCGTCGTCGTAGCCCAAGTCCCGAACACCGCCGGATCCGGCCGTCCCCGCCTCGCCTCGCCGCTGCTCTGCCTCATCGTCGCCGGAGCCCCAGCCGTCGCCATGTCCCTGCGCTGTTTCTGCCCCATCCTCGTTTGAGCGGAGGACGAGCGCTTCCTCGTCATGCGCCTGGGCTGCAGCGCGCGTTGACTGGCCTAGCCTCCTCCCGTTCCAGATCGCGAGGCCCGGCCTCCTTTGATCCAGCCGGCCTGCTTGGCCTCTCTTCAGTTCCGGGCCAAGGTCCATGGTGAGGCCACCACCAGCGCCTCCTTTTTTTCTGTTCTGTTGGACCTCTGCTCAGTTTCGGCCCATGTAGTGTTTTTTCCCGCTGCGAATTTGTCTAATTTCCAGAGAACACAGTTTTGCAGAAAACCCCTTCATGATCATGCATATTGTAACTCACAAACGATGCATCATATTAAAATAAACTTAATATGAAAAATGCTTAGAATTGCATCTAGTTTCATAATATGTCATTTTCATCCATGGTTAAAATATTTAAAATGATGTTTGGTTAAATTTACTCCTATGCCATGTTAAATGATTTAATTCATAACTATTCAACCGTAACTCAAATTCTAACAAACTTTATATGTAAATGGGGTAGAAAAATGCCTAGTTTAACATGGTGGCCTTACTTTGCATGTTAAACAACTCTAAAATTGTGTTTAGGGCAGAACAGTACCAAATCATAATATGCTCATGGAGGAGTTTCCGGATTGTTGTTCGTTGCTCCGGAATTGTTGTTCGTTGCTTCCGGCCTCATTTAACCTTGACTAGATAGGTAGTTTTCATTTACTTCACCTCTTGCCATGCTAACAACATTTAATCTTGTTGGGTACATAAACGAGAGAGAACTAAATAAGTCATGTGGTTTTTCGTCAATATGCAACTCGTTGCATATTGAGCTCCACTTAATTTGTAGTGTTGTTTGTTGCACTTTGCCATGCCATGCCCTCTTTAAACCGGACATGCATCATTCTTGTTTGCGCATCATGCCATGTCTATGTGGTGGTTGTTTACTAGGTTGTTTGCTCTTTTCCGGTGTTGCTTCTTCGGGTTGGTTCCGATAACGTCGCCTTTGTGAGGAACCGTTCGACTACGTCCGTTTGTCTTCTTCATGGACTCGTTCTTCTCCCTTGCAGGATCTCAGGCAAGATGACCATACCCTTGAAATGAATTCTATCTTTGCTTGCTAGATGCTCGCTCTTTTGCTATGCCTATGATGCGATACCTACCACTTGCTTATCATGCCTCCCATATTGTTGAACCAAGCCTCTAACCCACCTTGTCCTAGCAAACCGTTGTTTGGCTATGTTACCGCTTTGCTCAGCCCCTCTTATAGTGTTGTTAGTTGTAGGTGAAGATTCAAGTTTGTTCCTGTTTGGAACATGGAGATGTTGTTCCTTATTGGAACATTTTACTTGTTGGGATATCACAATATATCTTATTAAATTAATGCATCTATATACTTGGTAAAGGGTGGAAGGTTCGGCCTTATGCCTGGTGTTTTGTTCCACTCTTGCCGCCCTAGTTTCCGTCATATCGGTGTTATGTTCTTGGATTTTGCGTCCCTTACGCGGTTGGGTAATAATGGGAACCCCTTGACAGTTCGCCTTAAGTAAAGCTCTTCCAGCAATGCCCAACATTGGTTTTACCATTTGCCACCTAGCCTTTCTTTTCCCTTGGGAGTCGCGCTCCTGAGGGTCATCATTTTTTTTCCCCCCCCCCCCCGGGCCAGTGCTCCTCTGAGTGTTTGTCCAACTGAGCGATGTCCGAGGCTACCAGGGGAAACTCTGGGCTGGCTTACCCGACGTCTTGCTCATCCGGTGTGCCCTGAGAACGAGATATGTGCAGCTCCTATCGGGATTTGTCGGCACATCTGGGTGGTGTTGCTGGTTTAGTTTTACCCTGTCGAAATGTCTTGTAGAACCGGGATACCGAGTCTGATCGGAATGTCTCGGGAGGAGGTCTATTCCTTCGTTGACCATGAGAGCTTGTGATGGGCTAAGTTGGGACACCCCTGCAGGGATTTGAACTTTCGAAAGCCGTGCCCGCGGTTATGGGCAGATGGGAATTTGTTAATGTCCGGTTGTAGAAAACCTAAAGTTGACCTTAATTATAATACATCGACCACGTGTGTTACCGTGATGGTCTCTTTTCGGCGGAGTCCGGGAAGTGAACACGGTGTTGGAGTTATGCTTGACGTAGGTTGTTCTAGGATCACTTCTTGATCATAGTTGTTCGAACGTGCTTTGCCTTCTCTTCTCGCTCTCATTTGTGTATGTTAGCCACCATATATGCTAGTCGCTTGCTGCAGCTCCATCCTCATACCTTTACCTTACCCATAAGCTTAAATAGTCTTGATCGCGAGGGTGCGAGATTGCTGAGTCCCTGTGGCTCACAGATACTTCCAAAAACCAGCTTGCAGGTGCCGATGAGTCCGTGCAGATGACGCGACCAAGCTCAAGGAGGAGCTCGATGAAGATCTTGTCCTTTATGTTGTTCCGCTTCCAGTTGATCAGTAGTGGTGCCTAGTTGGGGTCGATCGGGGACCTATGTCGCATTTGGGGTTCTTCTTTTATTTTGGTTCCGTAGTCGAACCTTGATTGTATTTGGATGTTGAAATGCTTTATTCATGTAATTGTGTGAAGTGGCGATTGTAAGCCAACTATGTATCTTTCCCTTATGTATTGCATGGGTTGTGTGAAGATTACGTCACTTGCGACATTGCTTTCAATGCGGTTATGCCTCTAAGTCGTGCTTTGACACGTGGGAGATATAGCCGCATCGAGGGCGTTACATCCGAGCACATTCAAACAATGCCTTAAGCAAGGTAATGACGCTAAGACATCGCCATTGTCAGGTATACCTAACTCGGGGCAAAGCTAGGCTTTCACCTCGGGGCTCGAGACCGGGTGCTCAGGTAGCACCACCATCGAAGTAACTCATGTGTTATCGCCACCACTTTTCCGCGATCCCAGCAGGTAAATGCAATGCGCCACCACTGCACAACTATCCTATGCGTCAAGCCATCATCCATAGTTTGCACCTCCTCACTGAAGTCAGCTACCGGATCTGAAGAGATGAAATTCTCACGAAGACCTTTCAGTGACCACCTCAATCTGCCACGAGTTCGCCGCTGGTCGCAGTGATCAGCACAAGGACCAATACCGACGATGGAGCACATCACCTCAGCGAAGAGAGCCCTGTCCAAACTGTCAATCGAGGGGCTGACATGGTGGAAACTAAGAGCACAAAATCAGATCATCATTGCTAGGGCGGCATGCGCGCGGGGCATAGCCGCTGCTAGAAGAAGCACACAAGATGTCTCGCCCACAACAGCAAGAGGTCGTACCATCACGAATATAGAGGCCAGCCCCAAGGAGAGATCCGAACGAGCAGATCGTGGACGTCCCGATCCCGGACCAGACCTCATTCATAGGCAGGCCGTGATAACCCACAAGTATAGGGGATCGCAACAGTTTTCGATAAGTAAGAGTGTCGAAACGCAATGAGGAGCTAAAGGTAGAACAAATATTCCCTGAAGTTCTATCGACCACCGATACAACTCTACGCACGCTTGATGTTCGCTTTACCTAGAACAAGTATGAAACTAGAAGTACTTTGTAGGTGTTTTTGGATAGGCTTGCAAGAAAGTAAAGAGCACGCAAATAAAAGCTAAGGGTTATTTAGATGAAGACACAACTAAATTAGTTTTAGTAGAGAGCTTGTTGTCACGAGAAAGTTATTTGTCCCTAGGCAATCTATAACTAGACCGGTAATCATTATTACAATTTTATTTGAGGGAGAGGCATATGCTAACATACTTTCTCTACTTGGATCATATGCACTTATGATTGGAACTCTAGCAAGCATCCGCAACTACTAAAGATTCATTAAGGTAAAACCCAACCATAGCATTAAAGCATCAAGTCCCCTTTATCCCATACGCAAACAACCAACTTACTCGGGTCTGTGCTTCTGTCACTCACGCCACCCACCATAAGCAAATCATGAACATATTGCAAACCCTACAGCGGGAATCCCTCACGCTTGCGCGACACGGAGAGCACCATAGGACAGCACCAATAATAAAACATTCAACTCAAACCAATCTTGATCATCAAATAGCCATTAGGACAAAACGGATCTACTCAAACATCATAGGATAGACATACATCATAGGGAAATAATATATAGCGTTGAGCACCATGTTTAAGTAGTGATTACAGCGGGTAAGAGAGAGGTTACACCGCTGCATAGAGGGGGGAAGAGTTGGTGGTGAAGGCGGTGAAGTTGTTGGTGAAGATGAGGGTGATGATGATGGCCCCCGGTGGCACTCCGGCGCCACCGGAAGCAAGGGGGAGAGGGCCCCCCTTTTTCTTCTTCTTCCTTGACCTCCTCCCTGGATGGGAGAAGGGTTTCCCCTCTGGTCCTTGGCCTCCATGGCGTGAGATTGGATCTGTCTCTCTGTCTCTCCCTGTTTCTGCGTTATCCGATTCTACCCCTTCACCGTTTCTTATATTCTCGGAGATCTGTAACTCCGATTGTGCTGAAATTTGAACACGATCTCTATCCAGATATTAGCTTTCTTGCGGCCAAAGAAGGGCATCAACCGCCTTACGGGGTGGCCACGAGGGTCAGGGGCGCGCCTGCCCCCCTGGGGTGCGCCCCCTACCTAGTGGGCCCCTCGAGCATCGTCTCGCGTTGATTTCACTTCCCAAAAATCACATATATTCCAAAAAAAATTCTCTGTCCGTTTGGACTCCGTTTGATATGGATATTCTGCGAAACAAAAAAACATGCAACAAACAGGAACTGGCACTGGGCACTGGATCAATATGTTAGTCCCAAAAATAGTATAAAAATTTGCCAAAAGTATATGAAAGTTGAATAATATTGGCATGGAACAATCAAAAAATACGACGGAGACGTATCAGCATCCCCAAGCTTAATTCCTGCTCATCCTCGAGTAGGTAAATGATAAAAAAGATAATTTTTGATGTGGAATGCTACCTAGCATAATCTTGATCATGTATCTAATCATGGCATAAATATTAAGATACGAGTGATTCAAAGCAATAGTCTATCATTTGACATAAAAACAATAATACTTCAAGCCTACTAATAAAGTAATCATGTCTTTTCAAAATAACAAGGCCAAAGAAAGTTATCCCTACAAAATCATATAGTCTGGCTATGCTCCATCTTCTTTACACAAAATATTCACATCATGCACAACCCCAATGACAAGCTGAGCAATTGGTTCATACTTTTTTACGCGCTTCAGCTTTTTCAACCCTCACGCAATGCATGAGCGTGAGCCATGGACATAGCACTATACGTGGAATAGAATATGATGGTGGAGGTTGTGTGGAGAAAACAAAAGGGGAGAAAGTCTCACATCGACACGGCTAATCAACGGGCTATGGAGATGCCCATCAATTGATGTCAATGTGAGGAGTAGGGATTGCCATGCAACGGATGCACTAGATCTATAAGTATATTAAAGCTCAAACTGAAACTAAGTGGATGTGCATCCAACTTGCTTGCTCATGAAGACCTAGGGCATTTGAGGAAGCCCATCGTTGGAATATACAAGCGAAGTTCTATAATGAAAATTCCCACTAGTATATGAAAGTGATAACTCAAGAGACTCTCTATATGAAGAACATGGTGCTACTCTGAAGCACAAGTGTGGTAAAAGGATAGTAACATTGCCCCTTATCTCTTTTTCTCTCATTTTTTTTGTTTTTTTTCTTTTTCCCCCTTTTTTGGCCTTTCTCTTTTTTTATTTTTTTATTTTTTCGTCCGGAGTCTCATCCCGACTTGTGGGGGAATCATAGTCTCCATCATCCTTTTCTCACTGGGGCAATGCTCTAATAATGATGATCATCACACTTTTATTTACTTACAACTCAATATTACAACTCGATACTAGAACAAAGATATGACTCTATATGAATGCCTTCGGCGGTGTACCGGGATGTGCAAGGATCTAGCGTAGCAATGACATCAAAAAATGGACAAGCCATGAAAACATCATGCTAGCTATCTTACGATCATGCAAAGCAATATGACAATGATGCTCAAGTCATGTATATGATGATGATGGAAGTTGCATGGCAATATATCTCGGAATGGCTATGGAAATACCATGATAGGTAGGTATGGTGGCTGTTTTGAGGAAGATATAAGGAGGCTTATGTGTGATAGAGCGTATCGTATCACGGGGTTTGGATGCACCAGCGAAGTTTGCACCGATTCTCGAGGTGAGAAAGGGCAATGCACGGTACCGAAGAGGCTAGCAATGATGGAAGGGTGAGAGTGCGTATAATCCATGGACTCAACATTAGTCATAAAGAACTCACATACTTATTGGAAAAGTTTATTAGCCCTCGAAGCAAAGTACTACTACACATGCCCCTAGGGGGATAGATTGGTAGTAAAAGACCATCTCTCGTCCCCGACCGCCACTCATAAGGAATACAATCAATAAATACCTCATGCTCCAACTTTGTTACATAACAGTTCACCATACGTGCATGCTACGGGAATCACAAACCTCAACACAAGTATTTCTAGAATCCACAACTACCCACTAGCATGACTCTAATATCACCATCTTTATATCGCAAAACTATTGCAAGGAATCAAACATACCATATTCAGTGATCTACAAGTTTTATGTAGGATTTTATGACTAACCATGTGAATGACCAGTTCCTGTCATCTCTCTAAATAGATATAAGTGAAGCAAGAGAGTTTAATTCTTTCTACAAAAGATATGCCCATGCTCTAACAAATATAAGTGAAGCAAAAGAGCATTCTACAAATGGCGGTTTTCTATGTAAAGAGAAACAGGCAATCAAAGCTTCAAATGATATAAGTGAAGCACAAGAAGCATTCTATAAAGCCATACTCAAAAGATATAAGTGAAGTGCATAGAGCATTCTATAAATCAACCAAGGACTATCTCATACCAGCATGGTGCATAAAATAAAAATGAAAACTTAATGCAAAAGACGCTCCAAGATTTGCACATATCACATGAATGAAACGAATCCGAAAACATACCGATATTTGTTGAAGAAAGAGGGGATGCCTTCCCAGCATCCCCAAGCTTAGACGCTTGAGTTTCCTTGAATATTTACTTGGGGTGCCTCAGGCATCCCCAAGCTTGAGCTCTTGCCTCTCTTCCTTCTTCTCACATCGAAACCTTCTCAATCATCGAACACTTCATCCACACAAAACTTCAACAGAAAACTCGATAAGATCCGTTAGTATAATAAAGAAAATCACTACTCTAAGTACTGTTGCAAACCAATTCATATTATTATTTTTGCATTGTGTCTACTGTAATATAACTTTTTCGTGGCTTAATCCACTAATATAAATTGATAGTTTCATCAAAACAAGCAAACTATGCATCAAAAACAGAATCTGTCTAAAACAGAACAGTCTGTAATAATCTGAACATTCACCATACTTCTGATACTTGAAAAATTCGGCCAAAATTAGGAAAAATAAAAAAATTGTATAGGAAGATAGTGCAAAAAGAATCAGAACCATTTGACGTTCCAGCAAAAAAATGTAAAATCGCGCACCACAGCCAAAGTTTCTGTCCTACACCATACAGACCATCAAGCAAATGTAAACATCCTAAAGGCAAACCTTGGCACATTATTTTTATTTCTAAACTTTATAAAAGCACACAACAGAAATAAATGAGTCTCTAAAACTTCCGGGTTGTCTCCCTGGCAGCGCTTTCTTTAAAGCCATTAAGCTAGGCATATAGTGCTCAAGTAATGAATCCACCAGGATCCCAAGGTATATCAAAGCCAATTTTAATTAACAATGATTTAGCATTTAGTAGTGAGCACAAAGTAACATATATCATGTAACAACGAAGTCTAACTCTCTTCCTATGCATCGGCATGTCATAAAAGAACAATTCATGCACACATAGTAAAGGCCAATGCATAGTATAAATAGTTTCTTGTAATTTTATCATATTGGAAACATAGAGAGGTGGAGATATAGTTCCTCTCTCATAATAATTGCAAGTAGGAACAGCAAGCACATGCATATTATATCTATCAAAATTATCATGTGTAACGGTAAAAGGCAACCCATGAATATAATCCTTAATAAGTGCAAACTTCTCCAATATAGTGTAGTTGGGAGAATTCAAAAAGATAATAGGACTATCATGCGTGGGTGCAATAGCAACAATTTCATGTTTAACATAAGGAACTATAGCAAGTTCATCTCCATAATCATAATTCATATTGGCATCTTGGCCACAAGCATCATCAAAAAGGGATATTTCAAAAGAATCCAAGGGATCATAACAGTCATCATAGCAATCATCCTTCGGTAAGAACGGAGGGGAATTAAACAATGTATGAGTTGAATAGTTACTCTCATTAGAAGGTGGGCACGGGTGATCAATCCGCTCTTCCTCCTTTTGTTCTTCGCTCTCTTCCTCATCTTTTTCATCCAATGAGCTCACAGTTTCATCACTTTCTTCTTCCATAGACTCCTGCAAAATATTAGTCTCTTCTTGGACAGCGGAGACTTTCTCAATAAGTGCATTAATTTTGGAATTGTATTCATAATTCTCATAGAAATATTTGAGGATAGCTAAATTTTCAGATCTATAAACAGCATCATCAAAATCTTCACACTCTGTACACATAGATTCAATTTCATAAGCACCCATAAAAGCAACAAATTCTTCTATTTGTTCCACATCATAGTAATCATATATACCATTAGCATAAGAAGCTAAGGTTTTATTATCATTGAATTTGCATGAAAAGGGAAGGTGTGGAGCCTTCATCCTAGAGCAACAAGTATAATCATAACTCACGCATAATTGCCAAGCATACCACTTCAATATATGAATTTGATCCCATAATAGTTTCCCTTTTTGTGTCAAGCGATAATCCCTAAAGTATTCACGTTGATCCAACGTTACTCCCATTACATAATTAAATGGGTTTTTCTCAGGATTATTAAAGTAGTACACAATATCTTTCACATAACCAACATCGAGGGTTTTAGGAGGTTCACCATGTCCATGAGCAGAAAGTACACCTAATTTTTTTGGTATTTCGTGTTCCATATCCATAACTAAAGATAGAGAACAACTAAGAACAACAAATAAAAATTACTTAGTGATAAATCAAACAAGCACACACGAGAATATTCACCCCACGCTATTGCTCCCCGGCAACGGCGCCAGAAAAAGGTCTTGATAACCCACAAGTATAGGGGATCGCAACAATTTTTGATAAGTAAGAATGTCGAACCCAACGAGGAGCTAAAGGTAGAACACATATTCCCTCAAGTTCTATCGACCACCGATACAACTCTACGCATGCTTGACGTTCGCTTTACCCAGAACAAGTATGAAACTAGAAGTACTTTGTAGGTGTTTTTGGATAGGCTTGCAAGAAAGTAAAGAGCACGTAAATAAAAGCTAGGGGCTGTTTAGATGAAGACACAACTAAATTAGTTTTAGTAGAGAGCTTGTTGTCAAGAGAAAGTTATTTGTCCCTAGGCAATCGATAACTAGACCGGTAATCATTATTACAATTTTATTTGAGGGAGAAGCATATGCTAACATACTTTCTCTACTTGGATCATATGCACTTATGATTGCAACTCTAGCAAGCATCCGCAACTACTAAAGATTCATTAAGGTAAAACCCAACCATAGCATTAAAGCATCAAGTCCCCTTTATCCCATACGCAAACAACCTACTTACTCGGGTCTGTGCTTCTGTCACTCACGCCACCCACCATAAGCAAATCATGAACATATTGCAAACCCTACAGCGGGAATCCCTCACGCTTGCGCGACACGGAGAGCACCATAGGACAGCACCAATAATAAAACATGCAACTCAAACCAATCTTGATCATCAAATAGCCATTAGGACAAAACGGATCTACTCAAACATCATAGGATAGCCATACATCATAGGGAAATAATATCTAGCGTTGAGCACCATGTTTAAGTAGAGATTACAGCGGGTAAGAGAGAGGTTACACCGCTGCATAGAGGGGGGAAGAGTTCGTGGTGAAGGCGGTGAAGTTGTTGGTGAAGATGATGGTGATGGAGATGGCCCCGGTGGCACTCTGGCGCCACCGGAAGCAAGGGGGAGAGGGGCCCCCTTCTTCTTCTTCTTCCTTGACCTCCTCCCTAGATGCGAGAAGGGTTTCCCCTCTGGTCCTTGGCCTCCATGGCGTGGGAGGGGCGAGAGCCCCTCCGAGATTGGATCTGTCTCTCTGTCTCTCTCTGTTTTTGCGTTCTTCGATTCTACCCCTTCACCGTTTCTTATATTCCCGAGATCCATAACTCCGATTGGGCTGAAATTTGAACACGATCTCTATCCGGATATTAGCTTTCTTGCGGCGAAAGAAGGGCATCAACTGCCTTACGGGGTGGCCACGAGGGTCAGGGGCGCGCCTGCCCCCCTGGGCGCACCCCCTACCTCATGGGCCCCTCGAGCATCGTCTCACATTGATTTCACTTCCCAAAAATCACATATATTCCAAAAAAATCCGTCCGTTTTTATTCTGTTTGGACTTCGTTTGATATGGATATTCTGCGAAACAAAAAACATGCAACAAATAGGAACTGGCACTGGGCACTGGATCAATATGTTAGTCCCAAAAATAGTATAAAAAGTTGCCAAAAGTATATGAAAGTTGAATAATATTGGCATGGAACAGTCAAAAATTATAGATACGACGGAGACGTATCAGGCCGCCACTGCTGCCCATCCACCTATCGCTAGTTCCTGCGGGACACGACGATGTGAGCCACGCCACTCCGTCCACCGGCCAGCACCCGTCGTCCTCTACCTTGAGCTCCCCTGCTCGTGGAAGCGTCGCCCGCTATCCGAAGGAAACAGGCCCCGCCGCTGCCGGCTCCACGCAAGCTTTGCTCACAGGAGGCTCCAGCAACGGCGAGGGAGATATAGAGGCGGAGGTTGTGGAGACTCCAGCGTGGTTGGGTCGCCGCCCGTGGCGCCTTTCATCTTATATTCGCAATATCCAGATTGCAATCTTAGTTTCTTGCTTGTTCTTCGTTTTCTTGTAGGAAATAGACCTTCGGGGTCAGGTTGATCGTGCTCCGGCATGGTCAATAACCTCTCGGAGTTGGTTTAGCGATTGCTAAGGCGCGACGTCCTCGCACGTTCGTAGTCGGATCGTGAAAGTCTAGTCCTCCGAAACAATAATCACCATCTCATCGAAAGATGGGACACCTTTGCCTCTATCAAGTGGTATCAGTTTTCAGGTTGCTCGATGAGATTTTGCAGTTTTTCGTAGTTTAGATCGAGTCTGTTCTTCATACCTACAGTCCACGAAAAAGCCAAAAAAAATTTAGGGTTAGTTCATCATATCCAAACCAATCTGAGCCATTGCATAATCTTTTCTGTATTTGCTTTGTTAAATTTGTGGTTGCATCATCGTGTCAAGTTGCTGGTCTTAGCGTCTAGTTCTTTAGAGTTTCGAGTTCTGTTCACAAGTTGTCACACCGCCGCCGCACCATCATCATCACCCCTGCCATATACTACCACCGCTTATCCGCTATTTCTCTGAGTCCATATACCATCACCGCTCCGAGTCCATATACCACCACCAATCTGAGTCCATATACCACCACCGATCCAAGTACATATACCACCACCAATCTGATTCCACATATACCACCGTCATATACCATCACCAGTCCGAGTTCCACCAGATTCATCTCCTCCACCAGTCCTAGCCTAAGTCCAGTATTTGTTCCTTTATTTTTGAGTTCCAGATCATGTGATACTACGAGTTGTGAACTAGTCGGATTACCCAACTTTCGTGCCACCCGCGGAAGAAAAATAGTTCCAGTTTAAAAAAACAAGTCTGGAAAATTCTGGCCAGGCAGTTTTTAGAGCATTTGTATACTTTTTCGAAAATTATTTGTTGCGGAGCAAAAAAAGAGGAAAAAAAGTGAAAAAAAATTCAGAGTGCGCTCCTCCATTATTTACGTGCAGCGCCGTGATTTTGTTAGTGTTCTAGGATCGCGTCTCTAGCATGGTCTAGCGTAGGACCAGCAGAGTACCGTCGTCGAGCGTTTATTCAACTTTGCATCTCTGAATTGATTATTGCTGACCCTTGTTGCTACCATATTATAAGCCTTCCCATATCCACATACATCTACGTCATGTGTTTGACTCTCCCTGGTAATCGCTCTATCCAGGCTTTGAGAGTTTTGACTACAATAGTTGCCGATCATCACCTGCTGCTGGGTAAGAACTGGTAAGAATTTGAGATTTGTTTGACGGGTTTATGACTTTCCACAACACCAACGCCACTTCCTAGTAATCTGTAGGATCATATTCTTTTGTGTTTCTATTGCTTCTAACCATGCTAGGATCACAAGCCGTCGAGACGGATTAGGAGAACATGACGAACAAAGAGTTACATGATAAGTTTCAGCAAATGATGAGTGGACAGGTGGAAGATGTGCTAAACAGATTTGAAGAGGCCATGGAGAAGATAGATGGCATTGAGAAGGCGTTCAAAACAAAGCTCGATAACAATTTTAATGAATTGCTCGCGCGTCTTCCACAACCACCGCCCACTGCACCTGTCGCACATCTACAGTAGCAGCAACAACAACAACAACAACAACACAACATCACCTTCCAAATCAAGTGGGACAAGCACTGCGCGTTCCCCTTGAACCTGGTCAAAATTCTGGTGCCGCTGTACCTACTGTGGATGCTTCTGTAGCTCCTGCTTCTACTGCAAAGGTGCAGGACCATTATGAGGATGAGGTTGATCAAAATCAGAACTACGTGCAACCACTAGCACCACCACCACCAGGTCATCCTCATGCATATCATCGCAACGGTAGGGATGCACCATCGCCTGAGGTACGAGATCATGACCATCTTTCTAAACTAAAATTGAATATTCCACCATTTGAGGGTAGATATGTTCCTGATATATATCTTACTTGGGAGTTAGAAACTGAGCAACGTTTTACATGTTTACAATATCCTGAGGAGAGACGTGTTCCTGCTGCTGTTTGTGCTTTCGCTAGTTTTGCATGTGTTTTGTGGTCTGAACATTGTAGATTATATCCTATTCCAGCTACTTGGGGTGCTTTGAAAACTGCTATGCATACTCGTTGGGTTCCACCATATTATCAACGTGAATTACTTCAAAAATTCCAGTGTTTAAGACAAGGAAAAAATTATGTAGAAGAATATTATCAGGAATTACAATCTGGAATGATTAGATGTGGTATTGTTGAGGATAATGAAGCTATGCTTGAGAATTTTATGGGTGGATTAAATAAAGAGATTCAGACCATTCTAGAGTATAAGGAGTATAATAATATCACTCGTTTATTCCATCTTGCTTGCAAAGCTGAACGTGAAGTGCAGGATTGACAGGCATTGGTGCAAACTAACTTTTCTCTAGGTCGACCTTCATCATGGACACCGCGTGCATCCTCTACTCCCACACGTCCTACTGCAGCACCACTTACTTCAACCGCCAATTCCAACTGAGATACAAGAAAACAGGCACCACCACCACCATCTGCCAGGAGTACACCTTCCGGTTCCGCACAGAGCTCTTCTTCATCCATGGCATCAACGGGGTAAACACATGCTATTATTCGTCGTCATTGCAATGGTGGAGGTCATTATGCAAGAGAATGCCCATCTAAGCGTGTGATGATTGCTACTGAGGATGGTGGGTATGAGTCCACTAGTGACTATGATGAGGAGACTTTGGCTCTTATTATTAGTGAAGAACACGGTGGAGATGATTCCGATCATGAGACGCAATACATGGCTCCTGAAGACGCTGACAGGTATGAATGTTTAGTTGCGCAACGTGTTTTGAGTGTGCAGGTCACACAAGCCGAGCAAAATCAAAGGCATAATTTGTTCCATACAAAGGGAGTTGTGAAGGAACGTTCTGTTCGCGTCATCATAGATGGAGGGAGCTGCAACAACTTGGCTAGCATGGAGATGGTGGAGAAGCTATCTCTCACCATAAGACCACATCCACATCCTTACTACATTCAATGGTTCAACAACAGCGGCAAGGTTAAGGTAACACGTACTGTTCGTGTGCATTTTAGTATCTGTACATATGCTGATTATGTTGATTGTGATGTGGTACCTATGCAAGCATGTTCCTTATTACTTGGTAGACCATGGAAGTTTGATAAAAATTCTGCACACCATGGTAGAAACAATCAATATACTCTTGTGCATAAGGATAAAAATATTACTTTGCTTCCTATGACTCCTGATTCCATTTTGAAAGATGATATTAATAGAACTAATAAAGTAAAAAAGGAGAAAAGTGAGAGTGAAAATCATATTGTGGCAAAAGAATTTGAGCAAAAAATTAAGCCTAATAATAAACCATCTAATGTTTCTTTTGAAATTAAATTCAAAAGTGCATGTTTACTTGACACCAAATCTGATATTGATAAATCTAGATTTCAGCAAATCTGTTTGCTATGCCTTTGTGTGCAAAGAGGCATTATTTTCTTCCGAGGATGTACCTTCCTCTTTGCCTCCTGTTGTCACTAACATTTTGCAGGAGTTCGCTAACGTCTTTCCACAAGATGTGCCACCGGGATTACCACCTATTCGAGGGATTGAGCATCAGATTGACTTAATTGTCAGTGCTTCACTGCCAAACCGTGCGCCATATCGTGCCAATCCAGAGGAGACGAAGGAGATCATGCGTCAAGTATAGGAGCTGCTCGACAAAGGTTATATACGCGAATCTCTTAGTCCTTGTGTTGTTCCTATTATAATAGTTCCAAAAAAGGATGGTACGTCGCGTATGTGTGTTGATTGTAGAGGCATTAATAATTTTACTATTCGTTATCGTCATCCTATTCCTA
This sequence comes from Triticum urartu, assembly GCF_003073215.2. Taxonomy (NCBI): domain Eukaryota; kingdom Viridiplantae; phylum Streptophyta; class Magnoliopsida; order Poales; family Poaceae; genus Triticum; species Triticum urartu. The sequence continues at coordinate 279,148,961 of NC_053022.1, forward strand.
GGCTAGATGACATGCTTGATGAATTGAGTGACTCTACAATATTCTCCAAAGTTGATTTGCGTAGTGGATACCATCAAATTCGTATGAAATTGGGAGATGAATGGAAACAAAATTTAAAACTAAGTTTGGATTATATGAGTGGTTAGTCATGCCTTTTGGGTTAGCTAATGCACACCTAGTACTTTCATGAGATTAATGAACGAAGTTTTACGTGCTTTCATTGGACGATTTGTGGTAGTCTATTTTGATGATATACTGATTTATAGCAGATCTTTGGAGGAACATTTGGAACACTTACGTGCTGTTTTTATTGCTCTACGTGATGCATGTTTGTTTGGTAACCTTGGGAAGTGCACCTTTTGCATCGACCGAGTATCTTTTCTTGGCTATGTTGTTACTCCAGAAGGAACTGAAGTTGATAAAGCCAATATTGAAGCTATTGAGAGATGGACACAGCCCAAAACGGTCACACAAGTGAGGAGTTTTCTTGGCCTCGCTGGATTCTATAGGCGTTTTGTGAGAGATTTCAGCACCATTGTTGCACCTCTCAATGAGCTTGCAAAGAAGGATGTGCCTTTTGTTTGGGGTACCGCACAGGACAAAGCCTTCACGGTATTGAAAGATAAGTTGAAACACGCTCCTTTACTCCAACTTCCTGATTTTAATAAGACTTTTGAGCTTGAATGTGATGCTAGTGGAATTGGATTAGGAGGTGTGTTATTACAAGATGGAAAACCTGTTGCATGCTTTTCTGAAAAATTGAGTGGACCAAGTCTGAATTATTCTACTTATGATAAAGAATTATATGCTCTTGTTCGGACTTTAGAAACATGGCAACATTATTTATGACCCAAAGAATTTGTTATACATTCTGATCATGAATCTTTGAAACATATTAAAAGTCAAGCTAAACTGAATTGTATACATGCTAAATGGGTTGAATTCATTGAGACTTTCCCTTATGTTATTAAACACAAGAAGGGTAAAGAAAATGTTATTGCTGATGCATTGTCTCGTCGATATACTATGCTTTCACAACTTGACTTCAAAATATTTGGTTTGGAGACCATCAAAGATCAATATGTGCATGATGTTGATTTTAAAGATGCAATGCAGAATTGTAACAAAGGAAGAACATGGAACAAGTTCATCGTTAATGATGGATTTGTGTTCTGTGCTAACAAGCTATGCATTCGAGCTAGCTCCGTTCATCTTTTGTTGTTGCAGGAGGCGCATGGAGGATGATTAATGGGACACTTTGGCATGAAGAAGACGGAGCGTACTTGCTACACATTTCTTTTGGCCAAAGATGAGATGGGATGTTGAGCGTTTTGTTGCTCGCTACACTGCATGTCAAAAAGCTAAGTCATGACTCAATCCGCAAAGTTTATATATGCCTTTGCCTGTTCCTAGTGTTCCTTGGGAGGATATATCTATGGACTTTGTTTTAGGTTTACCTCGAACAAAGAAGGGGAGGGATAGCATATTTTTTTATCATGGATAGATTCTCGAAAATGGCACACTTGATACCATGTCATAAAAGCGATGATGCTGCTAATGTTGTTGATTTGTTCTTTCGTGAAATTATTCGCTTGCATGGTGTGCTAAATACTATTGTTTCAGATCGTGATACTAAATTTGTTAGCCACTTTTGGAGATGTTTATGGGCTAAATTGGGGACTAAACTTCTTTTTAGTACTACTTGTCACCCCCAAACTGATGGACAAACTAAAGTAGTCAATAGAACATTGTCTACTATGCTTAGGGCTGTTTTGAAGAATAATAAGAAAAAGTGGGAAGAACTCTTTCCTCATATTGAATTTTCTTATAATCGTTCATTGCATTCTACTACTAATATGTGCCCTTTTGAAATTGTGTATGGTTTCCTACCTCGTGCACCTATTGATTTGTTGCCTCTTCCATCTTCGGAGAAGGTTAATTTTGATGCTAAACAACATGTTGAGTTGATTTTAAAAATGCATGAGTTAACTAAGGAAAACATTGAGCATATTAATGCTAAATATAGACTTTCTAGAGATAAGGGTAGAAAACATGTTGTGTTTGCACCTGGAGATCTTGTTTGGTTACATTTGCGTAAGGATAGATTTCCTGATTTACGCAAATCAAAGCTAATGCCACGTGTTGATGGTTGATACATCTCCAACGTATCTATAATTTTTGATTGCTCCATGCTATATTATCTACTGTTTTGGACATTATTGGGCTTTATTATCCACTTTTATATTATTTTTGGGACTAACCTATTAACCGGAGGCCCAACCCAGAATTGCTGTTTTTTTGCCTATTTTAGGGTTTCGAAGAAAAGGAATATCAAACGGAGTCCAAACGGAATGAAACCTTCGGGAACGTGATTTTCGAAACGAACATGATCCAGGAGACTTGGACCATACGTCAAGAAACAAAGGAGGAGGCCACGAGGTAGGGGGGCGCGCCTACCCCCCAGGCACGCCCTCCACCCTCGTGGCCCCCCTGTTGCTCCATCGACGTACTCCTTCCTCCTATATATACCTACATACCCCCAAACGATCAGATACGGAGCCAAAAACCTAATTCCACCGCCGCAACTTTCTGTATCCACGAGATCCCATCTTGGGGCCTATTTCGAAGCTCCGCCCGAGGGGGCATCCATCACGGAGGGCTTCTACATCAACACCATAGCCTCTCCGATGAAGTGTGAGTAGTTTTCCTCAGACCTTCGGGTCCATAGTTATTAGCTAGATGGCTTCTTCTCTCTTTTTGGATCTCAATACAAAGTCCCCCCTCTCTTGTGGAGATCTATTCGATGTAATCTTCTTTTTGCGGTGTGTTTGTTGAGACCGATGAATTGTGGGTTTATGATCAAGATTATCTATGAACAATATTTGAATCTTCTCTGAATTCTTTTATGTATGATTGGTTATCTTTGCAAGTCTCTTAGAATTATTAGTTTGGTTTGGGCTACTAGATTGATCTTTCTTGCAATGGGAGAAGTGCTTAGCAAGGCACATATTGTATCCTTTCCCAGTGATAGTAGGGGCAGCAAGGCACGTATTGTATTGTTGCCATCGAGGATAACAAGATGGGGTTTTTATCATATTGCATGAATTTATCCCTCTACATCATGTCATCTTGCTTAAGGTGTTACTCTGTTTCCATGAACTTAATACTCTAGATGCATGCTGGATAGCGGTCGATGAGTGGAGTAATAGTAGTAGATGCAGGCAGGAGTCGGTCTACTTGTCTCGGACGTGATGCCTATATACATGATCATACCTAGATACTCTCATAACTATGCTCAGTTCTGTCAATTGCTCAATAGTAATTCGTTCACCCACCGCAAAATACTTATGCTCTTGAGAGAAGCCACTAGTGAAACCTATGGCCCCCGGGTCTATCTTCATCATATTAATCTTCCAATACTTATTTATTTACTTTGCTTTTTTACTTTGCTTTTATTTTACTTTGCATCTTTATCACAAAATTACCAAAAATATTATCTTATCATATTAATCAGATCTCACTCTCGTAAGTGACCGTGAAGGGATTGACACTCCCTTATCGCGTCGGTTGCGAGGAGCTATTTTTTTGTGCAGGTATGAGGGACTCGCGCGTAGCCTCCTACTGGATTGATACCTTGGTTCTCAAAAACTGAGGGAAATACTTACACTACTTTGCTGCATCATCCTTTCCTCTTCAAGGAAATCCAACGCAGTGCTCAAGAGGTAGCAAGAAGATTTCTGGCGCTGTTGCCGGGGAGTCTATGCAAAAGTCAACATACCAAGTACCCATCACATACCCTTATCTCTCGCATTACATTATTTGCTATTTGCCTCTCGTTTTCCTCTCCCCCACTTCACCCTTGCCGTTTTATTCGCCCTCTCTCTCTATCCTCCCTCTCTTTCTCTATTTGCCTCCTTTCGCCCGCTTTTCCCTCGCCATGTCGGAACCAAAAATAATTGGGGGTTCTCTCCCAAGTTCTAGTGCTTTAGACAATCTGGCTATCTTATCTAAACTCATTAATCGGAATGCTATGTAAAAACTTGCCAGAGTTATCAATGAGAACCTTAGTAATTTTGATGAAGATGATTCTAGAATTTTTCGTTATTTACTCGATGAATCTTTGAAAGATGCTTGGGATAGGCTGTTAAGTATCCGGGCTAGCTATGTACCCCAATATCAAATTAAGGTTTACTTTAAAACCTTTTATGTTGGGCTGCCCGCTTCATTCAAACAAGTTTTAGATTCTATTTTTGAAGAGCGTTTTCTTGAAGGGGACCCCATAGATACCTATGAGAGGATGAAAACTATATTTGGGCACCCCATTAACGAGAAAGCTGAAATCACATCTCTTTTGCTTTCTTACCAATACAAATCTATTAAAGAGATAAAAGCTAGCCTAGATGCCAATTTCCGCAACATTCTTAATCTTTCTTCTACCATTAATGGCCATGTACTTTGTCAAAATATAAAGATTAATTCCATAGATAACAAGTTTGCTCTCTTTTTCCCTAAAACCAAAGATGGCAATACCTAGATCTATCCTTACTTTTTATGCCTAGCTAGGGGCGTTAAACGACAGCGCTTGTTGGGAGGCAATCCAATTTTATTTTAATTCCTTGATTTTTTTCTCCTGTTTAGTAATAAATAATTTATCTAGCCTCTTTCTTTTTTGTGTTTTTTGTGTTTAAATAGTGTTTGTGCCAAGTAGAACCATTGGGAAGACTTGGGGAAAGTCTTGTTAATCTTGCTGTAAAAAACAGAAACTTCAACGCTCACGAGAACTGCTGCCATTTTTATTTGGAAAGTGATATTTAGTTAATTATTTTTTTCAGATGATTAATAGATAAATTCCTCAGGTCCAGCAATTTATTTTAGAATTTATGGGGTTACAGATCTTGCGCTAGCTACACATTAGTACAGACTATTCTGGTTTTGACAGATTCTGTTTTTCGTGTGTTGTTTGCTTATTTTGATGAATCTATGGCTAGTAAAATAGTTTATAAATCATATAGAAGTTGGAATACAGTAGGTTTAACACCAATATAAATAAATAATGAGTTCATTACAGTACCTTGAAGTGGTCTTTTGTTTTCTTTCGCTAACGGAGCTCACGAGAATTTCTACTTTAAGTTTTGTGTTGTGAAGTTTTCATGTTTTGGGTAAAGATTTGATGGACTATGGAACAAGGAGTGACAAGAGCCTAAGCTTGGGGATGCCGATGGCACCCCCAAGATAATCTAAGGACACCTAAAAGCCAAAGCTTGGGGATGCCCCGGAAGGCATCCCCTCTTTCGTCTACTTCTATCGGTAACTTTACTTGGAACTATATTTTTATTCACCACATGATATGTCTTTTGCTTGGAGCGTCTTTTATGATTTGAGTCTTTGATTTTTAGTTTACCACAATCATCCTTGCTGTACACACCTTTTGAGAGATCCATACATGATTTGGAATTTGTTAGGATACTCTATGTGCTTCGCTTATATCTTTTGAGTTATATAGTTTTGCTCTACTACTTCACTTATATTTTTAGAGCACGGTGGTGGATTTGTTTTATAGAAACTATTGATCTCTCATGCTTCACTTAGATTATTTTGAGAGTCTTAAATAGCATGGTAATTTGCTTAAATAATCCTAATGTGCTAGGTATTCAAGATTAGTAGAAACTTTCTTATGAGTGTTTTGAATACTAAGAGAAGTTTGATGCTTGATGATTGTTTTGAGATATGGAGGTAATAATATCAAAGTCGTGCTAGTTGAGTAGTTTTGAATTTGAGAAATGCTTGTGTTGAAGTTTGCAAGTCCCGTAGCATGCACGTATGGTAAACGTTGTGTAACAAATTTGAAACATGAGGTGTTCTTTAATTGTCCTCCTTATGAGTGGCGGTCGGGGACGAACGATGGTCTTTTCCTACCATCTATCCCCTAGGAGCATGCGCGTAGTGCTTAGTTTTTGATGACTTGTAGATTTTTGCAATAAGTATGTGAGTTCTTTATGACTAATGTTGAGTCCATGGATTATACGCACTCTCACCCTTCCATCATTGCTAGCCTCTTCGGTACCGTGCATTGCCCTTTCTCACATTGCGAGTTGGTGCAAACTTCGCCGGTGCATCCAAACCCCATGATATGATACGCTCTTTCACACATAAACCTCCTTATATCTTCCTCAAAACAACCACCATACCTACCTATTATGGCATTTCCATAGCCATTCCGAGATATATTGCCATGCAACAATCCACCATTCCGTTTATCATGACACATTCATCATTGTCATATTGCTTAGCATGATCATGTAGTTGACATAGTATTTGTGGCAAGGCCACTGTTCATAATTATTTCATACATGTCACTCTTGGTTCATTGCATATCTCGGTACACCGCCGGAGGCATTCATATAGAGTCATACTTTGTTCTAGTATCGAATTGTAATCATTGAGTTGTAAATAAATAGAAGTGTGATGATCATCATTTGCTAGAGCATTGTCCCAAGTAAGGAATAAAAAAAAGAGAAAGGCCATAAAAAAGAGAAGTCCCAAAAAAATGAGAGAAAAAAGAGAGAAGGGACAATGCTACTATCCTTTGCCACACTTGTGCTTCAAAGTAGCACCATAATCTTCATAATAGAGAGTCTCTTGTTTTGTCACTTTCATATACTAGTGGGAATTTTTCATTATAGAACCTGGCTTGTATATTCCAACAATGGGCTTCCTCAAGTGCCCTAGGTATTCGTGAGCAAGCAAGTTGGATACACACCCACTTAGTTTCTTTTGTTGAGCTTTCATACATTTATAGCTCTAGTGCATCCGTTGCATGGCAATCCCTACTCCTTGCATTAACATCAATCGATGGGCATCTCCATAGCCCATTTATTATCCTCGTTGATGTGAGACTATCTCTTTTTTTGTCTTCTCCACATAACCCCCATCATCATATTCTATTCCACCCATAGTTCTATGTCCATGGCTCACGCTCATATATTGCATGAAAGTTTATAGGTTTGAGATTACTAAAGTATGAAACAATTGCTTGGCTTGTCATCGGGGTTGTGCATGATGAGAGCATTCTTCTGTGACGAAAATGGAGCATGACTAAACTATATGATTTTGTAGGGATGAAATTTCTTTGGCCATGCTATTTTGAGAAGACATAATTGCTTAGTTAGTATGCTTGAAGTATTATTATTTTTATGTCAATATGAACTTTTATCTTGGATCTTTTGGATCTTAATATTCATACCAGAATTAAGAAGAATTACATTGAAATTATGCCAAGTAGCACTCCACATCAAAAATTATTTTTTTTATCATTTACCTACTCGAGGACGAGCAGGAATTAAGCTTGGGGATGCTTGATACGTCTCCAACGTATCTATGATTTTTGATTGCTCCATGCTATATTATCTACTCTTTTGGACATTATTGGGCTTTATTATCCACTTTTATATTATTTTTGGGACTAACCTATTAACCAGAGGCCCAGCCCAGAATTGCTGTTTTTTTTGCCTATTTTAGGGTTTCGAAGAAAAGGAATATCAAACGGAGTACAAACGGAATGAAACCTTCGGGCACGTGATTTTCGGAATGAACATGATCCAGGAGACTCTGACCATACGTCAAGAAACAAAGGAGGAGGCCACGAGGTAGGGGGCGCGCCTAACCCCCCCAGGCGTGCCCTCCACCCTCATGGGCCCCCTATTGCTCCACCGACGTACTCCTTCCTCCTATATATACCTACATACCCCCAAACGATCAGATATGGAGCCAATAACCTAATTCTACCGCTGCAACTTTTTGTATCCACGAGATCCCATCTTGGGGCCTGTTCCGGAGCTCCGCCGGAGGTGGCATCCATCACGTATGGCTTCTACATCAACACCATAGCCTCTCCGATGAAGTGTGAGTAGTTTACCTCAGACCGTCGTGTCCATAGTTATTAGCTAGATGGTTTCTTCTCTCCTTTTGGATCTCAATACAAAGTTCTCCCCCTCTCTTGTGAAGATCTATTCGATGTAATCTTCTTTTTCTCCCCCTCTCTTGTGAACAATATTTGAATCTTCTCTGAATCTTTTATGTATGATTGGTTATCTTTGCAAGTCTCTTCAAATTATCAGTTTGGTTTGGCCTACTAGATTGATCTTTCTTGCAATGGGAGAAGTGCTTAGCTTTGGGTTCAATCTTGCGGTGTCCTTTCCTAGTGACAATAGGGGTAACAAGGCACGTATTGTATTGTTGCCATCGAGGATAACAAGATGGTTTTTTATCATATTGCATGAATTCATCCCTCTACATCATGTCATCTTGCTTAAGGCGTTACTCTGTTTCCATGAACTAAATACTCTAGATGCATGTTGGATAGCGGTCGATGAGTGGAGTAATAGTAGTAGATGCAGGCAGGAGTCGGTCTACTTGTCTCGGACGTGATGCCTATATACATGATCATACCTAGATACTCTCATAACTATTCTCAATTCTGTCAGTTGCTCAACAGCAATTCGTTCACCCAACGCAAAATACTTATGCTCTTGAGAGAAGCCACTTGTGAAACCTATGGCCCCCGGGTCTATCTTCATCATATTAATCTTCCAATACTTATTTATTTACTTTGCTTTTATTTTACTTTGCATCTTTATCACAAAATTACCAAAAATTATTATCTTATCATATCTATCAGATCTCCCTCTCGTAAGTGACCATGAAGGGATTGACACTCCCTTATCGCGTTGGTTGCGAGGAGCTATTTGTTTTGTGCAGGTATGAGGGACTCGCGCGTAGCCTCCTACTAGATTGATACCTTGCTTCTCAAAAACTGAGGGAAATACTTACGCTACTTTGTTGCATCGTCCTTTCCTCTTCAAGGAAATCCAACGCAGTGCTCAAGAGGTAGCAGTGGTCCTTTTAAGGTGTTAGAGAAAATAAATGATAATGCATATAAACTTGAGCTGCCTGCAGATTTTGGGGTTAGTCCCACTTTTAACATTGCAGATTTGAAGCCTTAATTGGGTGAGGAAGATGAGCTTCCGTCGAGGACGACTTCGTTTCAAGAAGGGGATGATGATGAGGACATCAATACCATTGTTACACCCACAACCCCTGCTAGTATACATACTGGACCAATTACTAGAGCTCTTGAACGCCAATAAATTACCAGGTACTTTCGTTTCTTGGTAATGATTCTAATGTTCATGAGAATATTATGGTGGCTAAACTGGATACATTTGTTTTTCTTACAAATGAAAGGCCTAGCTTGGAGAAGGATGAACATTGGAGCAAGAACAAGTATGAAGATGATGGCATGCGCAAGGGAAACAAGAACGGAGTTTCTAGTGATGATATCGGGATTTGAAGCCACTTTAATGAGTGCATGAAGTCTTGGACGGAATATACAACATGCCATTTCACAAATTTTGTACAGAGACTATTATAGGTGTTGCGTCACCATATTATTGGGTCAGGCCCATGTAATTTCGAAATACATAAGTATAGGCTGTTTTTAGAGTCCGTATGTGTGGGGAAACAAGAGATAGGGTTGGTTTCGGACCCCTCCTCCAAGGACGATGAAATCCCCCCCCCTCTTCCTCCATATATACAACCCTTAGGGCGTCGTTTAGACTTTGGGTTTTGTTTAGATTAAAAGTTCGCCATAGCCGCAACTTCACGTACTTTGTTGTGTTCAACGACCAGACCAAGGCGTCACAGTACCCCACCTTGATCAATAAAGCTTCCATCTTATATTCGCAATATCCAGATTGCAATCTTTGTTTCTTGCTTGTTCCTTGTTTGCTTGCATGAAATAGACCTTCGGGGCCAGGTTGATCGTGCTCCGGCATGGTCAATAACCTCTCGGAGTTGGTTTAGCGATTGCTAAGGCACGGCGTCCTCGCATGTCCGTAGTCAGATCGTGAAAGTCTACTCCTCCGAAATGATAATCACCATCTCATCGAAAGATGGGAGACCTTTGCCTCTATCAAGTGGTATCAGTTTTCAGATTGCTTAGTGAGATTTTACAGTTTTTCATAGTTTAGATCAAGAATGTTCTTTATACCTACAACCCACGAAAAAGCAAAAAAAATAGGGTTAGTTCATCATATCCAAAGCAACCTGAGCCATTGCATAATCTTTTCTGTATTTGCTTTTTTGAATTTGCGGTTGCATTGTCATGTCAAGTTGTTGGTCTTAGCATCTAGTTCTTTAGAGTTTTGAGTTCTGTTCACAAGTTGTCACACCGCCGCCGCACCAAATCATATGATCTCGAGACCCCCTACCCGGTTGCATATATAAGCCGAAGGGCTGAAGTCTTTACAGGCACGATTACCAGCCTTAGGGTTTAGAACACAATCATACGATCTCGAGGTAGATCACATTGTACTCTGTACTCCATCAAATCAATATAATCAAAGCAGGGCATAGGGTTTTACCTCTTCGAGAGGGCCCGAACACAGGTAAACATCATTTCCCTTTGTCCATATTACCATTGTTCCTAGACCTACAGCCCGATACCCCCTACCCGAGATCCGCCGGTTTTAGCACCAACATTGGTGGCCCATATAGGTCCGACTATGTGGTCAAAAAGGATCAATGGCTCATCTTGACATCAACAATGACATAGGTTGCAGTGAGATCTTCGTCCATGGCCAACTGTTCGCGTTCGGCGGTGTCGTCTTACACATCGATCCAGTCGGACACCTCAGCTGGGTTGAAAGCTTCGCCCCCGATCAGATCATCAAATTGGAAGTTTCGAACATATTGCCGACTCCCGTGGCGATCTCGCCCTCTCTGGCTGGGCGCTAGATCAGCAGGAAAACACCACGGATGGCATGGTCTTAACCTTAGACCAACCTCAAATCCGAATCACGGATCAGGTCTCACCTCGGAACCAACCTCGAGTTCAGATCTGATTTCTTTAGCATCAGAGCAGGCCCTCGCCCTAGCTGATCCGCGCTCTGAAGTCGTGTCACACGCTTCGTCGAGCATACTACAAATTAGCCCGGCCTACTGTTAAGAGATGGGTCCGGCAGACCCATCTCTTTGAAATGAGATGCTAGACCAAATCCAGAATCTTGGGATTTCAGACGGCCAGTCTTCGGTCTATGACCAGATCAGATTTAAAGCCGATGATATGGAAATTTAGGTCCCGCCGACCACCCACGTAGTCACTACAATCGAGCATTTAACCAATGTACTGAACTACACCTCCGAGGAGGCAACTGACATGGATGAAGATGTCACCAATCTGCCTAGCACCGCACCATCCAACACCTGCAACTAGACGGTAACCTCCACCTATGATGTCTACATGGTCGATACCCCCAGGGACGACGAGGATGAAGAGAAAAATGACCCCCCAAACACCGAGGGAGTGGGAAGCGGTCTAAACGCACCGGTAAGGGGAACGCCAACAACAACAACACCGATAATGGCACCTCGGGTAACAACACCATCCCGGACAATGCCGAGGACCAAGACAATAGCGATGATACCGCGTCCAGTCAGATCAATGGTGCCACAGGGATGGAGGACCTTGATGATTCTAATGATAGTAACTACATGCGCGAGGGCTTCCTCGATCTGGAAACCTTTTGACGGCAGCTCATTAGTTCCACACAAAGTATTAAAAGAGGGTGTGAGTAGCCTGAAGCTGATTAGGACACCCTCAATGATAAGTGGGTGGAGGCCATCACCGCCGAGCAAGACCTCGATCAAATACTCGTGGACCAAACGAAATCCTACCCACGACGACGTCTGCTTCCGGCATTTGATGGCAAAGTTGACAATAATTTGCTCTATAAGCATGATCGAACTGATCAGTGATACGTCTTCGTCGTATCTATAATTTTTGATTGTTCCATGCCAATATTATACAACTTTCACATACTTTTTGCAATAATTTATATGATTTATTGTACTAACATATTGATCCAATGCCCGGTGCCAATTCATGTTTGTTGCATGTTTTTTGTTTCGTAGAATATCCATATCAAACAAAGTCAAAACGCGATAAAAATTTATGGAGATTTATTTTGGAATATATGTGAAATTTTTTAAGAAAAATCAACGCAAGACGGTGCTCGAGGGGCCCACTACCTATCAGGGCACGCCTGAAGGGGCCAGGCGCGCGACGTGGGTAGTGGGCACCTCCTAAAGCGGTTGCTGCCCTTCTTTCACCACAAGAAAGATAATTTGTGGATAAAAATCCCTCAAAATTCCTTCCCAATCGGAGTTACGGATCTTCGGGAATTTAAGAAACGGTGAAGGGCCAGAAAATAGGAACGTGAATAGAAGAAAACAGATGGAGATCCAATCTCGGAGGGGCTCCCGCCCCTCCGCCACCATGGAGGCCATAGACCAGAGGGTAACTATCCTCCCATCTAGGGGGAGGCCAAGGAATAACAAGGAGCACTACTAGGGAAAATCCTAGCAGTAGCGTGGGTCAAATGCTTAGTAGTAGCACGGGCACCCGCACTACTAGTAAGGAACTATAGCTAACTTGTAGCAGTAGCGCATTCTGGAATGTGCTGCTGCTATACCTACTTAGCAGTAGCGTTGTCTAGACCAGCGCTACTGCTAAGTGGCTTAGCAGTAACGTTTTCCTGTCCAGGCTTTTTTACGGCACTGCTGCTTTGTGCTAAAGAGCGCTACTACTATATTTTCACACTTTTTGGTATGTATTTGTGATGTTTTTGTATAGGTTTTATACAATATTCTAATCATATCATAAACATGCAATATGCTCATCATATCATACACATAATAGTCTCATCATATCATCCAACAAAAATCATGTCATCACATAATAATCATGATATAGTGATACAAGTTAACTGACATGTCTCATCATACATAATATAGTACTTCTTGAGGCGCCGGGTTCGGATCCCTCTCTCGCAGTAGCGTGATCCTAAACTAACTATTTTCCGCTTCGGCTCTGCTATCGAACCCTCTTCGGCTTTCGCTTGGAAACCGGTATACCTGGGCCTGACACTCAGGCCACTCCTCGTATACTCCTAAAACCTTCCCTATGTACACGGCTAGCATTTCTTTGCCATTGATGATCTATGTACCTGCATCATCACATGATTCGATAATATGCAACATAATATATAGTTGATCAACAAAAAGAGACAGATCTAGTAAAAAAATAGAAGCAACATATCATAAACATGAATAACAAAGTTCATCATACCCAAACTGCCCTAACTAGAGCGATCTATGCTAGTTGTGGAGGATGGTTTAATTACATCAAAAAGTTTCGTCGTGCATAAATTCAAAGTTTTGTCATAGAGAAAGTAGTGACTAAACAGACACATTATCATCGTCAATAACTCCAACATGTCGTGCTAACCATCCAAATCAGGGAGGAAGTCCCTGAGCAAAGCGAAAGGCTTTAGGTCGAGACGCTGAGCGGCTACGCGTGTTCGAACATCTTTCATGACATTTTCCCTTCTTCATAGAACATCCCTATTTTTTGAGGATCTCCTTCATGATGATTTGAGCAAGTTCACGCTGGATGTGATAGAACTCAGCTCGGAGTCGATGATCTGGGACATTTCCTAGATTCTTTGCCCATTGCAGAATATCGGCATCACCGGATCAAGGTGACATGTGAAGGTTCTGGTGATCCTGTATGTACTCTAGGATGTGGTGGATGGCATAGAATCTGTCACTGAGAGTACCTCTCGGTTGCTGGATGCAGCAGAAATTAGTCTTATGGCTGAAGCAGGGCGCACGGTTCCTTGTCTTCTTGTGCGTGATCTCTCCACCCCGTATGCCATAGCTTAAGATAGGACTGTCGAGAACAGACTTGACGTGGGTGTAATCCTTTTTCTTCATGTTCTTCGACGAGTCCAAGTAAAGAGTGTTCACTACTGCAGGATGCTGCTAACATGACACTACGATCAGAGACCCTTCGACGAAACTGTGTGTGATGCAATAATCGTAAACGGTAGTGTAAAAAACTGTCAAAAAGGTGCAAAATGTTTGCGATGATGGATGCATCAAACACGGTTCAGATTTTAGTTGCATGTGCGATGCAGGGCATACGGTTTAGTTCAATTAACTGTTTGCGATGAGGAGGAACAAAAGAAATGGGCAGCCATATGAAGGTGTGTGCGATATACAACATACGGTTCATTCGGATGAACTGTTTGTGATTAGGCAACACAAAAGAAACGGTTAGCCGGATCAAGGTGTGTGCCATATATGGCATGCGGTTCACTCGGATGAACTATTTGCGTTGAGACAAGAGAATAGAAACGGTTCAATATAACAAGATGTGTGTGATCCGCGGCAAACAAGTCTGTAATTAGAAATGTGTGCGAAGACTGATAATAACACAAACGATTGCTGCTAATAAGACGTGTGTGTTGTGCGATGGGATTGCATACATAACAACAACATATATACACACACACACACTTATAAGGACATGGTTGCATAACCAAATTAAACATCCACTTACATAGGTGGCACTACAACCATGGCATTTGCACACACCAAAGTAAACTATTACATGCATAATTACATAGGTGGCTACTACACACATGACATTTCCACACACCAAAGTAAACTATATATTACATGCATGATTAACTAGGTTAACGATCATCTGATCATCATCTACTTCGTGTGACGCTTGCTCTACTTGTGGCTCGATTCGGCCTCGTTGACCTCCGTAACAAGGCACTTCCTCATGTCAACGATCCGCCTATGCATCTCGTAGCATGTGTACACGCTCTTGGCCGCGAACCTGAGGTGAGGTTCATCCAGTTGCCGCATCCAGGCCCCGTGCCAGGATACGGGACGTGTTCTATTGGCATCATGCTTCATCTTTTCGTAGTATGGGTCGATGATGGCCAGGGCGAGTTCTACCAGGGAGTCCTTCTTCGTGCTGCCCCAGACCCTGTAGTGCTCACGGATTTCGACAAGGTTCTGGCAGGCCAAGCCCGTAACCCTGAGCACTTTTACATCATCGGTGGTTTCCACCGTGGCGAACTTGTAGTCGGTGCTATTGACAAACCTGGTGAAACGGTCGCAAGGCTCTGTGGCCATGCAATCGTGGTAGATGAGGACATGATGGCGCATGCACAACTAGGCGACGGCAACCTTCTGCTCTATGTTGGGACGACCGGCGGTGTACTGGAGGTCGATGCCTACCACCTTGTACTTGTCTCGAGCAAGCAACTGCTCAACGGTGTTGATGTAGTCATCCACCACGGCCGGGTCGATGGTGTACACCACCGAGAGATCCATCTCCCTCGCGTGGGTCTCCACTTTATGCTCGCCGAACTCCATTGGAGCACCGCTAGACATCCCCTCTCTATGTGTCATCGTGGGTGTGCTTGTTGTTGTGGGGCACGATCAAAAGGTTGAAGAGACTAAGGTTATAATGGCCGCAGGAATTAAAGGGGAAGCCGAAGGACCTGGAATATCAGCACGCCCTGATGGCAGTTCTAATTAGTAGTGCGTAACTCCATGCCGCACGTAACTGCTTCGCATGGTAACGCGCGCGGCGCAACCGCATGCATATGGGGCCCCCGACGTGATCGTGCGTAGGCCCAACCGCTGGCAGAGCGCTCCACGGTTGCCTCAACGACGAGCAACCATATATATGCATATAACAGTTGAACAAGAAGTAAAAGCTGTCGACAAGCCGAGCGTGCCGGCAGACGCGAGCAGAGCGCGCCGTGGCACCTAACGGTGAGCACAGTGCGCTGTGGCGCCTAACAGCGAGCAGAGCTTGCCGAGGGACGCGAGGAGAGGCCGGCACAATGATACGTGGCAAATAAGACGAACTGTGTGAGCAATGTCAGAGACATTAAGCACGAATCAGGTTAGCGTTGTGTGTGCGATACGTGGCATACAATTGATCCATCCGAGCTTTTTGTGATGGAATAAGCCATGTGTGTTGTGCGCAAACGCTTGCTAGTATATAACCTTAAATTTAACCAACAAAATGTTAATGCATGTTACAAAAATTATATAACTGGAAACTATGTTCAAATATGAATCCAACGATATAATCTTTGGCGACATGCATTCGTATTTTTATTAGTTAAATCCTACTTATAAACCAGGATGGGGGTATAGTAGGTAATTAAATCACAACCGTTTTTTTATTAACCATATGTGTATGTGTCCTTTCGTCCTCCTCTCGCACGTCTTGTCACCCCGTAGCCGCAGATGGCTTCGAGCGCAAGCTTGAGCAGCGCGCGGGGGCATTCGTTTGGCCAAACGGTGGTGAGCCCATTCCCGCGCAACCGCGCAGGTTCCCGCACAAGCTTCCCACCCGACTCGGTGAAATCCCCCAAAATCCCAATGCTTACCAGCCTACTATATAAACCCTCACAGCCAGCTAGTCCAGTGTCGCATTTTCCCCTCCCTCCTTGTAGCTTATCTCGTCTGCTTCTCCCACAATCACCAATGGCACTGTTCCATCATTGTCTCTCAGCCACTCCTTCGTCATCAGAGGATAGCTCCAGCTGGGAGGCTACACAGCGGTGGCGGTGCAGTCCCTGACGTAGTGTAGTGCGCATGGCGTCCCTTGTGGGTCTGCGCGGAACACCCACCACAGGCTCCGTCGCCGCTGCCCGTTGGCAGCTATTGCTGGCCTCCGTTGCCGCCACACCACCGTCGAAAGCCAGGGCCATCGCCCACTCTACTGCCGCGACCCAAAGGCGGCAGGTGGCCGTCGTGGCTACCACCCCACTGCCGGCCACCGTGGCCATCACCCGCTCCGCCATCGTGGCCCAAAGGCGGGAGGTGGTGGTTGTGGTCGCCACCCCATCATCGGCCGCCGTGGCCGCCAGCCCACCGTCGACCGCCGGGATCGTCACCCGCTCCGCCACCACCGCCCGAAGGAGGGAGGCGGAGGTGGAGGCCCGCACGTGCATCATCGACCTTGCGTGCTACATCGAGTTCCTGCCGGAGGAGGAGTGCCTCGTCGAGCATGCAAAGAGCCTTATCATAGCCGTGGCTGCAGCACACGCCAATGTAGTGGGGAGCGGCAGAGGGCGTTCGAGGTGAGCGTCGCTAAAGGTGTAGCAGCGACAGGCACCGTATTGCAGTTGTCCAGCTCGTCAGTAGGCTCCTCATCCTCCTCTTCCTCTTACTGAGCGCGCTCGGCAGAGGAGAGGCTGCCAGAAGTAGTACAAAGCCCCTCCATAGTAGTAGTAGTAGTATTTAGGGGTTATTTTATTCAGTTCATCTGACTATAGATGTGGTGGAACTGTACAACGTACTTAAAATTAGCTAGTATATATAGTTGAACTAGCTATTTCAATATGTGGTTGGGAACAATTGGGGAAAAGTTTGGTCGGTTCAGCTGTCGAGTTGAACTGTTTGTATAAAGAAGGACTCTTACTCTATGAATGAAATCTATGCTTAATTACTAAATTTTAGTTGCAAAAATTAGATAGTGCTAGTGATTTTTAGGTGCATATTTTGACAAATCGTAGTGTTACAAGGATTGACAAATGGCAATGTTACAAGATCAACAAATGTCAATCTTTCCAGTTTGACAAATGACAATATAGCCAATATGATAGATGCAAATCTTTTGCACTGGGCATTGAATTTACATCCACACGGTCAAGTCATACATGGAAACTTGTCAATATATACGGGCCTTTCCAGGGTGAACATCGGGTTACTTTCACACGATGGCTTTTTAATCTTAATATCCCGCCTTCTGAAGATTGGTTACTCCTTGGTGACTTCAATTACTATCGTTCTCCTGACAACCGCAACAAAATAGGCGGCGATGTGTTTGACATGCTCACATTTAACGATTTCTTTCGAGAACAAAATCTCACCGAGCTTTCGATTAAAGGTAAATTGTTCACTTGGTCAAACATACAACAAAACCTACTCCTCGAACAACTTGACTGGTTTTTCACGACGACAAACTGGACTGCCTCCTTCCCCAACACTTTTGTGACCCCGTATCTGACCACATTCCCTGCTCCAAGTTATTCAAACCACAATACCAAAAAGCAGACTTTTTCATTTTGAAACTTACTGGATAGCTCATCCTGGCTTCATGGAAGTGGTGGAACAAGCTTGGCACAAGCCAATCCGATATGGCAAAACCTCCAATGCAGCCTCTAGAATGGGCCAAAAACTTAAAGCAGTTCAGCATGCCTTGAAGAAGTGGAGCAAGCACATCTCTCGTTTGAAGATTGCTATCGATAACACAAACAAAGCTTTATTAGAACTTGATAACATTGAAGATCGTCGTGTTCTCACAGCCCCAGAAAGTAACTTCATAAGCATTCTCAAACGACACCTCCTCCGGGTGTTGCGCTATCAAAAAGAACATTGGAAAAAGCGTTGCACGATTCATTGGATCCAGTTTGGTGATGAAAATTCAAAGTTCTTTTAGGACACTGCCACAGAAAGATACAGGAGAAACTAGATCAAAACCTTAAAGACTGATGATGGGACAATTGTGGATGATCATTCTAGGAAGGAATCAGGCCTCTTTGCAGCCTTCAAAGCATGTATGGGTAAAAATAACCCCCTAGACATGAAATTTAATCTTTCACGTCTGATGAGGGAGGAGGTAGACTTTGCGAGCCTGACCACGCCCTTTACCCACAAAGAAATTGCCATGGTTGTAAAAGAAATGCCTCCTGATAGAGCACCCGGGCTGGATGGTTTCAACGGTGCTTTCCTCAAAGCTTGTTGGTCAATCATAAAACAAGATTTCTACCTTCTCTGCGAGGAATTCCATCATGGAGACTTCAACTTAGAAAGCTTGAACACTGGTTACATTACCCTCATACCGAAGACCAATGCGACTGAGACAGTCAATGATTATCGCCACATTACTCTCCTGAAAAGTTGTCTCAAATTGATTACAAAGATCTAATCGTCTCCAAAAATTATCTTGGACATCGTGCATCATAACCAATATGGTTTTCTCCGTGGAAGATCAATCCATGACTGCCTAGCATGGGCCTTTGAGTATATTCACCAATGGCAAGCCTGAAAAAAAAAAGAGATTGTCTTTCTTAAACTGGACTTTGCCAAATAATTCAACACTGTCGAGAACTCAGCCATGCTTTTGATCATGAAGAGAATGGGCTTCCCCACCAAATGGCTTGATTGGATGCATACCATCTTCTCATCGGGCATATCCTTGGTTCTACTCAATGGTGTACCGGGCAAACAATTCCATTGCAAATGTGGAGTGAGGCAAGGTGACCTGTTATCGCCTCTTCTCTTTGTTCTTGCAGCCGATCTCTTGCAATCTTCTATTAATGAGGCCCTTGATCTTGACCTTATCAAACGCCCCATCCCCCCCGAAGGTGATGCAAAATATTTGGTCATACAATACGCATATGACATGATCATTGTGCTTCCAGCCTACCCCATTCAAGCTGCCAAGATTAAGCAGATCCTAGAAGATTATGCCACCTCCAGTGGGCTTAAGATCAATTTCCATAAGTCCACCCTCATGCCCATCAATACTCAACAGGAAACTTGTGATGCCATAGCCACTCTCTTTGGTTGGAAACAAGCTAGCATGCTGTTTACATACCTGTGGCTTCCTCTAGGCACCACTAAACCATCTGTTCTTGACATGACACCTATGGTATGCAAGGGAGAAAGAAAAATTACAGCTGCCATGTCCCAAATGTCACATGCAGGAAGGCTTGCGCTGCTAAACTCTATCATCACGTATTTGGTGATTTACCCCATGGGCACCATCAGAATTCCCCAAAAAATTGGCGCAATTGGATAAGATAAGACGACATTGTCTATGGAAAAAAATATGGAGAATGGGGAAAGATGTAATTCATTAGCAGCTTGGGATTTGGTGTGTCGACCGAAAAAATTGGTGGGCTTGGCATCCTCAACCTGCAAGTCCAGAGTGATGCGTTACTACTCAAGTTTCTTCACAAGTTTTACAATCAGCACGATATACCGTGGGTGAATCTTATTTGGGATACGTACTATGTAAATGTTGTTTTGCATGCGGCCGACACCTGCGGCTCCTTCTGGTGGATAGACCTGATACCTTTAATTCCATTTATCAGGGCATTACCAATGTGCAAATCAGCTTAGGCGATTCCACCCTCTTTTGGAAAGATGACTGGCTCCAGGCAATATATGCAGAGAAGTTTCCGAGAGCATACTCGTACTCCAAGCATGAAGATGTCTCTGTGCCTTACTTCCTCGCCGCTGATGATCTGTCAATGAACTTCCACCTATCACTCTCGATGCAAGCCCATGCAGAACTGAGACAACTATAGTCTGAAGTGATTAATGTGAACATATTGGGGGTGAAAGACACCTGGCGATGCACCTGGAATACTCACAGCTTTAAGACCAGGCGTACTACGACTTTTACTTCAGAGAAGTCAATGTGCACGTGGCATTTGGCTGGTTGTGGAAATCAAAATGCACCCCAAAAATAGAAGTGTCTAGTTGGCTGCTTCTGTCTGATCGCCTCAATACCAGAAACATGTTAAAAAGGAGACACTATAACATTGGAGACAACCTTGACTTCCTATTGTGTGAAGAGCATTTTGAGGAGACGGTGGGACACTTGTTTTTTCATTGCCGTTTCAGTTAACGATGTTGGCAGGTTCTGAACATCGCATGGAGCAACCACCTGAACAGACTGCAGCTTGTGGAGCACATGAAAGCAAGCCACCAACACAACATGATCATGGAAATTTTCCTGGTGGCGGCATGGATCCTGTGGAAAGAACGTAACAATAATTACTTCCGAAAATTGCTCCCTTTGATGAATTCTTAGAAACACAGATTCAAGGAGGACTTTGGCAACATGGCCTATAGGTTGCCTTCCCAAAAATGGCACATGGTTCTCGGCATTCTGGCTACACTACCCTGATTGTCTTGTGTGAATATTGTAAATCCTGCTAACTCCCCTGCTAGACTACCTCTTACAAATCTGACCTTGCTAGAGTAACTAACCCCACTCCATTTGTAAGATGTGTGGAACACCACAGTGACTTTTTCCTTTAATATATATGCAGTAGGAGCCTTTCCTACTGTTTCAACCTTAAAAAAACAGATGCAAATCTTACCAAATTGTTTGTACGTGGTTGCACACGGGTCATCCGAAAAAACCATTTGCGTTGAAGGGAGGTACAAATCCTGCTTGCCAAATTTTCTCTTGGCTTAGTGTCAAAGTCTCGCTTTACATACCTTATTCAATCTGAACCGTTTGCGTTGAAGAGATGCACAAATCCTGCGTGGCAAATTTTCCCTTGGCTTACCGCGGAAGACCATAGCTCTCACTTTGCATACAGGTGTTCTATTTTAAACATTTGCGATGAAGAGCTACACAAATCCTCTCAACACATTTTCTCTTACCTTACTGGGGAAGCTGTCGGTTTACATATGGGTGTTCTATCTAAAATGTTTGCGATGTTAGAGTGACAGCTATTTGTTTCAAAATGTCTTTGTTGGCTGTTATTCGGGTGTGCCTTCTCTCAAATTGGACACGAAAAATACCACAACATTCGGGTGCCATTCCATTATAGCATGCCAAGTTTCATGAATTTCAGATGAGTTCTGGTTTACTAGAATTTAAAAACAAAGTATCTCAACGTTTTGCCGGCAATCAACCATGCCTTGGTGTTTGAAATTCATTCCCATTTCTTGAATGGGACCTAAGCATGCACCCAAGGACACATATTTGATTTTTCAACCAATTTATATGCACTAGAGTATGTGCATGTAGTTCAAATTTGAATTATGCACATAAAATGCCTAGAAAACCCAGTTAATGTATAAAAATGTCCAAACGAACCCAAAAAAATTCCAAAATTTAACACAACACTTCTGTTGTTCTATGTTGACACTAGAAAATTTCTGAAAGCAGTTAGAGGCAACGGGTATCGTTTCGTCCCCAAAGGTGGCACGTTCCCTACCGAAACCGTTAGGCTAGTTGTGAGAAGCTCTGGTTTGTGAGAAGCTGATACCCAAACCTGCCCCAAATGGGACAAAAAATTTATCACGGCATGTTGATGCTGCTCCATGGTAGCACGTCAAGTTTCATGAATTTCAAATGAGTTTTGGATTTACTAGAATTTAAAAACAGGTATCTCAATGTTTGCGGTCGGGTGACGATGGCAGGGTGTTTGACATTCATTCGCATTTATTGCATGGGACCTAAGAATGCAACCAAGGACATAGATTTGAATTTTCAACCAATTTATATGCATTAGAGCATGTGCCTGTAGTTCAAATTTGAATTATGCACATAAATGCATTGAAAACTCAACTAATGTATAAAAATGTCCAAACGAACTCCAAAAAATTCCAAAATTTAACACAACACCCCATTGTTCTATGTTGACACTAGAGAAAAAACTGAAATCAAGAAGAGGCAACGGATATCGTTTCATCCCCAAAGGTGGCACGTTCCCTACCGAAACCATCAGGCTTGTTGTGAGAAGCTCTGGTTTGTGAGAAGCTTATACCCGAACCTACCACAAATGGGACAAAAATTTTACCATGACATGTTGATACCACTCCATGATAGCATGCCAAGTTTCATGAACTTCAGGCGAATTTTGGATTTACTAGAATTTAAAAACCAGGTATGTTAATGTTTGCGGCCGAATGACGGTGGCAGGGTGTTTGACATTCATTCCCATTTATTGCATGGGACCTAAGCATGCAACCAAGGACACAGATTTGAATTTTCAAACAATTTATATGCATTAGAGCATGTTCATGTAGTTCAAATTTCAATTATGCACATAAATGCATTGAAAACTCACTTAATGTATAAAAATGTCCAAACGAACCCCGAAAAATTTCAAAATTTAACACAACACTCCTGTTGTTCTATGTTGACACTGGATAAAAAATTGAAATCAAGAAGAGGCAATGGATATCATTTCGTCCAGAAAGGCGAAACGTTCCCTACCGTAACCATGAGGCTTGTTGCGAGAAGCTCTGGTTTGTGAGAAGCTTATACCCCAACCTGCCCCAAATGGGAAAATATTTTTACCACTGCATGTTGATGTTGTTCCATGATAGCATGTCAAGTATAATGAATTTCAGACAAGATTTTGATTTCCTTGAATTTTAAAACCATGTATCTCATGTTAGCCGCCGAGCGATGGTGGCAAAGCTATTTGACATTCATTCCCATTTCTTGCATGGGACTAAGGTTGCAACCGAGGACACACATTTGATTTTTCAACCCGTTTATATGCACTGGAGCATGTGCATGTAGTTCAAGTTTGAATTATGCACATAAAATGCAATGAAAACTCAGTTAATGCATAAAATGTCCAAATGAACCCCGAAAAATCACAAAAAATCACACAACACTCTTGTTGTTCTATGTTGACACAAGAAAGAAATTTGAAAGCAATAAGAGGCAATGGATATTGTTTCGTCCACAAAGGTGGGACATTCCCTATCGAAAACCATCATGCTTGTTGTGAGAAGCTCCGGTTTGCGAGAAGCTTATACCATAAGCTGCCCCAAATGGGACACTATGTTTTTACCCCAGCATGTTGATGTCGTTCCATGATACCATGCCAAGGTTCATGAATTTTAGACGATTTTTTTATTTACTAGAATTTCGAAAGCAAGCACCTCAACGTTTGCCGGAGAGCCATAATGTCGTGGTGTTTGAAATTCATCCCCATTTCCTGAATGGGACATAAGCATCAACCCATGGACACATAGATCATTTCACAACCCATTTTGGTGCAACGGAGCATGTGCATGTAGTTTAGTTTTTAGTTGTACACCTGAAATGCCTAGAAAACCAAGTTAATATATAAAAATGTCCAAACGAACCCTGAATGATTCCAATTGTTTTGACGACACACCTATAGTTGCATGTTCACTGCAGATAAAAGTTCTAGCAATCCAAACACCATCCTTTGCAGCTATGCCCCATTATGTAATTCAAATCAAGACAAAAAATCAAGTAGATCACACATAGTTTATTATCACCAACCGTGTGAGATGCAGTACAAAATATCCTAGAGCACCGTCGGTGTCTACTATGCATACGACTTACGCGAGAAGGTGCATCGGCTACAGCCCACAGCCGGCGTGTCAAGCACACTAGCTCGCTTCCCAAATATCATTTCACTGTTCAATCGTCACCGGCGAAATATGGGGACGTGGACTTGCTTCGTGACGGCAACATCGGCGGCCCACTCCGGCCAGAGCGCGGCCACAGCCACCAGGCGCGTCTGCTAGTGTGCATGAACGGCTGTTATTGCTTCTCAGGTGGCGGCAGCAACATCTGCCTTGGGGATAGCAACTGGCAAGAGCAGCATAGCAGCTGTCCGTTCCACAGCGGTGGCCTTAGCCCTGCTGGAGACCACCCACGACCATGTCGAGGGCACCCACGCCCAGCTCATATGAAGACTTGCCAATCACCGAGAGCGTTAGAGTAGCCGTTCGTTCCTATGCGGCATACCTTGCCATGACGGAGCCTGCCCAAGCCAAGATCGCGGCCGCCCACGCCAAGCTTGTGGCGGCCTATTCCAAAGATATGGTGGATGCGGATGGAGAGATGCTTGTCGAGTATGGTGTGATGGATGCCATGGAGCCCCATCCCCAGGAGATCGTCGGGCACGAGCTGCACATGGAGGCGGCGGCAGAGATCGACGAGCACCAGCCGTAGTAGTACTCTTTGTTTTGTTTAATTAAGAGCGTTGGTCTTTAATTTGTTAGAGTAATGTTTAGGTCAGATAGCTCTGTTTAATTGTTGAACTTGCTCGATTAAGAAGTGTGGGTGTGTTGTAGTATTCTTTGTGTACCCAAATTATGCAATGACGTGGATGACCACTGTAACCAGGGAAATTTGAACCAAAATTTTCGAAGTTCAAACTCATCACACACATGTTAAGCAATTTGAAACATTTGTGATGTTCACATATCGTACACAGTGCCGAATAAGGGACCGTGCCTGATGACACTTTGCGCGCCAGTTTTTTCGCTGAAGCGTTTCAAATTTGTTGGCTTCCGCGGAAATATCTACCTCCCCACCCCCCTTACCAAAAGCCACATTTCCCCTGTTTCCACCTTCCTTTCCAAGTTGAAACCTTCACTCCTTGCTTGCAACGCTGCCTCCTCGCCGGCAACCCTCCTTCACGCTGCTCGGCCTCGTCTATCCAGGCAGGTAATCCACACCCGACCCCCATCCTCCTCCTCCTTCCACATCCCCCATGCCCCGACCGCCGGTGCGACACCTTCCACCCAAATCACCGACTCTTCCACCAAATAAGCGCCACCGTAAGCCATGGTGCATGCAGTATAGCCAGTATCTCAAGGAGCATTTGGCAGCGGAGAAGCAAATCGCGGCCGCACGCATGGATGAGGTAACGATTGCTGCCATGCGTGCCGACCCCCAGATCTTGGAGGAGTATCTCGCCGTCGAGGCCACCATCAACGCCTCGCGCGCAGACGCCGTGACGCGGTTGGCTGCTTTAAACGATAGTTCATGGCGTTTTCTCGAGGCCACCCTCGGTGCCTTCGACGAAGACTACAAGGTGTTTTCTAAGCATGCACATGCTTACCTCATCTCGAGAGCCAACAAGTTGGTACCCGGAGCGACCCAGGCAACTCACCACTATGACGAGGGCACCCATGATGCGGAGGCCTCGCCCTCTTCCATGTCCAAGGAGCCAATGGCATCGATATCTCCGACAATGAGGAGTAGCTTGTCTTATTAGCTCACTATAAGAACCCATGTTCAGTTTGCTAGCTACTGCCTTTCCTTCAAAAATTGTAGTGAATTGTGCTATCTACTTTTACCATGCAATTTGTCACTCTAGTGTATACGTTCTATATGTCGTGCAATGTGGTGCTCCACTTATTAACTGTTTGGTTTATTAGTTGTCGGGTTTAGTTAACTATTTGGTTCAATTATGCAAATGTGATATTCAATTCTTCAGGGTGCAATTTTGTATTTTCTTCTAATATGTCTCCAACGTATCTAAATTTTTTGATTGCTCCATGCTATAATATTATCATTATTGGATGTTCTACAATCATTTTATAGAAACTTTATATCATTTTTTGGAAATAACCTATTGACATAGTGCCTAGTGCCAGTTGCTGTTTTTTGCTTGTTCTTTACATTGCAGAAAATCAATATCAAATGGAGTCCAAATGTAGTGAAACTTTTTGGAGATCTTTTTGGACCAGAAGACATCTAGTGGGCCAAAGAAGCACCTGGGGAGTTGATAATCCACAAGTATAGGGGATCGCAACAGTTTTCGAGGGTAAAGTATTCAACCCAAATTTATAGATTCAACACAAGGGGAGCCAAATAATATTCTCAAGTATTAGCAGCTGAGTTGTCAATTCAACCACACCTGGAAACTTAATATCTGCAGCAAAGTATTTAGTAGGAAAGTAATATGATAGTAGTGGTGACGGTAGCAAAGGTAACAGTAGCAAAAGTAATGTTTTTGGTATTTTGTAATGATGATAGCAATAGCAATGGAAAAGTAAATAAGCGAAGAACAGTATATGGAAATCTCGTAGGCAATGGATCGGTGATGGAGAATTATGCCGGATGCGGTTCATCATGTAACAATCATAACATAGGGTGACACAGAACTAGCTCCAATTCATCAATGTAATGTAGGCATGTATTCCGAATATAGTGATACATGCTTATGGAAAAGAACTTGCATGACATCTTTTGTCCTACCCTCCCGTGGCAGCGGGGTCCTAATGGAAACTAAGGGATATTAAGGCCTCCTTTTAATAGAGTACTGGAACAAAGCATTAGCACATAGTGAATACATGAACTCCTCAAACTATGGTCATCACCGGTAAGTATCCCGATTATTGTCACTTCGGGGTTAACGGATCATAACACATAATAGGTGACTATAGACTTGCAAGATAGGATCAAGAACTCTCATATATTAATGAAAACATAATAGGGTCAGATCTGAAATCATGGCACTTGGGCCCTAGTGACAAGCATTAAGCATAGCAAAGTCATAGCAACATCAATCTCAGAACATAGTGGATACTAGGGATCAAACCCTAACAAAACTAACTCGATTACATGATAGATCTCATCCAACCCATCACCGTCCAGCAAGCCTACGATGGAATTACTCACGCATGGCGGTGAGCATCATGAAATTGGTGATGGAGGATGGTTGATGGTGATGATGGCGATGGATTCCCCTCTCCGGAGCCCCGAACGGACTCCAGATCAGCCCCCCGAGAGGTTTTAGGGCTTGGCGGCGGCTCCATATCGTAAAACGCGATGATTTCTTCTCTCTGATTTTTTTCTCACCAAAACCAAATATATAGAGTTGGAGTTGAGGTCGGAGGAGCTCCAGGGGGCCCACGAGGTAGGGGGCGCGCCCTAGGGGGGCAGGCGCGCCCCCACCCTCGTGGACAGGTGGTGGGCCCCCTGGTCTTCATCTTTTGCAAGGATTTTTTATTATTTCCGAAAAGATGTTCCGTGAAGTTTCAGGTCATGCCGAGAACTTTTGTTTCTGCACATAAATAACACCATGGCAATTCTGCTGAAAACAACGTTAGTCCGGGTTAGTTCCATTCAAATCATGCAAGTTAGAGTCCAAAACAAGGGCAAAAGTATTTGGAAAAGATACGACGAAGACGTATCAACTCTCCCAATCTTAAACCATTGCTTGTCCTCAAGCAATTCTGTTGATAAACTGGAAGTGATAAAGAAAAACTTTTACAAACTCTGTTTGTTCTTGTTGTTGTAAATATGTAAAGCCAGCATTCAAGTTTTCAGCAAAGATTATGAACTAACCATATTCACAATAATGCATAGGTCTCATGTTTACTCATATCAATGGCATAATCAACTAGCAAGCAATAATAATAAATCTCGGATGACAACACTTTCTCAAAACAATCATAATATGATATAACAAGATGGTATCTTGCTAGCCCTTTCTGAGACCGCAAAACATAAATGCAGAGCACCTTTAAAGATCAAGGACTGACTAGACATTGTAATTCATGGTAAAAGAGATCCAGTCAAGTCATACTAAATGCAAACTAACAGTAATGAATGCAAATGACAGTGGTGCTCTCTAACTGGTGCTTTTTAATAAGAGGATGCTGACTCAACATGAAAGTAAATAGATAGGCCCTTCGCAGAGGGGAGCAGGGATTTGTAGAGGTGCCAGAGCTCAGTTTTGAAATAAAGATGAATAATATTTTGAGCGGTATACTTTCATTGTCAACATAACAACCAAGAGATGGCGATATCTTCCATGCTACACACATTATAGGCGGTTCCCAAACAGGATGGTGAAGTTTATAGTCCCCCTCCACCAACAAGCATCAATCCGTGGCTTGCTCGAAACAACGAGTGCCTCCAACTACCAACAGTCCCAGGGGGAGTTTTGTTTTGCAATTATTTTGATTTAGTTTGCATAAAGCATGGGACTGGGCATCCCGGTGACCAGCCACTTTATCGTGAGTGAGGAGCGAAGTCCACTCCTCTTGAGAATAACCCGCCTAACATGGAAGATACGGACAACCCTAGTTGATACATGAGCTATTCGAGCATACAAAACAGGATGATTATTTGAAGGTTTAGAGTTTGGCACATGCAAATTTACTTGGAACGGCAAGTAGATACTACATATAGGAAGGTATAGTGGACTCATCTGGAATAACTTTGGGGTTTAAGGGATTAGATGCACAACCAGTATTCTCGCTTAGTACAAGTGTGTTGGAAATATGCCCTAGAGGCAATAATAAATTGGTTATTATTATATTTCCTTGTTCATGATAATCGTTTATTATCCATGCTAGAATTGTATTGATAGGAAACTCAGATACATGTGTGGATACATAGACAACACCATGTCCCTAGTAAGCCTCTAGTTGACTAGCTCGTTGATCAATAGATGGTTACGGTTTCCTGACCATGGACATTGGATGTCGTTGATAACGGGATCACATCATTAGGAGAATGATGTGATGGACAAAGACCCAATCCTAAGCATAGCACAAGATCGTGTAGTTCGTATGCTAAAGCTTTTCTAATGTCAAGTATCATTTCCTTAGACCATGAGATTGTGCATCTCCCAGATACCGTAGGAGTGCTTTGGGTGTGCCAAACGTCACAACGTAACTGGGTGGCTATAAAGGTACACTACGGGTATCTCCGAAAGTGTCTGTTGGGTTGGCACGAATCGAGACTGGGATTTGTCACTCCGTGTGACGGAGAGGTATCTCTGGGCCCACTCGGTAGGACATCATCGTAATGTGCACAAAGTGATCAAGGAGTTGATCACGGGATGATGTGTTACAAAACGAGTAAAGAGACTTGCCGGTAACGAGATTGAACAAGGTATCGGGATACCGACGATCGAATCTCGGGCAAGTGTCATACCGATAGACAAAGGGAATTGTATACGGGATTGATTAAGTCCTTGACATCGTGGTTCATCCGATGAGATCATCGTGGAACATGTGGGAGCCAACATGGGTATCCAGATCCCGCTGTTGGTTATTGACCGGAGAGTCATCTCGGTCATGTCTGCATGTCTCCCGAACCCGTAGGGTCTACACACTTAAGGTTCGGTGACGCTAGGGTTATAGAGATATTAGTATGCGGTAACCCGAAAGTTGTTCGGAGTCCTGGATGAGATCCCGGACGTCATGAGGAGTTCCGGAATGGTCTCGAGGTAAAGAATTATATATAGGAAGTGCTATTTCGGCCATCGGGACAAGTTTCGGGGTCACCGGTATTGTACCGGGACCACCGGAAGGGTCCCGGGGGTCCACCGGATGGGGCCACCTGCCCCGGGGGCCACATGGGCTGTAGGGGGTGGGCCTTGGCCTATATGGGCCAAGGGCACCAGCCCCAAGAGGCCCATGCGCCAAGAGAAAGGGGAAAGGAAGAGTCCTAAAGGGGGAAGGCACCTCCTAGGTGCCTTGGGGAGGAGGGACTCCTCCCCTGGCCGCACCCTTCTTTGGAGGAAGGGCCAAGGCTGCGCCTCCCCCTCTCCCTTGGCCCTATATATAGTGGGGGAAAGGGAGGGCAACTCAACCTAAGCTCTGGCGCCTCCCTCTCCCTCCCATGACACATCTCCCTCCTCCCTCAGCGCTTGGCGAAGCCCTGTTGGAATCCCGCTACTTCCACCACCACGCCGTCGTGCTGCTGGATCTCCATCAACCTCTCCTTCCCCCTTGCTGGATCAAGAAGGAGGAGACGTTGCTGCTCCGTACGTGTGTTGAACGCGGAGGTGCCGTCCGTTCGGCGCTAGGATCATCGGTGATTTAGATCACGACGAGTACGACTCCATCAACCCCGTTCTCTTGAATGCTTCCGTGCGCGATCTACAAGGGTATGTAGATCCACTCCTCCCTCGTTGCTAGATGACTACATAGATTGATCTTGGTGACACGTAGGAAAATTTTGAATTTATGCTACGTTCCCCAACAGTGGCATCATGAGCTAGGTCTATGCGTAGTTTCTATGCACGAGTAGAACACAAAGTAGTTGTGGGCGTTGATTTTGTTCAATATGCTTGCCGTTACTAGTATTATCTTGATTCGGCGGCATCGTGGGATGAAGCGGCCCGGACCGACCTTACACGTACTCTTACGTGAGACTGGTTCCACCGACTGACATGCACTAGTTGCATAAGGTGGCTAGCGGGTGTCTGTCTCTCCTACTTTAGTCGGATCGGATTCGATGAAAAGGGTCCTTATGAAGGGTAAATAGCAATTGGCATATCACGTTGTGGTTTTGCGTAGGTAAGAAACGTTCTTTCTAGAAACCCATAGCAGCCACGTAAAACATGCAAACAACAATTAGAGGACGTCTAACTTGTTTTTGCAGGGTATGCTATGTGATGTGATATGGCCAAAGGATGTGATGAATGATATATGTGATGTATGAGATTGATCATGTTCTTGTAATAGGAATCATGACTTGCATGTCGATGATTATGAAAACCGGCAGGAGCCATAGGAGTTGTCTTAATTTATTTATGACCTGCGTGTCAATATAAACGTCATGTAATTACTTTACTTTATTACTAACCGTTAGCTATAGTAGTAGAAGTAATAGTTGACGTGACAACTTCATGAAGACACGATGATGGAGATCATGGTGTCATGCCGGTGACGATGATGATCATGGAGCCCCGAAGATGGAGATCAAAAGGAGCAATATGATATTGGCCATATCATGTCACTATTTGATTGCATGTGATGTTTATCATGTTTTTGCATCTTGTTTACTTAGAACGACGGTAGTAAATAAGATGATCCCTCATTAAAATTTCAAGAAAGTGTTCCCCCTAACTGTGCACCGTTGCGACAGTTCGTTGTTTCAATGCACCACGTGATGATTGGGTGTTTGATTCAAACGTTCACATACAACGGGTGTAAGACAGATTTACACATGCAAACACTTAGGTTGACTTGACGACCCTAGCATGTGTATAGACATGGCCTCGGAACACAGAAGACCGAAAGGTCGAGCATGAGTCGTATAGAAGATACGATCAACATGAAGATGTTCACCGACGTTGACTAGTCCGTCTCACGTGATGATCGGACACGGCCTAGTTGACTCGGATCATGTAATCACTTAGATGACTAGAGGGATGTCTATCTGAGTGGGAGTTCATGAGATGAACTTAATTATCCTGAACATAGTCAAAAGGTCTTCGCAAATTATGTCATAGCTCGTGCTTCAGTTCTACTGTTTAGATATGTTCCTAGAGAAAATTTAGTTGAAAGTTGATAGTAGCAATTATGCGGACTAGGTCCATAAACTGAGGATTGTCCTCATTACTTCATAGAAGGCTTATGTCCTTAATGCACTGCTCAGTGTGCTGAACCTCGAACGTCGTCTGTGGATGTTGCGAACATCTGACATACACATTTTGATAACTACGTGATAGTTCAGTTAAACGGTTTAGAGTTGAGGCACCAAAGACGTTTTGAAATGTCGCGAAACATATGAGATGTTTCGAGGGCTGAAATTGGGATTTCAGGCTAGTGCCCACGTCAAAAGGTATAAGACCTCCGACGATTTTCTTAGCCTACAAACTAAGGGAGAAAAGCTCAATTGTTGAGCTTGTGCTCAGATTGTCTAAGTACAACAATCGCTTGAATCGAGTGGGAGTTGATCTTCCAGATGAAATAGTGATGGTTCTCCGAAGTCATTACCACCAAGCTGCTAGAGCTTCGTGATGAACTATGATATATCAGGGACATATATGATGATCCTTGAGATATTCGCGATGTTTGACACCGCCAAAGTAGAAATCAAGAAGGAGCATCAATTGTTGATGGTTGGTGAAACCACTAGTTTCAAAAGGGGCAAGGGCAAGAAGGGATAATTCATGAAACGGCAATTCAGCTGCTGCTCTGGTGAAGAAACCCAAGGTTGAACCCAAACCCGAGACTAAGTGCTTCTGTAATAAGGGGAACAGCCACTGGAGCAGAATTACCCTAGATACTTGGTAGATTAGAAGGCTGGCAAGGTCGATAGAAGTATATTGGATATACATTGTGTTGATGTGTACTTTACTAGTAATCCTAGTAGCACCAGGGGATTAGATACCGGTTCGGTTGCTAAGTGTTAGTAACTCGAAATAAAAGCTACGGAATAAACGAAGACTAGCTAAAGGTGAGATGACGATATGTGTTGGAAGTGTTTCCAATGTTGATATGATCAAGCATCGCACGCTCCCTCTACCATCGAGATTGGTGCTTGCGTTGAGCATAGACATGATTGGATTATGTCTATCGCAATACGGTTATTCATTTAAGGAGAATAATGGTTACTCTGTTTATTTGAATAATACCTTCAATGGTCTTGCACCTAAAATGAATGGTTCATTGAATCTCAATCGTAGTGATACACATGTTCATGCCAAAAGATAGTAATGATAGTACCACCTACTTGTGGCACTGCCACTTAAGTCATATTGGTATAAAACGCATGAAGAAGCTCCATGTTGATGGATCTTTGGGCTCACTCGTTTTTGAAAGGTTTGAGACATGCGAACCATGTCTATTGGTGTATATGCATGAAGAAACTCCATGCAGATGGATCATTTGGACTCACTTGATTTTGAATCACTTGAGACATGCAAATCATACCACATGGGCAAAATGACTGAAAGCCTCGTTTTTCAGTAAAATGGAACTAGAAAGCAACTTGTTGGAAGTAATACATTTTGATGTGTGCAATCCAATGAGTGCTGAGGCGTGTAGTGGATATTGTTATGTTCTTACTTCACAGGTGATTTGAGTAGATGTTGAGTACATTTACTTGATGAATCATGAGTCTGAATTATTGAAAGGTTCAAGTAATTTCAGGGTGAAGTTGAAAGATCGTCGTGACAAGAGGATAAAATATCTATGATATGATCATAGATATAAATATCTGAATTACGAGTTTGGCATAGAATTAAGACATTGTGGAAATTGTTTCACAACTAATACAGCCTGGAACACCATAGTGTGATGGTGTGTCCGAACATCATAACTGCACCCTATTGGATATGATGCATACCATGATGTCTCTTATCGAATTACCACGATATTTTATGGGTTAGGCATTAAAGACAACTACATTCACTTTAAATAGGGCACCACGTTATTCCAATGAGATGACACCATATGAACTATGGTTTAGAGAAACCTAAGCTGTCATTTCTTAGAAGTTTGGGGCTGCGACGCTTATGTGAAAAAGTTTCAGGCCGATAAGCTCGAACCCAAAGCGGATAAATGCATCTTCATAGGACACCCAAAACAGTTGGGTATACCTCCTGTCTCAGATCCGAAAGAAATAAGGGATTGTTTCTAGAATCGGGTCCTTTCTCGAGGAAAAGTTTCTCTCGAAAGAATTGAGTGGGAGGATGGTGGAGACTTGATGAGGTTATTTAACCGTCTCTTCAACTAGTGTGTAGCAGGGCACAGGAAGTTGTTCCTGTGGCACCTACATCAATTGAAGTGGAAGCTTATGATAGTGATCATGAAACTTCAGATCAAGTCACTACCAAACCTCGTGGGAAGACAAGGATGCGTACTACTTCAGAGTGGTACGTAATCCTGTCTTGGAAGTCATGTTGCTAGACAACAATGAACCTACGAGCTATGGAGAAGCGATGGTGGGCCCGGATTCCGATAAATGGCTCGAGGCCATAAAATCCGAGAGAGGATCCATGTATGAAAACAAAGTGTAGACTTTGGCAGAACGGCTCGATGGTCGTAAGGCTGTTGAGTATAGATGGATTTTAAAAGGAAGACGGACAATGATGGCAAATGTCACCATTAAGAAAGCTCGACTTGTCATTAAGATGTTTTCGGACAAGTTCAAGGAGTTGACTACGGTGAGATTTTCTCACTCGTAGCGATGGTAAGAGTCTGTTGGAATTATATTAGCAATTACTGCATTATTTATGAAATCTTGCAGATAGGATGTCAAAGCATTGTTTCCTCGACGATTTTCTTGAGGAAAGGTTGTATGTGATACACCGGAAGGTTTTGTCAATCCTGAAAGATGCTAATAAGTATGCAAAGCTCCAGCAATCCTTCTAAGGACTGGAGTAAGCATCTCGGAGTTGGAATGTATGCTTTGATGATGATCAAAGATTTTGGGTGTATACAAAGTTTATGAGAAACTTGTATTTCCAAAGAAGTGAGTGGGAGCACTATAGAATTTATGATGAGTATATGTTGTTGACATATTGTTGATCAGAAATGACATAGAATTTCTGGAAAGCATATAGGGTTATTTGGAAAGTGTTTTTCAATGGAAAGC
The DNA here is from genome assembly GCF_003073215.2 of Triticum urartu. Taxonomy (NCBI): domain Eukaryota; kingdom Viridiplantae; phylum Streptophyta; class Magnoliopsida; order Poales; family Poaceae; genus Triticum; species Triticum urartu. Next base: position 279,183,729 of record NC_053022.1, read on the forward strand.
CTAGATTAAGCTACTTGAACATTGAGCATCAAGATCTATAAGGATAGATCAAAACGTTTAATGGTACTTTCAAATGAGCACATACCTTGATATGATCTTGAAGGTGTTCAAGATGGATCAGTCAAAGAAGGAGTTCTTGCCTGAGTTGTAAGGTATGAAGTTAAGACTTAAAGCTCGACCACGGCAGAATAGAGAGAAAGGACGAAGGTCGTCCCCTATGCTTAAGACGTAGGCTCTACAGTATGCTATGCTGTGTACCACACCTGAAGTGTGCCTTGCCATGAGTCAGTCAAGGGGTACAAGAGTAATCCAAGAATGGATCACAGGACAGCGGTCAAAGTTATCCTTAGTAACTAGTGGACTAAGGAATTTTCTCGATTATGGAGGTGGTAAAAGAGTTCGTCGTAAAGGGTTACGTCGATGCAAGCTTAACACCTATCCGGATAGCTCCGATAGAGATACCGGATACGTATAATGGAGCAACAATTTAGAATAGCTCCAAGTAGAACAGTTATTTGGAATAGCTCCAAATAGAATGTGGTAGCTACATCTAGGAGATGACATAGAGATTTGTAAAGCACACACGGATCTGAAAGGTTCAGACCCGTTGACTAAAACCTCTCTCACAAGCAACATGATCAAACCCAGAACTCATTGAGTGCTTATCACATAGTGATGTGAACTAGATTATTGACTCTAGTAAACTCTTGGATGTTGGTCACATGGCGATGCGACCTGTGAGTGTTGATCACATGGCGATGTGAACTAGATTATTGACTCTAGTGCAAGTGGGAGACTGTTGGAGATATGCCCTAGAGGCAATAATAAATTGGTTATTATTATATTTCCTTGTTCATGATAATCGTTTATTATCCATGCTAGAATTGTATTGATAGGAAACTCAGATACATGTGTGGATACATAGACAACACCATGTCCCTAGTAAGCCTCTAGTTGACTAGCTCGTTGATCAATAGATGGTTACGGTTTCCTGACCATGGACATTGGATGTCGTTGATAACGGGATCACATCATTAGGAGAATGATGTGATGGACAAAGACCCAATCCTAAGCATAGCACAAGATCGTGTAGTTCGTATGCTAAAGCTTTTCTAATGTCAAGTATCATTTCCTTAGACCATGAGATTGTGCATCTCCCAGATACCGTAGGAGTGCTTTGGGTGTGCCAAACGTCACAACGTAACTGGGTGGCTATAAAGGTACACTACGATCTCCGAAAGTGTCTGTTGGGTTGGCACGAATCGAGACTGGGATTTGTCACTCCGTGTAAACGGAGAGGTATCTCTGGGCCCACTCGGTAGGACATCATCATAATGTGCACAATGTGATCAAGGAGTTGATCACGGGATGATGTGTTACGGAACGAGTAAAAGAGACTTGCCGGTAACGAGATTGAACAAGGTATCGGGATACCGACGATCGAATCTCGGGCAAGTATCGTACCGCTAGACAAAGGGAATTGTATACGGGATTGATTAAGTCCTTGACATCATGGTTCATCCGATGAGATCATCGTGGCATGTGGGAGCCAACATGGGTATCCAGATCCCGCTGTTGGTTATTGACCGGAGAGTCATCTCGGTCATGTCTGCATGTCTCCCGAACCCGTAGGGTCTACACACTTAAGGTTCGGTGACGCTAGGGTTATAGAGATATTAGTATGCGGTAACCTGAAAGTTGTTCGGAGTCCCGGATGAGATCCAGGACGTCAAGAGGAGTTCCGGAATGGTCCGGAGGTAAAGAAATATATATAGGAAGTGCTATTTCGGCCATCGGGACAAGTTTCGGGGTCACCGGTATTGTACCGGGACCACCGGAAGGGTCCCGGGGGTCCACCGGGTGGGGCCACCTGCCTCGGGGGCCACATGGGCTGTAGGGGGTGCGCCTTGGGCTATATGGGCCAAGGGAACCAGCCCCAAGAGGCCCATGCGCCAAGAGAAAGGGGAAAGGAAGAGTCCTAAAGGGGGAAGGCACCTCCTAGGTGCCTTGGGGAGGAGGGACTCCTCCCCTGGCCGCACCCTTCCTTGGAGGAAGGGCCAAGTCTGCGCCTCCCCCCTATCCCTTGGCCCTATATATAGTGGGGGGAAGGGAGGGCAACTCAACCTAAGCCCTGGCGCCTCCCTCTCCCTCCCATGACACATCTCCCTCCTCCCTCAGCGCTTGGCGAAGCCCTGTTGGAATCCCGCTACTTCCACCACCACGCCGTCGTGCTGCTGGATCTCCATCAACCTCTCCTTCCCCCTTGCTGGATCAAGAAGGAGGAGACGTCGCTGCTCCGTACGTGTGTTGAACGTGGAGGTGCTGTCCGTTCGGCGCTAGGATCATCGGTGATTTGGATCACGACGAGTACGACTCCATCAACCCCGTTCTCTTGAACGCTTCCGCGCGCGATCTACAAGGGTATGTATATCCACTCCTCCCTCGTTGCTAGATGACTCCATAGATTGATCTTGGTGACACGTAGGAAAATTTTGAATTTATGCTACATTCCCCAACAAAGTGAAGGCTAGCAAAAGACTGGGAAGGGACCAGCTAGAGAGCGACAACAGTCATGAACATGCATTAAAATTAATCAACACTGAATGAAAGCATGAGTAGGATATAATCCACCATGAACATAAATATCGTGAAGGCTATGTTGAGTTTGTTTCAACTACATGTGTGAACATGTGCCAAGTCAAGTCACTTAAATCATTCAAAGGAGGATACCACCCTATCATACCACATCACAACCATTTTAATAGCATGTTGGCAAGCAAGGTAAACCATTATAAGCTCCTAGCTAATAAAGCATGGCATAAGAAACTATGATCTCTAGTTGTCATTGCAAACATATTTACCTTTCATATTTACAAAAAAAAGAGGTCGAGTTCATACCAGCTTTTCTCATCTCAATTAGTCCATCATATATCGTCATAATTGCCTTTCACTTGCACGACCGAACGATGTGGATAATAATTATAGTGCACGTGCATTGGACTAAGCTGGAATCTGCGAGCATTCAATAAACAGGAGAAGACAAGGCAATATGGGCTCTTTTGTCAGATCAACAATAATGCATATAAGAGCGACTTCAACAATTTAATTATGGTCTTCTCCTATCGACCCCCAAAGAAAAGAAAAGAAATAATACTATTTACACGGGAAAGCTCCCAATAAGCAAAAGAAGAACAGGAAATCTTTTTGGGTTTTCTTTTTAATTGCTACTACAAGTATGAAAAGTAAACTAATAAAAAACTACAACTAATTATTTTTTTCTTAAGGTTTATTAAACACACAAGAAGAAAGCATGAAAAGGAAAATAAACTAGCATGGATGATACAATGAAAAAGTATGAGCACCGACATCTAGCAATGAGTGTGTGAACATGAATATAATGTCGGTGAGAAATACGTACTCCCCCAAGATTAGGCTTTTGGCCTACGTTGGTCTAATGCCACAGATGGCCTGGCGGATATCCAAAGTTGTAGTTGGGGTCGTACTGAGATGCAGCAGTCATTGCATCATGGGATGCAGCTTGGAGGCGATCTATCTCAGCTCTCCTCTTATACTCTTCCGCCTCCTCTCTGGTTATGAAATATCTCCCTTTTGCCTGAAAGTCAAAGAAAGTAGAAGCAGGGAGAGCGACGTGATAGGTGCATCGTCTGTCAAAGATTAGTCGGTACTGGAGGAACTGATCGTTCCACTCAATAAACTAATGACAAACCATAGCCTCATAATCTAAATAAGCAGGAGGCAACTCGATATCATCCTCACGTATGGCTATACCCAGAAAATTAGCTATGCGGGTTGCATAAATTCCACCAAAGAAATCTCCATTAAATCTATTAAGATGCAACCTACGTGTAACAATGGCTCCCAAGTTATAAGATTTATCTCCTAACACAGCATTCCTAAGAATACTGAGGTCAGGGACACACATGTGACATGCCTCATCTTTACCATTAATGCATCTACCAATGAAGAGAGAAAAATAATGTATAGCAGGAAAGTGAATGCTCCCTATGGTAGCTTGTGTTATATCTCTAGATTCCCCCATAGTTATACTAGCAAGAAAATCTCTAAATTCAGATTTGCGAGGTTCTCTAACACTACCCCATTGTGGAAGTTTGCAAGTAGTGGTAAAATCCTCTAAGTCCATCGTATAAGATTTTTCATAAAGATCGAACAGGAAAGTTGGAGAATTGCGTGAAGATGAAAATTCAAACCTCCTCACAAAAGAACTAGTGAGATAGTGGTACTGACGGCATTTTTCTTCCTCGAAGCCCACAAGATCAGCGTTACGCAAATATGCGTTAAATTCTTCCTTAATACTCGCTCGATCCATGAAGTCCTCTGAAGGCCATTCACAAGGCCGTACTGGAGCGTCTCTTGGTGGCTCTCCATCAGCATCACGAATTGCAAGCCTGGGTCCTTGCTTCCTTGAAGAACCACCTTGGTATATTTTCCTAAGCATATTTCCTCCTCTGAAAGATTTCTGAAATTTTTAGTAACTTCAAAATAAAAGTGAACAAAACTCAGTAATATTAATAGCAACTACACCTACAAGTGCCTAGAGCCTATATCATGCATCAAAACTACTTTTGACCATATAAATTTGACATGCAAGCTCAAGAACAGGGTCACCTAAGCAGCAAAAATATGCAATGAATAAAGCACTAGAACAAAAACTAATTGGACCAATGGAGGAGTCACATACCAAGGAACAATCCCCCCAAGCAGTTTTGTGAGAGGTGCTCTGAGCAAGGAGATCAAAAATGGCAGAAAAATGAGCTAGAACTCGTGCTTGAGTTGGATATTCGTGTTTGTGGGAGGAAGAAGAAGTGTGTGGGTGCAGGAATAAGTGGAGGAGGTCCACCGTGGGCCCACGAGGCAGGGGGGCGTGCCCTGGGGGGTACGGCGCGCCCTCCACCCTCGTGGCTAGGTGGTTGATCCCCCTGTTGTGTTCTCAGTTCCAAATATTCTCAAATATTCCAGAAAAATCAAATTTAAATTTCAAGGCATTTGGAGAACTTTTATTTTCGGGGTATATTTATATTGCACGGATAATTCATGTAACAGAAGAAAAATACTTATTTTTATTTTATTAATATAAATAATAGAAAGTAAAAGGAAGGTACAGAGAGTTGTGTTTTCTAGTTTCATCCATCTCATGCTCATCAAAAGGAATCCACTAACAAGGTTGATCAAGTCTCGTTAACGAACTCATTCCGAATAACATGGAACCGGAGAAATTTCGAATAACACTATGTTACCTCAACGGGGATATGCACATCCCCAATAATAAGAATATCATATTTCTTATTGACAGTAGGAAGAGAAAATTCAAAACCTCCAAATATAATCGATGGAATTTTTCCAATAGAGTTGATACTATGAACTTGAGGTTGTTTCCTTGGAAAGTGTACCGTATGCTCATTACCATTAACATGAAAAGTGACATTGCCTTTAGTGCAATCAATAACAGCCCCTGGAGTATTCAAAAAGGGTCTTCCAAGAATAATAGACATATTATCGTCCTCGGGAATATCAAGAATAACAAAGTCCGTTAAAATAGTAACGTTTGCAACTACAACAGGCACATCCTCACAAATACCGACAGGTATAGCAATTGATTTATCAGCCATTTGCAAAGATATTTCAGTATGTGTCAACTTATTCAAATCAAGTTTACGATATAAAGAGAGAGGCATAACACTAACATCGGCTCCAAGATCACATAAAGCAGTTTTAACATAATTTCTTTTAATGGAGCATGGTATAGTAGGTACTCCTGGATCTCCAAGTTTCTTTGGTATTCCACCCTTAAAGGTATAATTAGCAAGCATGGTGGAAATTTCAGCTTCCGGTATCTTTATTTTATTTGTAACAATATCTTTCATATACTTAGCATAAGGATTCATTTTGAGCATATCAGTTAATCGCGTAGGCAAAAAGATATGTCTAATCATTTCAGCAAAGCGCTCAAAATCCTCATCATCCTTTTTCTTGGATGGTTTGGGAGGAAAAGGCATGGGTTTCTGAACCCAAGGCTCTCTTTCCTAACCATGTTTCCTAGCAACAAAGTCTTTCTTATCATAACGTTGATTCTTTGATTATGGATTATCAAGATCAACAGCAGGTTCAATTTCTATATCATTATCATTACTAGGTTGAGCATCATCATGAACATTATCATTAACATTATCACTAGTTTCAGGTTCATTACCAGATTGTGTTTCGGCATCAGAAATAGAAATATCATTTGAATTCTCAGGTGTTTCAGTAATAGGTTCACTAGAAGCATGCAAGTTCCTATCATTTTTCTTTTTCTTCCTTTTAGAAGGACTAGGTGCATCTATATTATTTCTCTGAGAATCTTGCTCAATTCTCTTAGGGTGGCCTTCAGGATACAAAGGTTCCTGAGTCATTCTATTAGTTCTAGTAGCCACTTTAACAGCATAATCATTTTTCTTACTATTCATCTCATTGAGCAAATCATTTTGAGCTTTAAGTACGTGTTCTACTTGAGTGGTAACCATAGAAGCATGTTTACTAATAAGTTTAAGTTCACGTTTGACATTAGCCATATAATCACCCAAGTGTTCAAGAATATTTGAATTGTATTTCAATTGTCTACCAAAATAAGCATTGAAATCTTCTTGCTTAACCATAAATTTATCAAATTCATCTAAGCATGGGCTAGCAAATTTAGTAAACGGGATTTCAGCTTTATCATATCTATAGAGAGAATTTACCTTTACTACCCGTGTCGGGTTATCAAGACCATGAGTTTCTTCAATAGGTGGAGGATTAAGATCATATGTTTCTTCAACAGGCGGTAAATTAAGACCATGTATCTCTTCAATAGGAGGTAAATTCTTAACATCTTCAGCTTTAATACCCTTTTCTTTCATAGATTTCTTTGCCTCTTGCATATCTTCAGGACTAAGAAATAGAACACCCCTTTTCTTCGGAGTTGGTTTAGGAATAGGCTCAGGAGATGGTTTAGGAACTGGTTCGGGAAGTGTCCAATTGTTTTCATTTGTCAACATATTATTCAATAGAATTTCAGCTTCATCCGGCGTTCTTTCCCTGAAAACAGAACCAGCACAACTATCCAGGTAATCTCTGGAGGCATCGGTTAGTCCATTATAAAAGATATCAAGTATTTCATTTTTCTTAAGAGGATGATCAGGAAAAGCATTAAGTAACTGGAGAAGCCTCCCCCAAGCTTGTGGGAGACTCTCTTCTTCAATTTACACGAAATTATATATATCCCTTAAAGAAGCTTGTTTCTTATGAGTAGGGAAATATTTAGTAGAGAAGTAATAAATCATATCCTGGGGACTACGCACACAACCAGGATCCAAAGAATTAAACCATATCTTAGCATCACCCTTTAATGAGAACGGAAATATTTTAAGGATATAGAAGTAGTGAGTTCTCTCATCATTAGTGAACAGGGTGGCTATATAATTTAATTTAGTAAGATGTGCCACAACAGTTTCAGATTCATAGCCATGAAAAGGATCAGATTCAACCAAAGTAATTATATCAGGATCAACAGAGAATTCATAATCTTTATCAGTAACAAAGATAGGTGAAGTAGCAAAAGCAGGGTCAGGTTTCATCCTAGCATTTAGAGATTGCTTATTCCATTTAGCTAACAACCTCTTAAGTTCGTATCTATCTTTGCAAGCTAAAATAGCTAAAGAAGCTTCTTTATAAAAAATATAACCCTCAGGAATAACAAGTGATTCATTATTAGGGGAAGAGTCTTCATCATCACTTTCATCAATGTTATCAGATTCAATATTTTCATTCTCTCTAACCCTATCAAGTTGTTCATCAAGAAATTCACCAAGTGGCACAGTAGTATCAAGCATAGAAGGAGTTTCATCATAAGTATCATTCATAGCAGAAGTGGCATCATCAATAACATGCGACACATCAGAACGGATAGCAGAAGTAGGTTTAGGTGTCGCAAGCTTACTCAAAACAGAAGGTGAATCAAGTGCAAAGCTAGATGGCAGTTCCTTACCTCCCCTCGTAGTTGAGGGATAAATCTTGGTTTTTGGATCTCTCAAGTTCTTCATAATGATAAGCAGATATAAATCCCAAGTGACTCAAAGAATAGAGCTATGCTCCCCGGCAATGGCGCCAAAAAATGGTCTTGATAACCCACAAGTATAGGGGATCGCAACAGTTTTCGAGGTAAAGTATTCAACCCAAATTTATTGATTCGACACAAGGGGAGCCAAAGAATATTCTCAAGTATTAGGAGCTGAGTTGTCAATTCAACCACACCTGGAAACTTAATATCTACAGCAAAGTATTTAGTAGCAAAGTAATATGATAGTAGTGGTAACGGTAGAAAAGGTAACAGTAGAAAAATTAATGTTTTTGGTATTTTGTAATGATGATAGAAATAGCAACGAAAAAGTAAATAAGCGAAGAATAATACATGGAAAGCTCATAGGCAATGGATCGGTGATGGAGAATTATACCGGATGCGGTTCATCATGTAACAATCATAACATAGGGTGACACAGAACTAGCTCCAATTCATCAATGTAATGTAGGCATGTATTCCGAATATAGTCATACGTGCTTATGGAAAAGAACTTGCATGACATATTTTGTCCTACCCTCCCATGGCAGCGGGGTCCTAATGGAAACTAAGGGATATTAAGGCCTCCTTTTAATAGAGTACCGGAACAAAGCATTAGCACATAGTGAATACATGAACTCCTCAAACTATGGTCATCACCGGTAAGTATCCCGATTATTGTCACTTCGGGGTTAACGGATCATAACACATAATAGGTGACTATAGACTTGCAAGATAGGATCAAGAACTCTCATATATTAATGAAAACATAATAGGTTCAGATCTGAAATCATGGCACTCGGGCCCTACTGACAAGCATTAAGCATAGCAAAGTATAGCAACATCAATCTCAGAACATAGTGGATACTAGGGATCAAACCCTAACAAAACTAACTCGATTACATGATAGATCTCATCCAACCCATCACCGTCCAACAAGCCTATGATGGAATTACTCACGCACGGCGGTGAGAATCATGAATTTGGTGATGGAGGATGGTTGATGGTGACGATGGCGACGGATTCCCCTCTCCGGAGCCCCGAACGGACTCCAGATCAGCCCCTCGAGAGGTTTTAGGGCTTGGCGGTGACTTCGTATCGTAAAACGCGATGATTTCTTCTCTCTGATCTTTTTCTCTCCGAAACCAAATATATAGAGTTGGAGTTGAGGTCGGAGAAGCTCCAGGGGGGCCACGAGGTAGGGGGGCGCGCCCCCCACCCTCGTGGACAGGTGGTGGGCCCCTGGTCTTCATCTTTTGCAAGGATTTTTCATTATTTCTGAAAAGATGTTCCGTGAAGTTTCAGGTTATTCCGAGAACTTCTGTTTCTGCACATAAATAACACCATGGCAATTCTGCTGAAAACATCGTTAGTCCAGGTTAGTTCCATTCAAATCATGCAAGTTAGAGTCCAAGACAAGGGCAAAAGTGTTTGGAAAAGTAGATATGACGAAGACGTATCAGGGGTGCCCCGAGGGGGGCACAACACACTAGGGAGCGCCTGGGGCCCAGGCACGCCCAGGTGGGTTGGGCCCACCTCGGTGGCCTCCAGCATCGCCTTTTCACTCTATAAATGCCCAAATATTCCAAAAACCGTAGGGGAGTCGACGAAATTTTGTTCCAGCCACTGCCAGGTCTAGAACCATGAGTTCCAGTCTAGAGCCCTTCTCCGGCAATTCGTCGGGGGGGTGGGGATGTTGGGGAACACAGTAATTTCAAAAAAATTCCTACGCACACGCAAGATCATGGTGATGCATAGCAACAAGAGGGGAGAGTATCGTCCACGTACCCTCGTAGATCGTAGGTGGAAGCGTTATGAGAAGGCAGTTGATGTAGTCGTACGTCTTCACGATCCGACCGATCCAAGTACCGAACGTACGGCACCTCCGAGTTCGGCACACGTTCAGCTCGATGACTACCCATGAACTCCGATCCAGCAGAGCTTCGAGGGAGAGTACTATCAGCACGGTGGCGTGATGATGGTGATGATGATGCTACTGACACAGGGCTTCGCCTAAGCACCGCTATGATATGTCCGTGGTGGATTATGGTGGAGGGGGGCACCGCACACGGCTAAAAGATCAACTGATCAACTTGTTTGTCTATGGGGTGCCCCCTGGCCATTTATATAAAGGAGCAAGGGGAGGGGGCCGGCAGCCTCATAGGGTGAGCCCCAAAGGGGGGAATCCTACTCCTACTAGGAGTAGGTTCCCCCTTTCCTAGTCCAACTAGGAGGGGCAAGAAAGAGGAGGAGAGGAGAAGGAAAGAGGGGGCCGACCCCCAAAGCCCTAAACCAATTCGGTTTGGGCCTAGGAGGGTGCACCCCACCCTTCCTTGCTGCCCTCTATTTCCACTAAAGCCCACGAAGGCCCATTGACCCTCCCAGTGAATTCCCGTAACTCCCCGGTACTCCGAAAAATAACCGAATCACTCAGAACATTTCCGATGTCCGAACATAGTCGTCCAATATATCGATCTTTACGTCTCGACCATTTCAAGACTCCTCGTCATGTCCCCGATCTCATCCGGGACTCCGAACTACCTTCGGTACATCAAAACACATAAACTCATAATACCAATCGTCACCGAACGTTAAGCGTGCGGACCCTACGGCTTCGAGAACTATGTAGACATGACCAAGACTCATCACTGGTCAATAACCAATAGCGGAACCTAGATGCTCATATTGGTTCCTACATATTCTACAGAGATCTTTATCGGTAAAACCGCATAACAACATATGTTGTTCCCTTTGTCATTGGTATGTTACTTGCCCGAGATTCGATCGTCGATATCTCAATACCTAGTTCAATCTCGTTACCGGCAATTCTCTTTACTCATTCCGTAATACATCATACCACAACTAACTCATTAGTCACAATGCTTGCAAGGCTTATAGTGATGTGCATTATCGAGAGGGCCCAGAGATACCTCTCCGATACTCGGAGTGACAAATCCTAATCTCGATCTATGCCAACTCAACAAACACCATTGGAGACACCTGTAGAGCACCTTTATAATCACCCAGTTACGTTGTGATGTTTGGTATCACACAAAGTGTTCCTCCGGTACTCGGGAGTTGCATAATCTCATAGTCATAGGAACATGTATAAGTCATGAAGAAAGCAATAGCAACAAACTAAACGATCATCATGCTAAGCTAACGGATGGGTCAAGTCAATCACATCATTCTCTAATGATGTGATCCCGTTAATCAAATGACAACTCATGTCTATAGTTAGGAAACATAACCATCATTGATTCAACGAGCTAGTAAAGTAGAGGCAAACTAGTGACACTTTGTTTGTCTATGTATTCACACATGTACTAAGTTTCCGGTTAATACAATTCTAGCATGAATAATAAACATTTATCATGATATAAGGAAATAAATAATAACTTTATTATTGCCTCTGGGGCATATTTCCTTCAGTGTCCCACTTTCACTAGAGTCAATAATCTAGTTCACATCTTTATGTGATTAGTTCACATCTCCATGTGACTAATACCCAAAGGGTTTACTAGAGTCAATATTCTAGTTCGCATCGCTATGTGATTAAGACCCCAAGAGTGATCATGTTTTGCTTGTGAGAGAAGTTTAGCCTACGGGTCTGCAACATTCATATCCGTATGTATTTCGCAAATTTCTATGTCTACAATGCTCTGCACGGAGCTACTCTAGATAATTGCTCCCACTTTATATAGGTATCCAGATCGAGACTTAGAGTCATCTAGATCGATGTAAAAAGCTTGCATCGACGTAACTCTTTACGGCGAACTCTTTTATCACCTCCATAACCGAGAAATATTTCCTTCATCCTCTAAGGATAATTTTGACCACTGTCTAGTGATCTACTCCTAGATCACTATTGTATTCCCTTGCCAGAAAGATGCTAAGGTATACAATAGGACTGGTAAACAGCATAGCATACTTTGTAGAACCTATGACTGAGGCATAGGGAATGACTTTTCATTCTCTTTCTATTTTTTGTTGTGGTCGGGTTTTGAGTCTTTACTCAACTTCACACCTTGCAACACAGGCAAGAACTCCTTCTTTGACTATTCCATTTTGAACTACTTCAAAATCTTTTCAAGGTATGTACTCATTGAAAAAAAACTTATCAAGCGTCTTGATCTATCTCTATAGAACTTGATGCTCAATGTGTAAGTAGCTTCATCGAGGTCTTTCTTTGAAAAACTCTTTTCAAAACACTCCCTTATGCTTTCCAGAAAATTCTACATTATTTCCGATCAACAATATGTCATTCACATATACTTATCAGAAATGTTGTAGTGCTCCCACTCACTTTCTTGTAAATACAGGCTTCACCGCAAGTCTGTATAAAACCATATGCTTTGATCACTTTATCAAAGCATATATTCCAACTCTGAGATGCTTTCACCTGTCCATAGATGGATCGCTGGAGCTTGCTCACTTTGTTAGCACCTTTAGGATCGACAAAACCTTCTGGTTGCATCATATGCAACTCTTCTTTTAAGAAATCCATGAAGGAATACAATTTTGACATCCATTTGCCAGATTCCATAAAATGCGGCAACTGCTAACATGATTCGGACAGACTTTTAAGCATCGATACGAGTGAGAAAATCTCATCGTAGTCAACACCTTGAACTTGTCGAAAACATTTTGCGACAATTCGAGCTTTGTAGATAGTAACATTACTATCAGCATCCGTCTTCCTCTTGAAGATCCATTTATTCTTATTGACTCACCGATCATCAGGCAAGTCAATCAAAGTCCATACTTTGTTATCATACATGGATCCCATCTCAGATTTCATGGACTCAATCCATTTCGCGGAATCTGGGCTCATCGTCGTTTCCTCATAGTTCATAGGTTCGTCATGGTCTAGTAACATGATTTCCAGAAAGGATTACCGTACCACTCTGGTGCGGATCATACTCTGCTTGTCCTACGAGGTTCGGTAATAACTTGATCTGAAGTTTCATGATCATCATCATTAGCTTCCTCAATAATAGGTGTAGAGATCACTAGAACTGATTTCTGTGATGAACTACTTTCCAATTTGGTAGAAGGTACAATTACCTCATCAAGTTCTACATTCCTCCCACTCACTTCTTTCGAGAGAAACTTCTTCTCTAGAAAGGATCCACTCTTTAGCAACAAAGATATTGCCTTTCGGATCTGTGATAGAAGGTGTACCCAACAGTTTCTTTTGGGTATCCTATGAAGATGCACTTTTCCAATTTAGGTTTGTCCTTATTAGGCTGAAACTTTTTCACATAAGCATCACAACCCTAAACTTTAAGAAACGACAGCTTAGGTTTCTTGCTAAACCACAGTTCATACAGTGTTGTCTCAACGGACTTAGATGGTGCCCTTTTCAACATGATTGTAGCTGTCTCTAATGCATAACCCCAAAAACGATAGTGGTAAATCGGTAAGAGACATCATAGGTTGCACTATATCCAGTAAAGTACGGTTATGATGTTCGGACACACCATTATGTTGTGGTGTTCCAGGTGGAAGGAATTTGTGAAACTATTCCACATTGTTTTAATTGAAGACCAAACTTGTAACTCAGATATTCATCTCTGTGATCAGATCGTAGAAACTTTATTTTCTTGTTACGATGATTTTCCACTTCACTCTGAAATTCTTTGAACTTTTCAAATGTTTCAGACTTATGTTTTATCAAGTAGATATACCCATATCTGCTCAAATCATATGTGAAGATCACAAAATAATGATACCTGCCGCGAGCCTCAACACTCATCGGATTGCATACATCAGTATTTATTATTTCCAATAAATTAGTTCCTTGCTCCATTGTTCCAGAGAACGGAGTTTTAGTCATCTTGCCCACGAGGCATGGTTCGCAAGCATCAAATGATTCATAATCAAGTGATTCCAAAATCCCATCAACATGGAGTTTCTTCATGCGCTTTACACCAATATGACCTAAACGGCAGTGCCACATATAAGTTGCACTATCATTATTAACTTTGCATCTTTTGGCTTCAATTTATGAATATGTGTATTACTACGATCGAGATTCAATAAACCATTCACCTTGGGTGTATGACCTCAGAAGGTTTTATTCATGTAAACAGAATAACAATTATTCTTTAACTTAAATGAATAACCATATTGCAATAAACATGATCAAATCATATTCATGCTTAACGCAAACACCAAATAACATTTATTTAGGGAGCAGTACAAAAAAATACACTTCAGTGATGATACGTGTTTGTCACAGTAGGTCACGTTTTCTGTCATGCATGAACATCCATGATAAATTTATGACAGAATCAAGATAGTCATACCTGTGCTATCGTAGAAGTGTTCCATGACATTACCAAAATTATCATCACGGAAGTGTCCACTTCCATGACGATAAATCGCGCATCACATAAGTTCTTTCGTTAAGGGTGACCGACACGTGGCATGCATCGTAACGGAACGCCGTTAAGCTATCGGGTCCGATTTTGGATCCGATAACCCGTTAACAGCCCGGACCAATGGGGATTTTCCACGTGTAAAATTCTGATTGACTGACGGAAACACGTGTCAGCTCCGCGTTGCCAGAGGTGTCACTCATCCAATGGGCGAGATGCGCCTATGATATGTTGACACATGGACCGGCCCAAAAGTGGCCCATAAAGTTTAAATGGGCCGGCCCAACTAAAGGCCCACAAGATTTTGCGGTCCACAATGGGCCGCCCCAGCAAAAGGCCCATGAGATTTTGTGTATCATAATGGGCCAGCCCAGCTAAAGGCCCACGAGATTTTGTGGGCCATAATGGGCCAACCCAGCTAAAGGCACACAAGATTTTGCAGACCATAATGGGCCGGCCCAGCTAAAGGCCCAACATTCTCAGTGAAGGCCCGTACGGCTAGTGTGAAATCGGCTTGTCAACAGCCTGTCCTAAACTTTTCATCATCGCGGCCCATGGTCACTCTGGCCCGTTAACAGTCCACTAAGTATATGGGCTGAATTACAGCCCGGTGTATTTCCGGCCTGTTAAAGGTCATGCTTCATTTGGGCCCATTTACAGGCCATTGAAACTTTCGGCCCATAAACGACCGTGAAGGATTTGGGTCATATTCGGTCATGTCTGACATTCGGCCTGTTAGAGGCCCACTATAGATTTGGGCCACTCTCGGCCTATTGTGATTTTCGGCCTATTAACGTTGGACGAAATCCATGGGCCATATGTGGCCCAACGTCACATCGGGCCCATTAACGACCCATATAAAAATGACGATAATATAGCCCGACCGAACTTCCGGCCTGTTAAAGGCCCGTGTATTAGGTCAGCGCATTTATGGCCCGTCCGAATTTCGGCCAGTGAAAGATCCGCATCATAAACGGGCCACCATTTCGGCCTGCTAAGACCAGTGGGTTATTTGGCACAATCAGGGCCCAATCTCACTTTCGGTCTTTTAAAGGCCCATGTTTTTTACAGGCTCGAGATATTTACACCTGTAAATGGCCTATTGTTACTGAGGGCCCAAATTATGTTTAGGCATGTTAAAGGCCACTATGGGCACTGGCCTACCAGAAAAAATATGAAATCTTATGCTAATTTAGGCCCAGATATTTTTAGTGGGCTACATGCAAATTTTGGCCTATAATCGTTTTTAGCCCAATTGGAATGGGCCCGATGAATGTTGGCATGTTGGGTCCTACGAAGCTTTCGGCCGAATACATTACTAAGATAAACCTACACTATATAAAAATAGCGTCGTAATTATTGCAGCCTTTGGCAGCATCATAAATGTTGTATCACAACAAATAAATTCCAAGCATACAACAAAAGGCCTGTTGGCATAAAGTTTACAGTCCTTGCAGATAAAAGCACCATCAGATGTATATAAGCACAGATTATTTGACCTGAGTGCTAATGTTTTAGGCTATAGAATCTGATGGAGCAGCACGATCTTCACCTTTTTTCCGCCATTGCTCTTGAACAATGAAGCGAATGTCTGATAGTCTGGTTTCAAAACCATTCATATCTTGACAACATTTGTCAACCACTATTCTTGTTTCCAAAACGACGTCCATTAGGGATTGGACTTGTGTCTGGAGCACAGATATATCACTCTGTCTAGCAGGAAGATTTTGTTCAGTAGGTGATTTGGACAAGGTTACCTTGACAACAAACCCAGAATTACGCAGGAAGGTGCTTTTTGCACTGTTAGTGGACAGATACTGATGCACTGCAGCAAGAGGTGACATTGTGCCCGTGGCAGCCTCGTCACCTTCAGGTGGTTGTGGATGTTCAATCATTTTTTCCATAGCTTCTTGAAAGTTTGAACTTGTAGATTAGTGTACCAGATAAGTTACTAATGAGAGAAAAACAAACAAAGTAGGTTACACATTTATACATAACTTATTTTGGTGAACTACTGTAATACATTAGCATGTATTGCAGTGCCAACTACATAATAAAATCACTTTCGAAACATATGTCCATGTAGCATGCCTACTGTATTGTCTATTTCCTCACATTCGTTGACATCTAAGGATAAAGAGACATGGTTTAAAGTAGGATGAACATGGTATGACATCATTCATATCATGGGCAAACAGATATGAAACAAACATGTTGTTTTATCATTGTGTGCACACGTGAACATAACAACTAGAATATAGACCAAGACCAAAATAATATCCTTCATCTCCTTTAAACCATGTAAGGTGAAATGATACATTAAGACAGCAGTGTATAAAAGTGAACAGAGTAACTGACATTGGCTGCAAACCAAGTAGTTAAATGAACACATCACAGTACCAATCAGTTCAAAGGCAGGAGGAGTAAACACTTACAATAGCGGCTTGAACTGGTGTGCTCATGCACTTCATCTTGCTAGTGTGGAAATCCTTGAAGATTTGCACTGCATTCGGTTCAGGTTCTTTTTGGTCCGCACAAGCTTTCCTCTGTATTTGGAACAAGTCAATATAGATACGATAATATGGCACAGAAAAAAAAAAGTAGCAGCTATTTACAAGAGCCTCGCAGTGTGCAATATGGCTATGAGATCCTGTTGTCTATTGGAATTTCACTTTAGAACGGTTGGTCTTGTTCTTCAAATAGTTAGCCTAGAAGAAGATACACTTGTAAGGCACATACATAAATACAAGTTCAATATGTGGTTTGATCAAATACATATAGCCTACCTGATACTTTGGATCAGACCAGTGTTTAACAAGGGTTGTACAGTCTTCATCTGTAATATTTTCCACTAGAGATGTTTGGGCGATTTCATTGTTAGCCTTACCTTCAAAGTGAGATTTTCTAAGGTGGTATCGATACTGTCGCAGAGCAGACTGAAAAACATGAGTGCATGCTTGTTTAGTTGCATCATCTTTCATATCCAACTTGAACCTCATCTGTTGAAAAAAGAATGTGAGTCTTATTAGGAGGAAGCTAGAAAGTATGGGACAGAGCAAGACAATATTACTAATTGCGATGAATAACATTACTTACGGATAAATGGTCAAGGAAGGTGTTAAACTGGGTATTGTCTTTCTCATTCCTGTACTGGATCCACATTGGGAGGATACGTGCATGACACCTAATGGCAACGGCTGCCTCTAATACTAACTAGGCTGACTCTGTAGCATCACGTGGCCTTTTTAAACTGCCTCAAAATGGATCTCCATTCTTCCTCCTTTAGATTTTGTTAATCTATCAAGAATTATCCCTGATGTCTGTTTCCTCTTGCGTCGTGGTGATAGTTCAACAATGAATATGGAAAGTGTTAGTGTACATCAAACTGTGAGAGTACATATAAAGGAGCATGCAACTGCAACTTGACTCGGTCATGTACCGTCTTGGTGTTGATGCTCATGAGGTTCATCTGATCTTGCCAAGTCCTATTGTGTCAGCAGTACTTCGGAAGTAGTGTTAGGTGTGAAGGTAGCTTGGGAACTGGACAGTTTCGGAGCAAACGAACGAGTAACTCGTTGAGATGCTGGTACAGTTAAAGCGGATGCTGCAGCTGGTGGAGCAGGTGATACTGTGTTTGTAGATTTAGCCAGTCGACTTGGACCTTCTACTGCACTATAAGTACCAGCAGAATCTGGACGGCAGATCCTTTTTTGTTTCTCCCGGCGAGTAACACCACTCCCTACTATATTATTTTCCTTGCTCTTTTGTGACTTTGCCATGTGAAGCCGTACCCACAACACAAAAGAATAAAACCGCTCTTCAGAACTCATTGATGCATGATACAGACAAGCAATACTTTGATGTAAGACAACCGTATGAGGATGGAATATGTAAGAAAAACAGCACGGCATGACATATTCACAGCTACGATGTGTAAATTAAGCATGAGGATTTTCAAGAAAATAGAAGTAATGCAAGCTAGACACCATATGAAAGATGCAACCAATATTACTCTGCCAAGTTAAAAGTGTCTTGTCATAAGTGGCAATTCAAAAAATTAGAAGCGGTACAACGTAGAAATCAATGCAAGATGCAACCACTATCAAACTTCTATGTTAAAAGCATCCAATCATGGGTGACTGATGCAGGATACACAACAAAAGTACTTTGATGTAAGAACATGGTATGATAGATAGATGCGGTGTATTCTAGACACAGAACACCATGTCATATGCACCTGTATAACGTATAAACTCACCAGGTGCAGGTGCAATTTAATCAAAATAGAAGAAATACAGGCTAGACAACATATGCAACATGAAACCAATTATCACACTGTCAACTTAGAGCAAGCACCTGCGATGGTGGAGTACGGGAGATGAACTCATCATGTAGACTTGGGACTTCAACTTCATTAGCAGTAGCAGTGGCAAATCTAGAGAGTCTCTGTTTGCGTCGGTGCGGAGGACCACCAACATCCCCTAACTTACTCTTTTCCTTCCTATTTTCTGATATTGCCTTATGAAGTCAAAACCACAAGAAGATGAATAAAATTAGCTCTGCATAACTGGTTGATGCATGATACAGACGAACACTACTTTGATGTAAGGCAAGCGCATGATAGGAGGATGGAATATATACAAAAAAGACAGTTTCATATTCACACGTACGATAGGAGGATGGAATATGTATGAAAAAACAGTAAGCGGAAGGCATTTCAACAAAATTAGAAGAAATGAAAGCTAGGCACCATATGAACATGCAACCAATATCACTCTATCAGGTAAAAAGTGTCTCGTCGTAAGTGCCATTTCAAGAAATTAGAAGCAGTACAAGCTAGAAGACAATGCAAGATGCAACCTACATCACAGTTCCCAAGTTAAATGTGTCACTACTAGAAAAACGGCTATAGCTAATATGGACATTAATGGCGCACCATGTATGTGGTGCACCACTGCTATATAGAGTGGCGCACCAGATATAGGTACGCCATTATTGGCCACATTACTAATGGCGCACCTGGTGTGTGGTGCGCCATTACTAGTTTTGAAAAAAAGATAACTAGTAATGGTGCACTATCCCCTGTGCGCCACTACTAACATTTTTTTATTTTTATTTTTTTAAACTAGTAATGGCGCATTCTTACAGGTGTGCGCCATGTAACCTGGGAGCAGCTAGATATTTTTGACAGCCACCTACCACACTCACTTTCCCCACTTCATTCTCTCCACCTCTACCAAGCTTGGTCTCGGCTGCCTCCTCCTCCTCACCTCATTTGCACCATAGATTCACCCAAATTAAGTGGTTAAATTTCCTTTTTTGATAGGTAAGTAAGGGGAAAGCTTTCTTTATGTTCTAGATCTACTTTTTTCTCCCTCCAACAACGTACACACTTTTTATGGCCTAGATCTACGTATGTTTGTGGTGTTGCATATGTTTGTGTGTTGCATATGTTTGTGTTTGCAGGTACCGGTATTTGAAATGCGATAGTTGCCAATATTTTGCCAGAATGTTGATTCATTTCCGTTTCGGCGAGAATTTGGCACTATGCATTCTTTTTGGTCCTATTTTTAGGCAAAAGTCATGCCAAATTTTTTCTTGGTTCTAAAATATCGTTTTGCTCTACCCCGCAGGCGACCATGGTCCGCACGATGACCGAAGGCATCGTGAATAGGTTTTTGAGCTCCGTGAAGGCCGAGATGCTTCAAAAGAACGAGACGGAGATAAGATGTCCGTGTCGAAGATGCAAGCTGAAGAGCCTTATTGCGGACCCGGATTCCGGGCAGGTGCGGGACCACCTGCTCTTGCGTGGTTTCATGGATGGCTATCGGTGGCAAGGTGATGAAGATGACTATGAAGTCGTCCATGGGGCCGGGCAAGAAATGAGGAAGGGCAGCAAGACAACCGCGGCGAGGGCGGGCGAGAAGACGAAGAATCTCCAGGACATGATCACGAAGTAGATGCAGTACACAGTCATCATGTAGAAGATGTCGGACATGATGATGAGGAAGATCAAGACGAAGGGCATGATCATGAAGATGAAGATGCCGGAGCAGACGATGATGGACCATCGATGGGCTGGGTGCAGGACCCTCATATTCAAGAGATGCTTCTCAAGCAGACGAATAATGCAAGAGCTGCCGCCCGAGAGAAAGCCAAGCTGGATGAACTGGAGATAGACGCGGTTACTCCATTGTATGAAGGATGCAGGCCCGAGGATACCCGCCTGAAAGTAACGCTCATGGCTCTGGAGATGAAGGTAAAACACAAAATGACCGACGCATGCTTCGACGAGAACATGTCATTCTGGCACGAACGTCTTCCCAAGGGGAACAAGTGCCCGACCAGTTTCGAGGAGGTGAAGAAAATCATGTGTCCTATGGATTTACCGCACGTGAAATACCATGTATGCATGAACAATTGTATCATTTATCGGGAAGAGCACGCGGAGTCTACCATATGTCCGGTGTGCGGCGTCACTCGATACAAGAAGAGGAAGAAAGCTCCTCGAAAATCGGTGTGGTACTTTCCGATCACTCGTCTGCAGCGGTATTTCGCGGACCCTAAGGTAGCAAAGCTCCTGCGTTGGCACGCGGATAGGGAGGAGAAGAAGCGGGAAGATGACGGAAATGATCCGGAGATAAATAAAAAAGACAAGATGCTGAGTCACCCTAAGGATGCGAGCCAGTGGCAAGCGTTGAACTTCGAATACCCAGAATTTGGGAAGGATCCAAGGAACATCGTGCTGGGCGCGAGCACCGATGGAGTCAATCCGTTTGGCAGCCAGAGAAGCACACATAGCACCTGGCCTGTGTTTGTGTGGATGTACAACCTTCCCCCCTGGTTGTGCATGAAGAGGAAGTACATTCACATGAGTATGCTAATTGAAGGGCCGAAACAACCAGGGAACGACATCAATCTGTATCTGGGGCTGCTGAAAGAGGAGCTAGACACGCTGTGGAAAACGCCAGCCAATACGTGGGACGCCGCAGAGAAAGAATATTTCCCTATGAGAGCCGCACTGCTCACGACGGTGCACGACTATCTCGGTTACGGATATCAGAATATTTCCCTATGAGAGCCGCACTGCTCACGACGGTGCATGACTATCTCGGTTACAGATATGTCACGGGGCAGGTGGTCCATGGATTTTCTGCATCCGTCAGGTGCATGGATGACACAACGTATCGCCAGCTAGATAGAGATCCCGGGTCTTCGAAAACCGTGTTCATGGGTCATCGAAGGTGGCTTCGCGACGATGACTCATGGAGAAAACGCAAGAATCTGTTCGATGGTGAAACTGAACCCCGTAGACGCCCGCGTACGAGGAGTGGCGAGGAAATAGATGAGCTGTTGAAAAATTGGAAAGAGTGCCCACCGCCGGGAAAGAAGCGAAAGGCGCCAGAGACGCTGCTGAAGGTATGGAAAACGAGGTCTGTTTTCTGGGACTTTCCATACTGGAAGATCCTCCGTGTGCATCACAGCCTTGATGTCATGCATATCACGAAGAACATGTGACAGAGTCTGCTTGGTACCCTACTCAACATGCCAGAGAGGACCAAAGATGGGTCGAAAGCAAGGGCATACTCGAAATCAATGGGCATCAGGGAGGAGCTTCACGCTAATGATGATGATGATGATGATGATGATGAGGCGAAGGACACGGAAAGTTGTCGCAAACACAAAAAGGCCAAGAAGATCGGAAATGACTGACCTCCCGCGTGCTTCACTCTAAGTCAGGAGGAGATCGAGCAGTTTTTCACCTGCCTCGTAGGAGTAAAACTTCCTTACGGTTACGCGGGGAAGATAAGCAGATACCTAGACTCAGCGAAGCAGAAGTTCAGTGGGATGAAGTCTCACGACTGTCACGTGCTGATGACGCAGATACTTCTAGCTGCAATCCATGGGATCATGGACGCGCACGTCCGTGAAATGCTATTTGGCCTATGCAACTTTTTCGATGTCATCTCTCAGAAGTCGGTTGGCGTGAGGCAACTCAGAAGGCTACAGGAAGAGATCATGGTGATACTATGCGAGCTTGAGATGTACTTCTCGCCTGCATTCTTCGACATTGTGGTGCATCTGCTGGTCCATATCGTGGAGGATATCATCCAACTCGGGCCAACATTATGATGCCGTTCAAAAGGATGAATGGTGTCATCAAAGGACACGTTCGCAACATGTCACGTCCAGAGGGAAGCATAGCCAAGGACTCTCTGACCGAAGAGTGCATCTCCTACTGCACGAATTATCTAGGCATCGAGAACCCCGTTGGTCTACCAGTCAACAGGCACCTCGGCAGGCTCGCTGGATGGGGTCACCGCGAGGGTCGTCGCGAAATGCATGTTGACTTCAAGGGTCGACTCGCCGACTTTGAAAGAGCAAACCTAGTCACGCTACAACACATAGACGTGGTCGATCCTTGGGTGGTAGAGCACAAATCCTTTATTGAGAAGACATACAATGACCTAGGCCAACAGAGGACAGACGGAGATATAATCAAAGAGCACAACTCATGTTTCACGCGTTGGTTGAAGGAGAAGCTTCTGTCGTACCCTTTACATGATGATTCTTCCACGGAAGAAAAACTCATCTTCGCCTTGTCACAGGGTGCCGAGCACAACCTGATGACCTATGAGGCATACGATATCAATGGCTACACATTCTACACCGAGGAAAAGGACATGAAGAGCGATGATTATCAGAATTCCGGGGTAACGATGAAATCCTACACCGGTAACGACAAGGACAGATACTACGGAAGGATCGAGGAGATCTGGGAGCTGAGCTACGCTGGAGAGAAGGTCCCGATGTTCCGTGTTAGATGGGCCAAGAGCGTCCTAAAAGAAGACCGGCATTTCACCACCATGGTTATATCTGAAGCCAAATCCAAGACCGCGGGCGCAAACGTCACCGTGAAAAATGAGCCATGGGTACTGGCTTCCCAAGTGGACCAATGCTTCTTCATTACCGACCCGTCAAAGCCCAGTCGTGTTGTTGTGAGGAGAGGCAAAAGGAAGATCATCGGAATGGATGGAGTCACCAATGAGCAAGACTTCGACAAGTACGGCGACCCGAAGATGGAACATGACGACGACGATGAAGTACCATACACCACAAGAAGAAGCAGGACCACCCTACCTAAAGGACGTCCGTTCAAGAGAATAACTCCATTTGCGAAAAAGAAGGGCAAGAATATTGTGGAAAGATAGCTAAGATCGATTGTATTTAAATTGTATTCTTCATTTCTCGATTGTATTTCGACATATGGAAATGGCATTTCTTCTATTTTGGTCCTCTATCCAGTAACCTGTTTTATTCAAAACAGTGGGGATTAATGTTGTCTGTACTTACCTTCCTATAATATTTTGTAACTTCTCCATCACCAAGTTGAAGTATCGACCACTTTCTTCTTGGATTTGGAATTTTTGTTCTTCTCCCTCTTGTTTTGTTGCAAATCATCATTTACAGGAACCTTGGGCTTCTTTGTGTTTTCTTATGGTATTTTAATTATTTTTATTTATGTTTATTCTGGTAAAAAAAGTTATTAATGGCGCACCAGGAGAAGGTGCGCCATTGCTATCAAGGTATTTATGGCGCATCCCTAGGAGGTGCGCCATTGATATACCAATTTTTATTTATGTTTATTCTGGTATTTTATTTTTCAGTGTTCCTTTTCCTTCTTAAATTTGCAAATATTTTTTTGAAAATGCAAACATTTTTCTAACTCACAAAAGGTATTGAATTTGTAAATATTTTTTGAACTCAAGAATATTTTAAATTTCATGGGCACTTTTTGAATTCGTGGATATTTTTTCAAATTTGATGATATTTTTTCATATTCATAAATGTTTTATGAATTCACAAATGTTTTGCAACACAAGTATTTGAAAATTAGTAATAACTACTTATATCGTAACATTTTAAAATGTATGGTCATTTTCTAAAAAATTATTACATGCAACTAAAAATAAAAAAAAGGTTAGTAATGGCGCACCAGGGGAAGGTGCGCCATTGCTATCACGGTGTTTATGGCGCACCCCTAGAAGGTGCGCCATTGGTATACGTATTTTTATGGCGCACCCCTAAAAGGTGCGCCATTGCTAACCCTCCCCCACTCCACTTGCTCCCCTCTCCCTCTGGCCTCTCTCCCTCCCTCGCCAGATCCACCTCGCCCCACACCTAACCCAACGACCCCTGCGGGAGCACGCCGCCGTCCGCCCACGCCCGCTCCACCGCCGCCGCCCTGCCTCCTCGGGCCCCCCTCCCCACTTTCCCCCTCGCGCTTCCCCTCGCCCTCCCCGGCCCAGCAGCGAGCTGGGCCCAGAAAGCCTCGCTGTCGTCGCCCTGTCCCGGACAACCACCTCTGCACATCGGTCACCGGCCGCAGGGATACACCAGCGCTGTACGAGCTGGGCAGCCACACGCGGATCCAGCACGGGTTCGGACTTGGCTCCGCCCCCGCCCCCGAACTAGCTCCGACGCCTCAACCTCGGCTCCTGGACACAGCTCGTCATCTTCCACCCCAAGGTCGACGAGATCACACTCCTCACTGTTAGCGCCGCCACAGTCCACAGGTGTCAGCCCGTAAGCTATCTCCCTCCTTCCACGTCTCTTCTTGATTCTTGGTTAACTTGGGTTGGATAGATCCGACTGGTGTACTAGCGTCTGTACTTTTGCCTCTGATGGAATTAGTGCTTTTGTACGATTTCTCGATCTAGTTGCAGCTAGGGGCAATTGTTGTTGGATTCTTGATCCTGTTCTAGTGGGCAACACATAAATAATTGCTTTTTATGTCTAGATTTACAATCTTGACATGTATTGAATTTCTGCTAGATAGCTACAGCGTGTAGTTTCTTCATGTATAATCCAATGTAATTATGTATTGTACTGTACGGCGACTGCTGGTCGTGCCTTGGCTGCGCCCCGCGCCGCTTAGTTGTTGATGTTGTGCCGTCGCCGTTGCTACTTGGACTGCTGATGCCGTTGCCGCCGCTAGCTCTGCTACTAGTTGCTGCCACCGCGACCACTGCTACCCGCTCCCGTATGCTACTGCTTCCGCTGATGCCCTGTTGCTTCTCTCGCCGTTGTGCCACTACT
This sequence comes from Triticum urartu, assembly GCF_003073215.2. Lineage (NCBI taxonomy): Eukaryota > Viridiplantae > Streptophyta > Magnoliopsida > Poales > Poaceae > Triticum > Triticum urartu. The sequence continues at coordinate 279,209,325 of NC_053022.1, forward strand.
CTTGTAGTACCGCTTCTTATTCTTGCTACTACTGCTGTTATACGCTGCTGTTGACCATGGCCATGGCATGTGCCTTTGTGCACAGCCCCCACCCCGTGCTTCAGTGCTTAGATATGTCCACTAAGCCACCAAAATGTTTTAGTTAATGCTTAATATTGTCAATGATCTGAGTTCCTGATTATTAATTGTTTACCTCACCCATGCTTAATATTTTGACTATTGTCAATGATGTGATTGCCCCTCTGAAAAAGCATGTCCTTCACTGGTATTGGTCTGCAATGATTACATTTCTGTATTGCTGTAGATGTGACACTGAATTTCTTCTGTGCATGCAAGTGTGAACTGTCATTCGTTAGTACTAAAATCATATGCCATGTTCTAGATTAACCCTAGATCAGATGCCAAGTGTGGATTACTATGTCCATGTTCTATTTCATTAGTACTGCTAGTGTCCAGGATTACTATGTGTCTGAATTATATATCTTGTGAATCACCACAGTTCTTTGGAGGGCATGAGAAGAAGCAGAGCATTCAGTTCTGGCAATTTCATTTGTTGTTGTGTTGTTATCTACTTTGAGGTGTTGCAGTTTATACGCACCTGCAAGAACTCTCTGGAGTAAAATCTGCTTGTTCATACCCCTTTCTCCGAAATGTTGATTAATTTCCGTTTCGGTTGAGAATGGGGCACTCCTAGGTCAAGAAAATTAGCAAAGGTCATGCCCAATTTTCTTGACCTAGAAGGTGCTCGATTCTCAACCGAAACAAAAATTAATCAGCATGTGTCTTGACATCAACCAACTTTCTGGACACATCCCTCGACAACTAGGTTATCTTGAGAACTTAGAGGAGTTGTGGCTTTTCTACAACACACTAAGTTCCATCCCAAACTGCCTAGGAAATTTGACCAAACTCACAACCTTGGATCTTGAGAGCAACCAACTTTCTGGACACATCCCTCGAGAACTAGGTTATCTTGAGAACTTAGAGAAGTTGTTTTTTTGCTACAACACACTAACAGGTTCCATCCCAAACAGCATAGGCAATTTGACCAAACTCACAGCCCTGTATCTTTGCAGCAACAACTTTCTGGACACATCCCTCAAGAACTAGGTTACCTTGAGAACGTGGACTTGGACCTTAGCAACAACACACTAACAGGTTCCACCCCAAAACACCTAGGCAATATCACAAACATCTCTCAATTGTTCCTTGACAATAACCAACTTTTTGGCGACATTCCTCGAGAATTAGGTTATTTGGTCAACTTAGAGATCTTGTTCCTTGACAATAACCAATTTTTTGGCCACATTCCCCAAGAATTAGGTTATTTGGTCAACTTATTGTCCTTATCTCTTAGAAATAATTCACTGACAGGTCCCATCCCAAATAGCCTAGGAAATTTGACCAAACTCACAACCTTGGATCTTGAGAGCAACCAACTTTCTGGACACATCCCTCCAGAACTAGTTGATGTCATGATACAAGATTGTGAGTTTGGTCAAATTTCCTATGCTGTTTGGGATGGAACCAGTTGTTTAATGTCATCTGCAACCTACTGTTGATGGCCTTGTGTTCCTGCTCATTTTGCTGCTTTGTTAAGTCTATTCACCTTTTTTGAAGAATAGATACTACCCTGATCTCGTCCAATAACTCTAGTAGCCTTTTTTCCTATTTAGAGCGAACATGGCTAACAATGATGAGGCTGGCGGTTCGGGCAAGAAATTCTGGGAGCTGTTCCAGGAGATGGAGGAAGAACCTCACCGCTATGAGGACGCCATGGAAGACACCGATCCCGACTACACAACTCCTAGTGGCGTCGGGGATGACACCACTGATGGTGCCGCCGAGGATGCCACCACTGATGATGGCAGCGCACGCACAGATGGCAGCCAACCGAAGAGACAACAGAAGGACCGGTGCCCAAACGTGCTCGGCACCATCAAAGAGGAATTTACTGAAGTGTCCTCCAGTGGGCATCCAACGGCGCCCCCAGAATTAGTCAGTGGGTATGCGGGACAACTCGGCTGCATTCACCGAAGCACCGTCTCGATCAACACCGAGAACCTAAGGCATCGTGACTAAGAGAATTTTCACAACCTCCTCTTCACGAAGCTGCACGAACGATACAAGTTCCCCGATGACTTTGCAAACACAGGCTTCTCAGGGAATAAAGTGAACAATGCCGCCCTCACAAAGATGAGCACGGCCCTGGCTACTTGGAGAGCCGCGGTGAAGAGAAGGATTCTAAGAGGTGATAGTTATGAGAAGATCAAGGATACAAATCCTTCGATCAGTGAAGCTGACTACCTGGAGTTCAAGATCAAGTGCGAGAGGAACGCATCTGCGGAATCAAGTCAGTGGGGGGAAAGATATGCGGGACTTGAACTTAGGGGTCCACAAACTCGGTCCCGGCGGTTACAGAGTGGTGGAACCTATATGGGACAAGGAGGACGCGGAGTGTACCGAGCAAGGCCTACCGCCCCTCTTCTTTAAATACCGTGACAAGTAGACCAGGAACTATGTCAAGGCCCGGTACAAGGTGGACCCGGTAACAAAGGAGCTTACCTCGGATCCGAAGACCAAGGCGCTTGATATTGTTTTGGTAAGGAATACACCCCTGCCTAATTAGCTCCATATGGTTGCATTCTAGTAAATGAAGCCAAATGTCTAAATGGTTCACGTTCCTTCCGCAGGACACTGAAAGCAGTAGCGTGGGGTCGTCTCAGAGCTCCCCTTGGGACACCACTTTAAATAGGGTGTTGAACGTAATGGAACACAAGGATAAGTTCAGTAAGCCATCATCAGCTGGTCGTGTCGCCGGCAAAGGCTTGTCCATGAAATGGTCGGAATACTATACTGTTGAGCGAAAGGAGAGAAACACTAGCTCGGAAAGCCAGGAGCGCGAGGTTCAAGAACTCAAGGCACAAGTGGCGCGGATTCCGGAGATAGTCGAAGAGCAAGTGTGAGACCAAGTGGGAGTGATGATCACCGCCATTATGCCTACCTTGCTTGAGGGGCTGAGGGGGTGGATTGCGGGTGGCCAATAGGGGCAGCCCCCGATTCCCAGCTTCACGGGCAGCAACTCGCACAATGCGCCGGCGCCATTGGTGCTTCCGGCGGAGGCGACATTGGTGTCTCCGGTGTCGGCGCCGGCATTGGAGCTTAACTTACCTGGGTGTGGGAAGAATACGTCGGCCGACACCTCGGCAGCAAGCGGCCCCTCCGTCACTTGCATGCCTGTCGTTGGCAGTGGCTCGACATTAGCGGAGCTCGACGCCATCACGGTAACTAAGCCTCTTGGCCGATGACTTCATCTCCATGCCTTTGACTGGGTATCCTTGACGCCCTACATGTACTCTCCTGCACTTCATGGACGGCGACTTGATTGATGTCACCAAGGCCAGAGTTGTTCAACCGGGCAACCGCGTGTTCCACGGTAATCCGATGCCACCCACCGTGTATAGGGTTCAACTGGTTCGGGTGCTGTGGGGCTTCGACGACTTGTTACCTCCGTATCGACCCCCTGGGGCCGACGAAGATGATGTGATGACCCTCAGCGCCTGCATAAGCTGGTCCATGCTTTGGCCGAAGATCTAGATTCATTTGGGGGCGGGGGACACCACCCCACAGAAAACACCGCCAGTCGTGCCGGCGCCAAGCCATGGCAAGACTGCCGCAATGCTACCGCCGTCAGCTGATCCGGACATGCATATGGCACAGGATTCGGACGACGACGATGGTACATTTACCAACGTTGATAAGTACTTCAACGAACATGGGTACGGTGACGAATTCTTGGGGCCTCCTTCTCAAGAATCCAACCCTGCAAAAGACGATCGCGATCTAACAGGTACCGCGGAGAAACCCAATTGGAACAGGCGTCGTCTGGCGTTCAGTTCTCAGGAGACGCCTCCAGCTGCTGCCTTCATCGAGCCTCAGATAGCTGAGGTGTGAAATATTATCAGCCCCAACACACTGAAGAAGGTGGTCTCTGAGCAGAACTCGATCCCATTACAGCAGAAGAAACAGAAGGGACGGAAAAGAAAAAATAACAAGGGTGCGAGCCAGCCGGCACCAAGTACGATCCGTGCTCAGGACGGTCCACCTTCACCTAAGGATATCTCGAGGAGGGTGCATGTGACGGGTAGGACGATGCTACCGACTAATCTTCTCAATGCTGCAACCAGTGCTATGTGGAGTCTGCATGACAGTGTTATTTCTATGGAGAAGCGGCGTCTCTCCGAGAATGATGTGGCATACCCGGTTTTCGTGGCCAAGGTGCGAGAGGGCATAAGATTTGTCGATAGCACCATCGGGGGTTTGATCGTCCTGCGGTTTGATGACATCTTCGCTATGTTTAACCTTCATCCGCTGCATTACACCTTCATTTGGCTATTTTCGCTCAGTATGGAGATGCGGATCATTAGAGACAAGACCCCGGACATCGTGATAGTCGACCCCTTCTACATGCGTGCCAAGATCTTGGGCAGCGCTGGGGACCGGCAAGTTGCAAGTTCATACCTCGAAGGCGTCATTCTGGCGAACCTAGATAAGGATAACTTCCTCGTGCCTTACTTTCCCGAGTAAGTCATCCCCTCACCGCCCCGTAACATATGATTTCTTAGATTTAGATCGTTCTTTTTTTCTAACATTCCGTGTTTTGTGCAGTGACACACATTGCACACTCATCCTCTTAAGCCCGAAATATTCCATTGCAACGTATTTCGACTCGGACCGTCAGTCGAAGAAAGACTACACAAATATCAAGAAAGTTCTTGATGATGCTCTCCCGGCCTACGCCAAATCTAGAGGCACCTTCAGGAGGCCAAATTTTAGGTACGACAAGCACGTGTTCACCCACGTAACGACGTTCCCCTACATCAACCAGTCGCCTGGCGGTCAGAAGGATGGCTACTACGCCCTCCATCACATGCAGGCGATCGTACGGGACCATAAGCACCTTCTGCTACCCACTAATCTCAAATATTGGGCCGCACGCTTGTCGGCAATCCAGGACGCGGACATCAGACAAGAATTCTTTCGCATCCAGTCAGATTTCGCTGAAATCATCCATCAAGATGTCCTTCGTACCTCGGGGAAGTTCTACCTCAAATACCAACCGTCCAACAGTGAGATAGAAACAATGCTACAAATGCAGGCTGACAACGATCGAGATTTCATGACCATCACGAAAGATGGCGGCTTCATCCATGCTCTGGTCCCTGAGTCGAGTCAAAAGGAATGATGCTATGTAGTTCTGAAATATCAATTAGCTCATGTTGTAATTAAACTTTAATGAACTTGTATGTCTCTTTAGTTTTGACAGTCGTTCAACTTATATGTAATCGATGCTATTTATTAGTAGCACCATGAATTATGCTATTAATGTGTTGCTTTTCTCTTCCAATCCTTTTGTTGCGTACTTATATATTGCTTATATATGGTCTATGAATTGCTACTAACGTTTTGTTTGTCTAATGCATAGAGATGCCATCATATGTCATGTACTGATGTCTACTACACAACCTTCTTCTTGTAGACGTTGTTGGGCCTCCAAGTGCAGAGGTTTGTAGGACAGTAGCAAATTTCCCTCAAGTGGATGACCTAAGGTTTATCAATCCGTAGGAGGCGTAGGATGAAGATGGTCTCTCTCAAGCAACCCTGCAACCAAATAACAAAGAGTCTCTTGTGTCCCCAACACACCCGATACAATGGTAAATTGTATAGGTGCACTAGTTCGGCGAAGAGATGGTGATACAAGTGGTACATGGATAGTAGATAATAGTTTTTGTAATCTGAAAATATAAAAACAGCAAGGTAGCAAGTGATAAAAGTGAGCACAAACGGTATTGCAATGATAGGAAATAAGGCCTAGGGTTCATACTTTCGCTAGTGCAAGTTCTCTCAACAATACTAACATAATTGGATCACATAACTATCCCTCAACATGCAACAAGGAGTCACTCCAAAGTCACTAACAGCGGAGAACGAACGAGGAGATTATGGTAGGGTACGAAACCACCTCAAAGTTATTCTTTCCAATCAATCCGTTGGGCTATTCCTATAAGTGTCACAAACAGCCCTAGAGTTCATACTAGAATAACACCTTAAGACACCAATCAACCAAAACCCTAATGTCACCTAGATACTCCAATGTCACCTCAAGTATCCGTGGGTATGATTATACGATATGCGTCACACAATCTCAGATTCATCTATTTAACCAACACATAGAACCTCAAAGAGTGCCCCAAAGTTCCTACCGGAGAATCATGACGAAAACATGTGCCAACCCCTATGCATAGGTTCATGGGCGGAATCCACAAGTTGATCACCAAAACATACATCAAGTGAATCACGTGGTATCCCATTGTCACCACAGATACGCACGGCAAGACATACATCAAGTGTTCTCAAATCTTTAAAGACTCAATCCGATAAGATAACTTCAAAGGGGAAACTCAATTCATTACAAGAGAGTAGAGGGGGAGGAGAAACATAAGATCCAACTATAATAGCAAAGCTCGCGATACATCAAGATCGTGCCAATCAAGAACACGAGAGAGAGAGAGAGATCAAACACATAGCTATTGGTACATACCCTCAGCCCCGAGGGAGAACTACTCCCTCCTCATCATGGAGAGCACCGGGATGATGAAGATGGCCACCGGAGAAGGATTTCCCCCTCCGATAGGGTGCCGGAACGGGTCTAGATTGGTTTTCAGTGGCTACGGAGGCTTCTGGCGGTGGAACTCCCGATCTATTGTGTGTTCTGGAAGTTTTAGGGTACGTGAGTATATATGGGTGCAAGAAGTACGTCGGTGGAGCATCGGGGGCCCCATGAGGCAGGGGGCACGCCCTAGGGGGGCGCCCCCCACCCTCGTGAGCACCTCCCTTGGCTCCTGATGTGGGGTCCAAGTCCATCCGATAGCTTTCCTTACAAAAATAACTTCTCCAGTTGATTTCGTTCCGTTTCGACTCCGTTTGATATTCCTGTTCTTCGAAACACTGAAATAGGCAAAAAAACATCAATTCTGGGCTGGGCCTCCGGTTAATAGGTTAGTCCCAAAAATAATATAAAAGTGGATAATAAAGCCCAATATTGCCCAAAACAGTAGATAACATAGCATGGAGAAATCAAAAAATATAGATACGTTGGAGACGTATCAAGCATCCCCAAGCTTAATTCCTGCTCGTCCTCGAGTAGGTAAATGATAAAAAAGAATTTTTGATGCGGAGTGCTACTTGGCATGATTTCAATGTAATTCTTCTTAATTGTGGCATGAATATTCAGATCCGAAAGATTCAAGACAAAAGTTCATATTCACATAAAAATGATAATACTTCAAGCATACTAACTAAGAAATCATGTCTTCTCAAAATAACATGGCCAAAGAAAGTTCATCCCTACAAAATCATATAGTTTAGTCATGTTTCATTTTCGTCACACAAGAATGCTCTCATCATGCACAACCCCGATGACAAGCCAAGCAATTGTTTCATACTTTAGTAATCTCAAACCTATAAACCTTCACGCAATACATGAGCGCGAGCCATGGATATAGCACTATGGGTGGAATAGAATATAATGATGGGGGTTATCTGGAGAAGACAAAAAGGAGAAAGTCTCACATCAACGAGGCTAATCAATGGGCTATGGAGATGCCCACCGATTGATGTTAATGCAAGGAGTAGGGATTGCCATGCAACGGATGCACTAGAGCTATAAATGTATGAAAGCTCAACAAAAGAAACTAAGTGGGTGTGCATCCAACTTGCTTGCTCACGAAGACCTAGGGCACTTGAGGAGGCCCATTGTTGGAATATACAAGCCAAGTTCTATGATGAAAAATCCCCACTAGTATATGAAAGTGACAAAACAAGAGACTCTCTATCATAAAGATCATAGTGCTACATTGGAGCACAAGTGTGGCAAAGGATAGTAGCATTGTCCCTTCTCTCTTTTCTCTCATTTATTTTTATTTTTTGGGCCTTCTCTTTTTTATGGCCTTTCTCTCTTTTTTTGGTCCTTCTCTTTTTTATGGTATTTCTCTTTTTTTTATTCCTCACTTGGGACAATGCTATAGAAAAATGATAATCATCACACTTCTATTTATTTACAACTCAATGATTACAACTCGATACTAGAACAAAGTATGACTCTATATGAATGCCTCTAGCGGTGTACCGGGATATGCAATGAACCAAGAGTGACATGTATGAAAGAATTATGAACGGTGGCTTTGCCACAAATACTATGTCAACTACATGATCATGCTAAGCAATATGACAATGATGAATGTGTCATGATGAACGGAATGATGGAAAGTTGCATGGCAATATATCTCGGAATGGCTATGGAAATGCCATAATAGGTAGGTATGGTGGCTGTTTTGAGGAAGATATAAGGAGGTTTATGTGTGAAAGAGCGTATCATATCACGGGGTTTGGATGCATCGGCGAAGTTTGAACCAACTCTCAATGTGAGAAAGGGCAATGCACGGTACCGAAGAGGCTAGCAAGGATGGAAGGGTGAGAGTGCGTATAATCCATGGACTCAACATTAGTCATAAAGAACTCACATACTTACTACAAAAATCTACAAGTCATCAAAAACCTCGGTACTACGCGCATGCTCCTAGGGGGATAGATTGGTAGGAAAAGACCATCGCTCGTCCCCGACCGCCACTCATAAGGAGGACAATTAAATAACACCTCATGTTTCAAATTTGTTACATAACATTTACCATACGTGCATGCTACGGGACTTGCAAACTTCAACACAAGAACTTCTCAAATTCACAACTACTCAACTAGCACGACTTTGATATTATTACCTCCATATCTCAAAACAATCATCAAGCATCAAACTTCTCTTAGTATTCAAAACACTCATAAGAAAATTTTACTAATCTTGAATACCTAGCATATTAGGATTTTAAGAAAATTACCATGCTATTTAAGACTCTCAAAATAATCTAAGTGAAGCATGAGAGTTCATCTATTTTTTCAAAATAAAACCACCGCCGTGCTCTAAAAGATATAAGTGAAGCACTAGAGCAAACAACAAACTACTCCGAAAGATATAAGTGAAGATCGATGAGTAGTTGAATAATTATGCAACTATGTGAAGACTCTCTAACATTTAAGAATTTCAGATCTTGTTACTTTATTCAAACAGCAAGCAAAGCAAAATAAAATGACATTCTAAGAATGGCAAACATCATGTGAAGAAGCAAAAACTTAGGATCAACCGAAACTAACCGATAGTTGTTGAAGAAGAAAGGTGGGATACCAACCGGGGCATCCCCAATCTTAGATCCTTGAGACTTCTTGAAATATTATCTTGGGATTCCTTGGGCATCCCCAAGCTTGAGCTTTTGTGTCTCCTTAATTCCTCTCATATCACGGTCTCCCTAAATCTCAAAAGCTTCACCCACACAAAACTCAATACAATGGTAAATTGTATAGGTACTAGTGTCTCTCATATCACGGTCTCCCTAAATCTCAAAAACTACAATCACATAGAAGAAAGCTTCATCCAACCAAATAACAAAGAGTCTCTTGTGTCCCAAACACACCCAATACAATGGTAAATTGTATAGGTACTAGTTCGGCGAAGAGATGGTGATACAAGTGGTATATGGATAGTAGATAATAGTTTTTATAATCTGAAAATATAAAAATAGCAAGGTAGCAAGTGATAAAAGTGAGCACAAACGGTATTGCAATGATAGGAAATAAGGCCTAGGGTTCATACTTTCGCTAGTGCAAGTTCCCTCAACAATACTAACATAATTGGATCACATAACTATCCCTCAACATGCAACAAAGAGTCACTCCAAAGTCACTAATAGCGAAGAACGAACGAGGAGATTATGGTAGGGTACGAAACCACCTCAAAGTTATTCTTTCCAATCAATCCGTTGGGCTATTCCTATAAGTGTCACAAACAACCCTAGAGTTCGTACTAGAATAACACCTTAAGACACAAATCAACCAAAACCCTAATGTCACCTAGATACTCCAATGTCACCTCAAGTATCCGTGGGTATGATTATACGATATGCGTCACACAATCTCAGATTCATCTATTCAACCAACACATAGAACCTCAAAGAGTGCCCCAAAGTTCCTACCGGAGAATCACGACGAAAACATGTGCCAACCCCTATGCATAGGTTCATGGGCGGAACCCGCAAGTTGATCACCAAAACATACATCAAGTGAATCACGTGGTATCCCATTGTCACCACAGATACGCACGGCAAGACATACATCAAGTGTTCTCAAATCTTTAAAGACTCAATCCGATAAGATAACTTCAAAGGGGAAACTCAATTCATTACAAGAGAGTAGAGGGGGAGGAGAAACATAAGATCCAACTATAATAGCAAAGCTCGCGATACATCAAGATCGTGCCAAATCAAGAACACGAGAGAGAGAGAGAGATCAAACACATAGCTACTGGTACATACCCTCACCCCCGAGGGAGAACTACTCCCTCCTCGTCATGGAGAGCACCGGTATGATGAAGATGGCCACCGGAGAAGCATTGCCCCCTCCGGCAGGGTGCCGGAACGGGTCTAGATTGGTTTTCGGTGGCTACAGAGGCTTCTGGCGGCGGAACTCTTGATCTATTGTGTGTTCTGGAAGTTTTAGGGTACGTGAGTATATATGGGTGCAGGAAGTACGTCGGTGGAGCTTCGGGGGCCCCATGAGGCAGGGGGCGCGCCCTAGGGGGGGCGCCCCCCACCCTCGTGAGCACCTCCTTGGCTCCTGACGTGGGGTCCAAGTCCATCCGGTAGCTTTCCTTCCAAAAATAACTTCTCAAGTTGATTTCGTTCCGTTTCGACTCTGTTTGATATTCATTTTCTTCGAAACACTGAAATAGGCAAAAAAACAGCAATTCTGGGCTGGGCCTCCGGTTAATAGGTTAGTCCCAAAAATAATATAAAAGTGGATAATAAAGCCCAATATTTCCCAAAACAGTAGATAACATAGCATGGATCAATCAAAAATTATAGATATGTTGGAGACGTATCATGCACAAGGGTAAGGTTCCCGGAGTCTACGATGACTGGGAGGAGTGTCGGAGACAGGTTCACCATTTCAGCGGTAACAGTTACAAAGGGTACACCACTATGGCGGAGGCGGAAGCTAGATACGCGCGCTATCTAGCGGGAGAGAGGAGGGAGCGGAGAAGGAACCGTATGAAGACCAGTTTCATCACGATGATGATCATCATGACCGCAGCTCTCTTCTATGTGATTGTAGTTTAGATGATCGTTATCGACTTTGTAATGTGACGACAAACTCGGCTAATATATATGATGAACTTTGCTAATGTCTCGAGACCTAAACTTGGCTAATGTTTGAACTTTTTTCGCTATTTCGAATTTGGAGACTAATATGATGAATTCTATTGTGTGATGTTTACATTCTGTGTTGTGTAACGTGTATTTTGTAACCTGTGCAAATACTAGAAAAGCAAAAAATAATAATTCCTAATGTTCATAGTAGGGGTGCACCATATTGAGCATTAGTGGCGCACCAGGGCTAAATACCAGTGGTGCATTATGGGGCATAGTAATGGCGCACTTGGGGGCATACGTGAAGGTAAATATGGCCCCCTAGGAGGCAAAGTAATGGCGCACTGTTGGACATAGTAATGGCGCACTGCCAGGTGCGCCACTATTATCTGGGATACTAATGGCGCACCAGAGGTGTGCCATTACTATTTGTTACTAGTGGCGTGTTAATAGTGGCGCACCTATAGTGCGCCATTAATAGCAAAAACATGTGCGCTACTAACAGCCTATTGTTAGCCTTGCCTTCAAAGTGAGATTTTATAAGGTGGTACCGATACTGTCGCAGAGTAGACTGAAAAACATGAGTGCATGCTTGTTTAGTTGCATCATCTTTCAGATCCAACTTGAACCTCATCTGTTGAAAAAAGAATGTGAGTCTTATTAGGAGGAAGCTAGAAAGTATGGGACGGAGCAAGACAATATTACTAATTGCGATGAATAACATTACTTACGGATAAATGGTCAAGGAAGGTGTTAAACTGGGTATTGTCTTTCTCATTCCTGTACTGGATCCACGTTGGGAGGATACGTGCATGACACCTAATGGCAACGGCTGCCTCTGATACTAACTTGGCTGACTCTGTAGCATCACGTGGCCTTTTTAAACCTGCCTCAAAATGGATCTCCATTCTTCCTCCTTTAGATTTTGTTGATCTATCAAGCATTATCCCTGATGTCTGTTTTCGCTTGCGTCGTGGTGCTAGTTCAACAACAAATATGGAAAGTGTTAGTGTACATCAAACTGTGAGAGTACATATAAAGGAGCATACAACTGCAACTTGACTCGGTCATGTACCGTCTTGGTGTTGATGCTCATGAGGTTCATCTGATCTTGCCATGTCCTGTTGTCAGTGTCAAAACCGGCGGATCTCGGGTAGGGGGTCCCGAACTGTGCGTGTAAGGCGGATGGTAACAGGAGGAAGGGGACACGATGTTTACCCAGGTTCGGGCCCTCTTGATGGAGGTAATACCCTACGTCCTGCTTGATTGTTCTTGATAATATGAGTAGTACAAGAGTTGATCTACCACGAGATCGAAGAGGCTAAACCCTAGAAGCTAGCCTATGGTATGATTGTTGTTCTTTGTCCTACGGACTAAACCCTCCGGTTTATATAGACACCGGAGGGGGCAAGGGTTACACAGAGTCGGTTACAAGGAAGGAGATCTACATATCCGTATTGCCAAGCTTGCCTTCCACACCAAGTAGAGTCCCATCCAGACACGGGACGAAGTCTTCAATCTTGTATCTTCATAGTCCAACAGTCCCGCCAAAGGATATAGTCCGGCTATCCGGATACCCCCTAATCTAGGACTCCCTCAGTAACCCCTAAACCAGGCTTCAATGACGATGAGTCCAGCGCGCAGATTGTCTTCGGCATTGCAAGGCGGGTTCCTCCTCTGAGTACCTCATAGAAGATTTTGAACACGAGGATCGTGTCCGGCTCTGCAAAACGAGTTCCACATACCATCGTAGAGAGAATAATACTTCCACAAATCTAATCTGCTGACGTACCCCATAGTGTGACATCACACCACAGCCAGGTCTTTATTCGAATCGTTTTTCATAACCCATCTCAGCGTGTTTCGCGAGGCGGTTTCCTTAGCACGTCTTGTCAAAGCAGAGATCGTGTACCCCTTATCACGGGATTCTCATCAATACGGACGTGGGTAACCCAACTGTGCCTATTGGTAGGACTCCTAGATCTTAGACAAGTCCCAAACGGCCACGAGGAGGGCGCTTGATATTCACCCTCTTTATAAAGGGGACAAGGCTTTTTCTTTTTTTCCCTCTCGTGCTCAATCAAATCCTTCCCCCGCCTCGAGTTCTAACACCCAAAACTCAGGTCAGGTGCTTCGGACCTTCAACTATGTCCGGATCCAACCTTTAAGGTCGGTGGATGCCTTCCTCCGTCACGGAGGAGGACATCAAGAAGTTGAGAGAGGCCAGATATCTGACTGCTGAAATTTTGCATCGGCTGCATGCCCGAGGGTAGGTCGTCCCTACTCCCGAACCCAACGAGAGCATCGTGTTCGTCTCCCACTTCCTCCGAGGACTAGGCCTCGCTCTGGATCCCTTTGTTAGGGGTCTTATGTTCTATTATGGGCTAGATTTTCACGATCTGGCCCCGGATTCCCTTCTTCACATCTTGTCATTTATTGTCGTATGTGAGGCCTTCCTCCGCATTAACCCTCACTTCGGCCTGTGGCTCAAGACCTTCGATGTGAAGCTGAAGATGATCGAGGGGCAGCACGCAGCGTGCGGAGGCGCTTTAATAAGAAAAATCGCTGACACTCCATGGCCTGGGGGTTGTTACCCAGAGGTGTCCGGATTGTGGCAGCGGGAGTGGTTCTATATCATAGCTCCCCGAAGTGCCAAGTGGGTAGCTTCCCCCACCTTTCGCTCAGGCCCCCCACCACAACTGATGTCATGGATCAGCAGGGGGGCCGAGCTGGGGTCCAGCCAAGGACGTGCCAATACTGCAAAGCCGTATCCGAGATCTCTTTGAGATAGATTTTAGTGTGGTTATGGTAGTGCAAGTTATGCTAGTTCGTCGAGTCCAGCCTTGCAAACACCGGCCCCTTCGCATGTGGGAATTCAACCCGGAAGGACCGCGAGCTATTCAACATTTCCTCGGCATGACGCACGAAGATATGTACAAATTGTTCTTCGGACCACAAATAATGTGTCCGGACACCACTGAGGATGTAGGTCTGAGCTACAATCGCCCGGATACCCAAGTAAGTAGCCCGACCTCCGAACACACTGTCCTTTTATTTATCGCAATGTTTCCCTAAAAAAGCCACCCTTTGACCAGGATTGGATAGCGAAGGCAAAGTTGATCAGGTGTCCGGCCCCCTCCCTGAGACCTCACCAAATCCCGTGCTAACCAGGATGTTGGAGATCGCGCCTTATCAAGCGCCCTTAGGAGAAGATAAAGGGGGGAACAAGGAGGCTAGCGCCTCCGCGAAGGAGGTTAACCGGGGAGGAGGAACTGAAACTTCCTCTCCCCAGGGAAGGAAGAGGACCGCCTCTGAGGACCCGGAGACCATGATCTCCAAACGGGGGAAGAAATCTTCACCAAAGGGTCCTGCCCTGGGGGATACCCCGGCCTTACTATGCCCTCAAGGGGATCAGCCCTCCACTGAGTTGTAAGTAAAAGGGTACTTAATAATGAAAATATCTCGCTTTACTTCCGAGGAAAATAATCGAAGCATTTATCTTGCAGTTCGGATCTTAGCCCATCTCAGTAGAGCTCGTCTTCAGGGGATCTTCTTCCAGAGATGATGGAGAGCGAAACGCCTCCCCTGCCATACCGCCTCACGAGGCGGGCAACCCCGAGGTGTCATTGTGGAGGGTTTCTCCTGATCCGGCAAGGCCAGAACGTAATCCTATGGCCACCCGAAGTCCTCAGTATCCGGCTCTTGAATAGAGCAATCAAAAGAGTCCGGCACCGTCTGGTGTGCGGTCGGACGTACTGAGGGATCTGCTAGAGCAAGCGGCTATCTCAGAAGAGCACCGCATGTTGATGGGTACGGTGATTGAAAGGATTTCGTCCGCCGAAAGCGAGTTGCATGAAGCCTTTATGATTATAGTGACGGGTTTTGAGGTACGCGAAATGATGTACATTTTTTACAGTACCGCACATTTTTAGATGTGCCCTGTGTAGATAGTAGCCCCTGAGACTCTGGTTGTCGTCGAAAACGGCGGAAAACAGAGGATCATAGTCCCAGGTAATAACCAGACCGCCTTTATGTGCAGGTGGTTGAAGCTCCGGTGGCTAGCCGGACTGATGGGTTTGCCTAACTAAGGCGGCAACTGGATGTGGCAGATGCCGACATCCTGCTTGTTAACAAGCGGCTTGATGAGGCACAGGGTAAGTGATTTTTCTAGTGATTGTCACATAATAAGAGTAGCATGATGCCAGTATATTTAATATGTTGTGACTGCAGATGGAGCTGCCACCATGGAGACCCTTTGGGCGGAGCTTGCCCGAGCCAAGGAGCAAGCGAGTAGCAATGCGGCCGCTTTAAAGGCGGCCGAAGCGTTAAGGGCCGAACAGGCCGCGCATTGCGAGAGCAAAGAAAAAATAGCCAAGATGGCTGTAGAGTTAAAAGATGTTGCTGACCGTTACCAGCTTCTTGAAGAAGAAAACCGGGCGACGGCGACGGACCTGGAAAAGGCCCAGGTGGCTGCCAAGGAAGCCCGCTCCAAAATTAGAGCAATGAAGGAGGAGCTGCATAAAGCTGCGGATATTGTATCTGGGAAGCCCTTCTTGTTGCGGACTAAGGAGCAGGTGCAGTTGCGTGAGCAGGTGCTAGTGCAATGCTAAACGAGCTACTCCCGAAGAAGTTGGAAAGGGGAAAGTCCATTGCCTCTTTATCTGGATTTTTCTTGGTCCAATTGGTGATAGCCGGAATCAAGACACTATACGAAGTTGCCATTTCCTCTCTTGCGGTAGCTACCGCTGCTTTGACTGTCTCAGCTGATTTCTTATCAGCCGCAATCTCAACCTTCTTGTCGATGTTTTCTTCGTTTAACCTTTGTCTTCCCTTTGTCTCCTTGGTGGTCTCACGGTAGTACTTCTTCCACGTGGCATCGTCTCCGACGCCGTGCACACGTCCATACGACGGTCGAGTGTCCACCCGGAGTCCTTTCAATATGTTCAAGGCCCGGTTGAATGGGGTGTCCCACTTGGGCCTCACCAACGCCTCAGACGGCGAGCCTCTTTCGGCTGCAATCCCGTGTTGCTCTTTCTGCAAAAGGAACGTGGATTGTTTACAAATGTGACCAAACCTGCAGTCAAATTGATCAGAAGCTGAAATTAGGGGCTAAATTAATAATTACCAACAGTCTCATGAACTCTCGTGACCGCGTCTGTATCGAAAACCTTCTTAACTCGGTCCCAACGGTACCAGGCCCTGATGATGTCACGCTCCTGCGGGACGGTGAACTCCACCAAGGGGTCTGGGATCCCCAGACTTTTGCGTTCCATGTACTCCTTGGCCCATATGGGCCTCTTACCCGTGTAACCACGGCTTCCGAGGTGGTGGTTGTCGGCGT
This sequence comes from Triticum urartu, assembly GCF_003073215.2. Taxonomy (NCBI): domain Eukaryota; kingdom Viridiplantae; phylum Streptophyta; class Magnoliopsida; order Poales; family Poaceae; genus Triticum; species Triticum urartu. Next base: position 279,225,978 of record NC_053022.1, read on the forward strand.
CCTGGGAACGGGGGCCCCAGACTTGCATGCCTGCGGCCCACGGCGTGGCTCCGCCAGCGGCCTCGTATGACCCATCTTCACTAGCAAACACTCAAGACCCTCGCGAGGGGCCGAGCCTCGCGAGGCGGACGATGCAAGACCTCCTCGGGGGCGGCCTCACTAGGCTGGCTTGCAAGGGGTGGAGAGATCAAGGCAAGGGGCACCTCGTGAGGTTCCTGTGACGCAAGTCATGACGACCAAGGCCAGGCGGGCGGCAGCGCGCGCAGTGTCCTCGTTTCCTCTTTGGTGCTAAAGGGACAGGCGCATGCAAGGAGTCCCGAGGCATCAGGCAAACGTTTCCATATCATTGCAACGAGATCACGACCAGTAGGATGGTAGGACGGAGGTCACCGTGGAGCCCAGGACGGTGTCACCACCAGAGCCTTTGGCAGGCGAAGACCACCTTTAGTCAGGATACTCGTACTAGTTTCCCCCTTCAAATTTGGCCATTGTGGCATCCCTTCCCGCCTAATATTTGGTAAGAGGACCAGGGCCTCTAGAAATAGGACTAGCCATCACCATAAGTAGAGGGAGAGATCCATTCCACCCTCATACGCACATGCTCATCGAGCTCAGGAACACCTCTCCTCAGGAGGCTGTTCTTCCCTTGTACTTGTTCATCCTCAGCCCAAGAGGCAATCCACCACACCACACTGGAGTAGGGTATTACACCACATGGGTGGCCCTAACCAGTATAAATCTTGTGTCCCTTTCTTCTGCAAGTTCGACGAGCTGAGCCTTGAGATCGCGGTGAGGGAGAGTGCAAGGGGGAGGAGAGATCTTCATGTGCACCCCAGTGTTCGAACCTCAAGGGTTTTGCTGGAACCCGAAATCTGACATTTGGCGCGCCAGGTAGGGGTGCGCCGAAGCTCCGCCTCTCCGCTTGCTTCGTCCATCTCCATGGTAGACGCCATCCCTCTAGTTAGGCCGGCGGGTGCCGGCGGATGCGCCGCGGGCGTCCGGGCCTCCACCCACACCTTGCGGCAGGTGCGGTGGCCGCGCAAGTTCAAGCCAGAGATGCCGCCCCACTACGATGGCGCAGCAGATCCGGCGGCCTTCTTGCAAGCGTATGAGAAGGCCGTCTTCGAAGCCGGAGGCGACGACCAGGTCATGGCCAACTGGTTCCCCCTGGCCCTGGCCGGCGTGCCACGCGCCTTGCTGCTCAGCTTGCCAGGATCTTCGGTGACCTCCTGGGAGGAGCTGCATGGTCTCTTCGTCGCGCCCTTCACAGCACCAGCGCCCCTCGCCGTCGCGGCCCTCCTCGGCGGCTCGCAAGCACAACCCTTGGACCGTCACACCAAGTCGTTCTTTCGCCAGATTGGCGCCGCCTCCGCACGGCAAGGAGCTCCCCCGGGTTGGGCCGCGCCCAAGGCCGACCTCACCTTCGACACGGGGGATCACCCCGCCGCCACCGTCGGCTCGGGCGTGCTCCCAATGATGTGCACACCCATCATCTGCAGCATAGCTTTCACCAAGACCCTCATCGACGGCGGCGCCGGTCTCAACGTGCTCTCTATGGAGGCTTTCAGCCTTCTTCACGTACCACTCCAACGGCTCTGACCCAGCAAGCCCTTCTCCGGGGCCGGCGGCTCCACCAGCCCCTTGGGGCAGATCCGCCTTCCTGTGAACTTCAGCACCCGCGATAACTACCGCACCGAGCTGATCGACTTTGACATCGCCCGCATCGGCCTCCCATACAACGCCATCCTCGGATACCGGCTCTGGCTCAGTTTATGGCGGCGACCCATCCGGCCTACAACCTCATGAAGATGCCCGGGAGCAAGGACGTCCTCACCGTAGTTGGAGATAACAAGGAGGCTCTAGCAGCGCTCAAGTGTGCCCTCAAAACTGTCACAGTAGCGCGACCGGCCAACGAGGCCACCCTAGGGGTTAAGGAGGCCACGCCAGCAAACAAGAAGGAGTTGTTCACTCAAGATTGGGCCGAAACCAGGCAGGTGCCGGTCAAGGAAGATGGGTCATCAGGAGCCACCTTCACCATAGGCGCCAACCTCGACCCAAATCAAGAGGAGGCATTGGTAAGGTTCCTGCGCGCGAACAAGGATGTATTCACCTGGGAACCCAAGCAACTAGTAGGGGTCCCAAGAGGGGTGATCGAGCATCACTTGAGGGTGTGCCCCAATGTGTGCCCTGTGAAGAAGAAGGCGCGGAGACAATCCACAGAGTAGTCCTTCATCGTCCAGGAAACCCGCAAGCTAGAGGCAGCAGGTGTCATTCACGAGGTTCGGTACCCCGAGTGGATGGCGAACCCCGTTGTCGTACCAAAGAAAGGTGGGAAGGAGCGCATGTGTGTTGATTTCACCAACCTTAACAAGGCTTGTCCCCAAGACCCGTTCCCGCTCCCGCGCATCGACCAGATCGTCGACTCCACCGCCGAATGCGGCCTGCTGTGCTTCTTGGACGCGTTTTCAGGCTATCACCAGATCAAGATGGCAGTGGAGGATGTGGAGAAGACGGCCTTTACTGCTACACTTGCATGACGTTCGGGCTGCGCAACGCAGGCGCGACCTTGCAATGGCTGATGCACATCACCCTGGGCTAGCAGCTCGGGAGGAACGCAGAGGCCTATGTCGATGACAATGTGCTAAAATCTCGGGAGGCAAGGACTTTGATTCAAGACCAGGAGGAGACCTTCGCAAGCCTGCGCCAGGTAGACCTGCGGTTCAATCCATAAAAGTGTGTATTCGGTGTCCCCTCTGGCAAGCTGCTGGGCTTCCTCGTCTCCCACAGGGGATCAAGGCTAACCCAGAGAAGGTCAAGGCAATAGAAGACATGAGCCCACCACAAATTCTCAAGGAGATGCAGAAGCTTGCAGGCTGCATGACCTCGCTGGGGCGCTTCATCTCCAAGCTGGGAGAGCGCGCCCTGCCATTCTTCAAGCTGATGAAGAAGGGCCCGTTCGAGTGGACCCCGGAAGCTTACCAAGCGTTTCAAGACCTCAAGAGATACCTGACCAGTCCTCCGGTGATGGTGGCGCCTCGCCCTCTCGAGCCCCTGGTGCTTTACCTTCCCGCCACTCCCTACTCTGCTAGCGCAGCTCTAGTGGCAGATTTGGAAGAGCGCCAGGCCAAGAGGCTGCCGTGCCGTTCTGCACCACCAGCCGAGGCGATACAGGACCCAGAGGGCACCGCAAAGGCTGCAGCAATGTCAATGAGTGACCAGGCCCAGGAAGGTGGCATTCGCGGGCCGGCAGAGGCCCCAGCAGGAGATCAGGCTCTTGGGGTCCTGTCATCTCAGGAAACGCCCCAACTGCCGGCAGGCACAAGCTCCGTTGACGTTCCCGCCCTCGTTGAGCACCCAGTGTATTTTGTCAGCACGGTACTGCGGGATGCAACGGCACGATACCCCATGCCTCAGAAGCTCTTGCTCGCGCTTTTGGTGGCCTCGCATAAATTACGGCCCTACTTCCAAGGTCACCCAATCAAGGGCGTCTCGGACTACCCGCTGGAGAGGGTACTCAGGAACCCCAACGCTACTGGAAGAGTCACCGAATTGAACATCGAGCTACAAGCATTCCAGCTGGAGTTCAGCACAACTAGGTTCATCAAGGGGGCCACGCTCGCCGACTTCGTGGCAGAATGGACTGACGCCCCGAGGTTTGAAGCAGACGAGGACCGATCCCTCTCGCTAGGAAGTGAAGCACCAGATGGTTGGGTCATGTATTTGGATGGCATGTTTGCATGCCAGGGCGCGGGGGTTGGAGCAGTGCCCATCTCGCCTACTCAGGATAAGCTCTACTACGTCGTGCAGCTCTGCTTCCAGCAAGGCGAGAAGGTCTCCAACAACATCGCGGAGTACGAAGGCCTCATCACTAGCCTCAAGGCCACAGTGGCCCTGGGGGTGAAGCACCTCACCATCAGGGGTGACTGGCAGCTCCTCGCCAACTTCTCCAACAAGGTATACGAGCCGAAGGACAAGCACATGGAGGCATACCTCGTGGAGGTACGCAAAATGGAAAAGACTTTCCTAGGTCTAGAGTTGCAGCACGCACCCCGTGGCACCAACAAGGAGGCCGACAACATCGCCAAAAGGGCGTCAAAGTGACAACCCGAAGAGCCTGGCGCCTTTGAGGAGCGGCTCTTCAAGCCATCGGCAGCACCTCCGCTTTCAGGGCTGGCGCCGCCTCAGGAGGAGCTCCCCCAACCACCTGCCTCGGGAGCCCCGGCCTGCGGCCCGACCTCGGGAGTGCACCTACTCATGGTGCTCGAGCCTCCGGAGGGGTACTGGACCAAGGAGCTCAAGGAATACCTGACGCAAGGGACACTGCCGGGGGAGGAGGAGGACGCGGAGAGCATGGCCCGACAGGCTACGCCATACTGCATCCAGGACGGTGAGTTATACATGAAGCGGCCAAATGATGTTTCCTTACGATGCATCTATAGGGAACAGGGGAACGAGTTGCTGGCTAACATGTACGGCGGAGACTGCGGGCACCACTCGTCGTCACGAACCCTCATCGGCAAGGCGTTCCGCAGAGGGTTCTACTGGCCTACGGCGCTCAACGATGCAAGCGAGCTAGTGAAGTCCTGCGAGGCCTGCCAATTCCACACCAAGCAAATCCAGCAGCCAGCTCAGGGCCTCGAGACCATTCTGCTCTCGTGGTTGTTCGCAGTCTGGGGGCTGGATATCTTAGGCCCGTTCCCTCGAGCGCCTGGGGGTTATCGCTACCTCTACGTCGCCATCGACAAGTTCACCAAATGGGCGGAGGTAGAAGTTGTCTGCACCATCCCGACCGGATCTGCGGTCAAGTTCATCAAGGGTCTCGTGAGCCGATTTGGGGTCCCTAATCGCATCATCACCGACAACGGCTCACAGTTCACTAGCAATCTCTTCAAGACATATTGTGCTAACCTGGGAACGTAGATCTGCTACGCTTCGGTGGCACACCCCAGGAGCCATGGTCAAGCCGAACGCGCCAACGCGGAAGTCCTCAGAGGCCTCAAGACCAGGACCTTCAAGAAGAAGCTTGAGGCCTGTGGCAAGGGCTAGCACGACGAGCTCCAGTCTGTGTTGTGGTCCATCCGCACCATCGCCACCAAGCCAACAGGTGAGACCCCATTCTTCCTTATCTATGGAGCAGAAGCGGTTCTCCCTCACGAGGTCAAGCATCGCTTCACGCTGGTCCTTGCGTTTGATGAGACGCAGCAGGACGCCATGCAAGGGATGGACCTTGTGCTGGGGGAGGAACGCCGTCGCGAAGCCTCGTTCTGAGCGGCAAGGTACCAGCAGGCATTGCAGCGGTACCACTGTCGCAGCGTCTGCTCCAGGACGCTCGAGGGGGGTGATCTCGTCCTGAGGCGCGTGCTCTCCAGGGAAGGGCTGCATAAGCTCTCGCCCATGTGGGAGGGCCCGTTTAGGATTACCCGTGTCTCCAAGCTTGGCGCCGCGCGCCTGGAGACGCGAGACGGGATCCCCATCCAGAACGCCTGTAACATCCAGCACCTCCGGAAGTTCTACCCATGAAGAAAGGCCCAGCGCCTGTGAAGCAAGGCCCTGTGCCTGTGAAGGTCTCCGCTCATGACACTCTAACGTAATAATGAGTGGGGTTGTACACGCCCCAGAGTCTCAGGAGTGCCGCCCTCGGGCCTCGGGGGCTCCCTCCCACGTCCTAGTGGCAGCACTTAGCTCCGCGCTGGTGAGAAGACTAGACTAGGTGCCAGACGCGGCTTTTCATTTGCTTTCCGTAGTTGGCATGCCCCTTTTCTTAAAGGAAGTTCGCATTCTGGTTTTTCTTGTCATCTTGGTTCGATCACCTTTTCCTCTGTTCTTCCCTTGGTTCTTTGTTTTGGCCCGTGCTCTCCCTCACCTGCCTCGTGAGGGGGCTGGACGGGTGCACTCGTGAGCGCTTCTCCTGTTCTTCACGACACACCCTCGCTCGAGCTCCCTTAATCTGTGCCCCTTGGGTACCGCGGAAACTACTTCAGACACAAAAAGCTAAGTTATCTCTACATGCCTACATAAAACGCTGATACTGCAACACGACGCGGGAACGATAAACATAATATAGTGACTTGGAAATCATGGTTCATTACACGCCCCTGCAGGACCCCTGCTACCTCTTGAGAACTGCGTTGGTTTTCCCTTGAAGACCGCAAGATTGAACCCAAAACTAAGCACATCTCCCATTGCAAGAAATATCAATCTAGTAGACCAAACCAAACTGATAATTCAAAGAGACTTCCAAAGATAACCAATCATAGATAAAAGATTTCAGAGAAGAATCAAATATTGTTCGTAGATAATCTTGATCATAAACCCACAATTCATCGGATCTCGACAAACACACCACAAAAAGAGTTAAATCAAATGGATCTCCAAGAAGATCCAGGAGAACATTGTATTGAGATCCAAAGAGAGAGAAGAAGTCATCTAGATAATAACTATGGACCCCAAAGGTTTGTGGTAAACTACTCACACATCATCGGAGAGGCTATGGTCTTGATGTAGAAGCCCTCCCTGATCGAATCCCCCTCCGGCAGATCGCCGGAAAAGGTCCGCGGATAGGATCTCACGGGTACAGAAGGTTGCGGCGGTGGAAAAGTGGTTTCGTGCCTCTCCTGGATGTTTTTAGCGCACCTCCCTGCCTCGTGGCCACCTCGTTTCTTTCTTGATGTCTACTCCAAGTCCCCTGGATCACGTTTGTTCCAAAAAAACTGTCCCGAAGGTTTCATTCCGCTTGGATTCCGTTTGATATTCCTTTTCTGCGAAAGACTGGAATAGGCAAAAAACAGCAATTTGCACTGGGCCTTGAGTTAGTAGGTTAGTCCCAAAAATATATAAAAGTGTATAAATAAGCCCATTAACATCCAAAACAGATAATATAATAGCATGGAACAATAAAAAATTATAGATATGTTGGAGATGTATCAAGCATCCCCAAACTTAATTCCTGCTCGTCCTTGAGTAGGTAAATGATAAAAACAGAATATTTGATGTGGAATGATACCTAGCATAATTCTCAATGTAATTTTCTTTATTGTGGCATGAATGTTCAGATCCGAAAGATTCAATTCAAAAGTTTAATATTGACATAAAAATAATAATACTTCAAGCATACTAACTAAGCAATCATGTCTTCTCAAAATAACATGGCAAAAGAAAGTCCATCCCTACAAAATCATATAGTTTGGTCATGCCCCATTTTTGTCACACAAGAATGCTCTCATCTTGCACAACCTCGATGACAAGCCAAGCAATTGTTTCAAACTTTAGTAATCTCAAACTTTTTTCAACTTTCACGCAATACATGAGCGTGAGCCATGAATATAGCACTATGGGTGGAATAGAATATGATGACGGGGGTTATGTGGAGAAGACAAAAAGGAGAAAGTCTCACATTGACGCGGCTAATCAATGGGCTAGGGAGATGCCCATCAATTGATGTCAATGCAAGGAGTAGGGATTTCCATGCAATGGATGCACTAGAGCTATAAATGTGTGAAAGCTCAACAAAAGAAACTAAGTGGGTGTGCATCCAACTTGCTTGCTCATGAAGACCTAGGGCATTTGAGGAAGCCCATTGTTGGAATATACAAGCCAAGTTCTATAATGAAAAATTCCCACTAGTATATGAAAGTGACAAAACAAGAGACTCTCTATCATGAAGATCATGGTGCTACTTTGAAGCACAAGTGTGGAAAAGGAGGATAGTAGCATTGTCCATTTTTGTTTCTTTTTATTTATTTATTTGGGCCTTTCTTTTTTTTGGCCTTTCTCTTTTTTTTATTTGGGACAATGCTCTATTAATGATGATCATCACACTTCTATTTATTTACAACTCAATGATTACAACTCGATACTAGAACAAAATATGACTCTATATGAATGCCTCCGGTGGTGTACCGGGAAGGGCAATGAATCAAGAGTAACATGTATGATAAATTATGCATGGTGGCTTTGCCACAAATACGATGTCAACTACATGATCATGCAAAGCAATATGACAATGATGAAGCGTGTCATAAATGAAACGGTGGAAAGTTGCATGGCAATATATCTTGGAATGGCTATGGAAATGCCATGATAGGTAGGTAAGGTGGCTGTTTTGAAGAAGATATAAGGAGGTTTATGTGTGATAGAGCGTATCATATCATGCGGTTTGGATGCACCGGCGAAGTTTGCACCAACTCTCAAGGTGGGAAAGGGCAATGCACGTTACCGAAGAGGCTAGCAATGATGGAAAGGTGAGAGTGTGTATAATCCATGGACTCAACATTAGTCATAAAGAACTCACATACTTATTGCAAAAATCTACAAGTCATCAAAAATCAAGCATTACGCCATGCTCCTAGGGGATAGATTGGTAGAAAAAGACCATCGCTCGTCCCCGACCGCCACTCATAAGGAAGACAATCAAAGAACACCTCATGTTTTAAATTTGTTACACAACGGTTACCATGCGTGCATGCTATGGGATTTGCAATCTTCAACACAAGTATTTATCAAATTCACAACTACTCAACTAGCATACTCTAATATCACCATCTTTATATCTCAAAACAATTATCAAGTATCAAACTTCTCATAGTATTCAATGCGCTTTCTATGATAGTTTTTATTATACCCATCTTGGATGCCTATCATATCAGGACTAATTTCATAACCAAAGCGAATTACCATGCTGTTCTAAAGGACTCTCAAAATAATATAGGTGAAGCATGAGACATCAATAATTTCTATAAAATAAAACCACCACCGTGCTCTAAAAGATATAAGTGAAGCACTGGAGCAAAATTATCTAGCTCAAAAGATACAAGTGAAGCACATAGAGTATTCTAATAAATTCCAATTCATGTGTGTCTATCCCAAAAGGTGTGTACAGCAAGTATGATTGTGGTAAACAAAAATGCAAAGACTCAAATCATCCAAGACGCTCTAAGCAAAACACATACCATGTGGTGAATAAAAATATAGCCTCAAGTAAAGTTACCGATGGAAGAAGACGAAAGAGGGGATGCCTTCCGGGCCATCCCCAAGCTTAGGCTTTTGGTTGTCCTTGAATTTTACCTTGGGGTGCCTTGGGCATCCCCAATCTTAGGCTCTTCCCACTCCTTATTCCATAATCCATCAAATCTTTACCCAAAAATTGAAAACTTCACAACACAAAAATCAACGAAAAATCTCATGATCTCCGTTAGTATAAGAAAAACCACCACTTAAGTTACTGTAATGAAATCATTCTTTATTTATATTGGTGTTAAACCTACTGTATTCAAACTTCTCTATGGTTCATACTCTCTGATGCTAGCCATAGATGCATCAAAATAAGCAAACAACACACGAAGAACAGAATCTGTCAAAAACAGAACAGTCTGTAGTAATCTATAGGTTTCGAATACTTATGTAATCCCAAAAATTCTGAAATATATTGGTGGATGTGACGAATTTGTCTATTAATCATCTTCAAAAAGAATCAACCTAATCGCACTCTCCAGTAAAAAAAATGGCAGCAAATCACATGAGCGCTAAAGTTTCTGTTTTTTACAGCAAGATCGCTAAAACTTGCCCCAAGTCTTCCCAAAGGTTCTACTCGGCACAAACACTAGTTAAAATAATAAAACCACATCTAAACAGAGGCTTGATGAATTATTTATTATCAAAAATCAAGAAACAAAAATAAAATTGGGTTGCCTCCCAACAAGCGCTATCGTTTAACGCCCCTAGCTAGGCATAAAAGCAAGAATAAATCTAGGTATTATCATGTTTGGTATGCAATCCATAAGTGGCTCTCATAATAGATTCATAAGGTAATTTAATTTTCTTTCTAGGAAAGTGTTCCATGCCTTTCCTTAACGGATATTGGAATCTAATATTCCCTTCTTTCATGTCAATAATTGCACCAATCGTTCTAAGGAAAGGTCTACCAAGAATAATAGGACATGTAGGATTGCAATCTATGTCAAGAACAATGAAATCTACTGGCACATAATTCCTATTTGCAACAATAAGAACATCATTAATCCTTCCCATAGGTTTATTAATAGTGGAATCCGCAAGATGCAAATTTAGAGAACAATCATCAAATTCACGGAAACCTAACACATCACACAAAGTTTTTGGAATCATGGAAACGCTAGCACCCAAATAATATAAAACATAGCATTCATGATATTTAATTTTAATTTTAATAGTACGTTCCCACTCATCATGAAGTTTTCTAGGGATAGAAACTTCTAATTCAAGCTTTTCTTCATAAGATTTCATTAAAGCATCAACAATATGTTTGGTAAAAGCTTTATTTTGACTATAAGCATGTGGAGAATTTAGCACGGATTGCAAGAAGGAAATTCAATTTATCAAAGAGAAATTATCATAATTAAATTCCCTGAAATCCAAAATAGTGGGTTCATTGCTATGTAAAGTTTTGACCTCTCCAATCCCACTTTTACCAATTTTTGCATCAAGATCTAAAAACTCCGAACCATTGGCATGCCTTTTAACTAAAGTTGACTCATCATTATCAGGATTCATATTGCAAAACAAAGATTTAATAGGAGACACATCAATCACTTTTAGATCTTCATCCTTATTATCATCAGAACTAGAAGAACATGCTTTTATGAAGCAATCTTTTTTAGCACGCATCCTAGCGGTTCTTTCTTTGCACTCATCAATGGAAATTCTCATGGATTTGAGAGACTCATTGCTATCATGCTTAGGTGGAATAGATCTAAGTTTCAAAGAATCAACATCAAGAGAAATTATATCCACGTTCCTAGCCAGCTCATCAATCTTAGACAATTTTTCTTCAGTCAAAGCATTGAAACTCTTTTGCGAACTAATAAATTCTTTAATACTAGATTCAAAATCAGAGGGCATCATATTATTATTTCCATAAGAATTGTTGTAGGAATAACCATAATTACTAGAGGAATTGCTAGGATACGACCTAGGATTAAAGTTTCCTCTATACGTGTTGTTACAAAAATAGTTCCTACCAACAAAATTCATCCATAGATTCATTATTATTCTCAATCAAGGTAGACAAAGGCATATCATTAGGATCAGAAGAAACACTCTTATTAGCAAACAATTTCATAAGTTCATCCATCTTTCGACTCAAAACATTGATTTTTTTTCTATAGCATGAACTTTTTTACTAGTAGATCTTTCGGTGTGTCATTGAGAATAATTAACCATAATATTATCTAGGAGTTTGGTAGCTTCTCCTAAAGTGATTTCCATAAAAGTGCCTCCTACGGCCGAATCTAAAAGATTTATAGAAGCAAAATTCAATCCAGCATAAAAAATTTGTATGATCATCCATAAATTCAAACCATCTGTAGGGCAATTACGAATCATTAATTTCATCCTCTCCTAAGATTGTGCAACATGCTCAGGATCTAGTTGCTTAAAGTTCATAATATCATTTCTAAGAGAGATGATCTTAGCGGGAGGAAAATACTTAGTGATAAAAGCATATTTGCACTTGTTCCAAGAATCAATACTATTTTTAGGCAAAGACGAAAACCAAGTTTTAGCACCTTCTCTAAGCGAAGACGGAAATAGCTTCAATTTAACAATATCATTATCCGCATCTTTCTTCTTTTTCATATCACAAAAATCAACAAAGTTGTTTAGATGGGTAGCAGCATCTTCACTAGGAAGGCCGGAAAACGGATCTTTCATGACAAGATTCAGCAAAACAGTATTAATTTCACAAGATTCAGCATCGGTAAGAGGAGCAATCGGAGTGCTAATAAAATCATTATTGTTGGTATTGGAAAAATCACACAATTTAGTATTATCTTGAGCCATCGTGACAAACAATCCAACACACAAGCAAGCAATAGGCAAACAAAAAGAGGCGAATGAAAAAGAGGCGAGCGGAAAAGAGGGCGAATAAAACGTCAAGGGTGAAGTGGGGGGAGGAAAATGAGAGGCAAATGGCAAATAATGTAGTGCGACGGATAAGTGTTTGTGATGGGTACTTGGTATGTCTTGACTTGTGAGTAGGCCTCCCCGGCAACGGCGCCAGAAATCCTTCTTGCTACCTCTTGAGCACTGCGTTGGTTTTCCCTTGAAGAGGAAAGGGTGATGCAGCAAAGTAGCGTAAGTATTTCTCTCAGTTTTTGAGAACCAAGGTATTAATCTAGTAGGAGACTACACGCAAGTCCCACGTACCTACAAAAACAAATAAGAACCTCGCAACCAACGCGATAAAGGGGTTGTCAATCCCTTCACGATCACTTACGAGAGTGAGATCTGATGGAGATAATAATAATAAGAATAATATTTTTGGTATTTTTATGATATAGCTAGGAAAATAAAGATTACAAAATAGATGGGAAACTTATATGATAAAAGATAGACCCGGGGGCCATAGGTTTCACTAGTGGCTTCTCTCAAGATAGCATAAGTATTAAGGTGGGTGAACAAATTACTGTCGAGCAATTGATACAAGTGCATAAATATGAGAATATCTAGGCATGATCATGTATATAGGCATCACGTCCGCGACAAGTAGACCAAAACGATTCTGCATCTACTACTATTACTCCACACATCGACCGCTATCCAGCATGCATCTAGAGTATTAAGTTCATAAGAACAGAGTAACGCATTAGGCAAGATGACATGATGTAGAGGGATAAACTCAAGCAATATGATATAAACCCCATCTTTTTATCCTTGATGGCAACAATACAATACGTGCCTTGTTGCCCCTGCTGTCACTGGGAAAGGACACCGCAAGATTGAGCCCAAAGCTAAGCACTTCTCCCATTGCAAGAAAGATCAATCTAGTAGGCCAAACCAAACTGATAATTCGAAGAGACTTGCAAAGATAACCAATCATACATAAAAGATTTCAGAGAAGAATCAAATATTGTTCATAGATAATCTTGATCATAAACCCACAATTCATCAGATCTCGACAAACACACCGCAAAAAGAGTTACATCAAATAGATCTCCAAGAAGATCGAGGAGAACATTGTGTTGAGATCCAAAGAGAGCGAAGAAGCCATCTAGCTAATAACTATGAACCCGAAGGTCTGCGGTAAACTACTCACACATCATCGGAGAGGCTATGGTGTTGATGTAGAAGCCCTCCGTGATCGATTCCCCCTTCGGTAGAGCTCCGGAAAAGGCCCCAAGATGGGATCTCTTGGGTACAAAAGGTTACGGTGGTGGAAATAGGTTTTCGTAGTGCTCCTGGATGTTTTGGGGTATATGGATATATATAGGAGGAAGAAGTAGGTCGGTGGAGCTGCGAGGGGCCCACGAGGGTGGGGGCGCGCTCAGGGGGCAAGCGCGCCTCCCTGCCTCGTGGCCACCTCATTTCTTTCTTGACGTCTACTCCAATTCTCCTGGATCACGTTTGTTCCAAAAATAACTCTCCCAAAGGTTTCATTCCATTTGATATTCCTTTTCTACGAAACACTGAAATAGGCAAAAAAAAATAGCAATTTGCACTCGGCCTTGGGTTAGTAGGTTAGTCCAAAAATATTATTAAAGGTGTATAAATAAGCCCATTAACATCCGAAACAGATAATATAATAGCATGGAACAATCAAAAATTATAGATATGTTGGAGACGTATCAGCCCCATACTTGTTTCTTTTTAAATGCAGGAAGGAAAGAACAAAACAAAAGCGGCGCACACCCCTGCGGCGGTTCGTGAGGGTAGTGATATGTCTCCAACGTATCTATAGTTTTGATTGTTCCATGCTATTATATTATCCATCTTAGATGTTATATGCATTTATATGCTATTTTATATGATTGTTGGGACTAACCTGTTAACCTAGAGCCCAGTGCTAGTTTCTGTTTTTTCCTTGTTTTTGAGTCTCGCAGAAAAGGAAACCAAACGGAGTCCAATTGACCTGAAACTTCACGGAACTTATTTTTGGACCAGAAGAAGGACATGGAGTAAAAGAGTTGGGCCAGAAGAGTCTCGGGCTGCCCACGAAGGTGCTGGGCGTGCCCACCCCCCGGGCACACCTCCCTACCTCGTGGACAGCCCGGAGACCCCCCTGACTTGTTCTCGATGCCAAAACCTCTTATATATACTAAAACCTCCAGAACATAACCTAGATCGGGAGTTCCGCCGCCAGAAGCCTCCGTAGCCACTGAAAACCAATCTAGACCCGTTCCGGCACCCTGTCGGAGGGGGCAATACCTCTCCGGTGGCCATTTTCATCATCCCGGCGCTCTCCATGACGAGGAGGGAGTAGTTCACCCTCGGGGATGAGGGTATGTACCAGTAGCTATGTGTTTGATCTCTCTCCTCTTGTGTTCTTGAGTCGGCACGACCTTGATGTATCGCGAGCTTTGCTATTATAGTTGGATCTTATGATGTTGCTCCCTCTCTACTCTCTTGTGATGAATTGAGTTTTTCCTTTGAAGTTATCTTATTGGATGGAGTCTTTAAGTATTTGAGAACACTTGATGTATGTCTTGCATGTGCTTATCTATGGTGACAATGGGATATCACGTGATCCACTTGATGTATGTTTTGGTGATGAACTTGCGAGTTCCGTGACCTCGTGAACTTATGCATAGGGGTTGGCACACATTTTCGTCTTGACTCTCCGGTAGAAACTTTGGGGCACTCTCTGAAGTTCTTTGTGTTGGTTGAATAGATGAATCTGAGATTGTGTGATGCATATAGTATAATCATACCCACGGATAATTGAGGTGACATTGGAATATCTTGGTGACATTAGGGTTTTTGTTGATTTGTTTCTTAAGGTGTTATTCTAGTACAAACTCTTGAATAGATCGATCAGAAAGAATAACTTTGAGGTGGTTTCGTACCCTACCATAATCTCTTTGTTTGTTCTCCGCTATTAGTGACTTTGGAGTGACTCTTTGTTGCATGTTGAGGGGTAGTTATATGATCCAGTTATGTTATTATTGTTGAGAGAACTTGCACTAGTGAAAGTATGAACCCTAGGCCTTGTTTCCTAGCATTGCAATACCGTTTGTGCTCACTTTTATCATTAGTTAGCTTGCTATTTTTACATTTTAAGATTTCAAAAACCTATATCTACTATCCATATTGCACGTGTTTCACATTCTCTTCGCCGAACTAGTGCACCTATACAATTTACCATTGTATTGGGTGTGTTGGGGACACAAGAGACTCTTTGTTATTTGGTTGCAGGGTTGTTTGAGAGAGACCATCTTCATCCTACGCCTCCCACGGATTGATAAACCTTAGGTCATCCACTTGAGGGAAATTTGCTACTGTCCTACAAACCTCTACACTTGGAGGCCCAACAACGTCTACAAGAAGAAGGTTGTGTAGTAGACATCAAGCTCTTTTCTGGCGCCGTTGCCAGGGAGGTTAGCGCTTGAAGGTATATCTTCAGATCTTGCAATCGAATCTTTTTGTTTCTTGTTTTGTCACTAGTTTAGTCTATAAAAGAAAACTACAAAAAATGGAATTAAGGGTACCTCATATGCTTCATATTTTTAATATCTTTCATGAAAATAAGGATTCCGATAATTGTGCCAAAATGCTAGAAGAAGAATGTATTAAAATAGTTGGCACTAAATCTTTGTATGATGAGCATGATTGCAATGTTGGTAGTACGACCTCTTTGAATATCCATGATACTAATAATGATTGCACTAGTCATGATGAAAATGGCTCTTATAAGCATGTCAATTTTTCTGGAGTGCATAGAGTTTGCAAGTACACACCAAATAGGGAAGATAGATTTTGCAAGAGGCATAAGTATTTAGAAACTAAATGGTTGCAAGAAAGGCTAGATGTTTGTGCTGGAAATTTAAATTTTCTTAGCCATCCTTGTGAACTTTGCAATGAACGTGGTCATTTAAATATCCAATGCAAATTGTTTCATGATCGAATCGTGTCCAAAATTTTTGATGACTTGATTTCCCTTGCGCATCATAATGAACTTAGTTTTCTTCTGGGTTATGAAGAGATGAAATGTATAATTAAGGATATTCCAGAATTTGCCCTCGATAATGTTCTTGATTTTGATCTAGAGGAAATTTATATGTATTGTGCAGTGAATTGCATTTAAAATCCTTATATTGCCAATTACATAAAGACAAGAAAACAAATAGAAGATGAAGAGAATACTAATGAAAGGGAAGAGACTTCCCAATATCCTCCTATTATTTCTTATGACGAATCAGGTAACAAGGAGGAGCCTTCTATTCAACCAATCTCATTAATAAGGAGCTCAAAAAAGAGGATTAAACCCACACATGATTTGGAGAAGAAAAAGAAAAGACGGAGAAGCAAATGTAAAAAGGCATCCCTCTCAAATGATGTTGCTCCTACTACTCATTGTGATGATACTTATGCTATAAAAATTAGTGATGATTATATTTATAAAACTTGTCAGGATTATGATTACCATTTTTCTGAATTTTATTCTTTCAATGTGGAAACAATTTATAGTATTCGAGTTTCTTATGATACTCTCACTATTCCGAATGAGAAGAATTTTTCTTATGTGGAGAATAGTAAATTTTCTATGCTTGTAGATCACGAAAATAATGCTTTATGTGATAGTTATATTGTTGAATTCATTCATGATGCTACTTAAAATTATTATGAGGGCGGAATATATGCTTGTGGGAGTTGCAATAATATCAAGTTTCCTCTCTATGTGCTTAAAATCCAGAAGTTATGCTTGTTTTATCTTCCTGTGCAAGTTGATTCTTGTTTCCATAAGTTGTTTGCTCACAAAATCCCTATGCATAGGAAGTGGGTTAGACTTAAATGTGCTAGGTATATTCTTCATATGCTCTCTTAATGTTTCAATTCTTATCTTTTATGTGAGCATCATTGAAATCATCATGCCTAGCTAGGGGCGTTAAACGGTAGCGCTTGTTAGGAGGCAACCCAATTTTATTTTTGTTCATTGCTTTTCGCTCCTGTTTAGTAATAAATAATTCATCTAGACTCTGTTTAGATTTGGTTTTATGTTTTCATTAGTGTTTGTGCCAAGTAGAACCTTTGGGAAGACTTGGGTGAAGTCTTTGCGATCTTGCTGTAAAAACCAGAAACTTTTACGCTCACGAGATTAGCTGTCATTTTTTACTGGAGAGTGCGTTTAGGTTGATTCTTTTTGAAGATGATTAATAGACAAATTCCTCACGTCCACCAATTTATTTCATAATTTTTTGAGTCCATAAGTATACGTTTGATACAGATTACTACAGACTGTTCTGTTTTTGACAGATTCTATTTTTTATGTGGTGTTTGCTTATTGTGATGAATCTATGAGTAGTATCAGAGGGTATGAACCATAGAGAAGTTAGAATATAGTAGATATTACACCCAATATGAATTTAGAATGAGATCACAACAGTACCTAAGTGGTGATTTATTTTCTTATACTAACGGAGCTTACGAGTTTTTTGTTAAGTTTTGTGTTGTGAAGTTTTCAAGTTTTGGGTAAAGATTCGATGGACTAAGGAATAAGGAGTGGCAAGAGCCTAATCTTGGGGATGCACCGGATGACATCCCCTCTTTCGTCTTCATTCATCGGTAACTTTACTTGGAGCTATATTTTTATTCACCACATGATATGTGTTTTTCTTGGAGCATCATTTTATTTTGTTTTGTTTTGCTTGCTGTTTGAATAAAATACCAACATTTGAAATTATTAAATGTTAGAGAGTCTTCACATAGTTGCATAATTAGTCAACTACTCATTGATCTTCACTTATATCTTTCGGAGTAGTTTATCATTTTCTCTAGTGCTTCACTTATATCCTTTTAGAGCACGGCGGTGGTTTTATTTTGAAAAAATAGATGAACTCTCATGCTTCACTTGTATTATTTTGAGAGTCCTAAGCAGCATGGTAATTTGCTTTGGTTATAAATTTAGTCCTAATATGATAGGCATCCAAGAGGGATATAATAAAAACTTTCATATAAAGTGCATTGAATACTATGAGAAGTTTGATACTTAATAATTGTTTTGAGATATGAAGATAGTAATATTAGAGTCGTGCTAATTGAGTAATTGTGAATTTGAGAAATACTTGTGTTGAGGTTTGCAAGTCCCGTAGCATGCATGTATGGTAACCGTTGTGTGAAAAAATTAAAACATGAGGTGTTCTTTGATTGTCTTACTTATGAGTGGCGGTCGGGGATGAGCGATGGTCTTTTCCTACCAATCTATCCCCCTAGGA
This sequence comes from Triticum urartu, assembly GCF_003073215.2. Lineage (NCBI taxonomy): Eukaryota > Viridiplantae > Streptophyta > Magnoliopsida > Poales > Poaceae > Triticum > Triticum urartu. The sequence goes on from NC_053022.1 coordinate 279,244,160, forward strand.
GCATGCGCGTAATGCTTGGTTTTTGATGACTTGTAGATTTTTGCAGTAAGTATATGAGTTCTTTATGACTAATGTTGAGTCCATGGATTATACGCACTCTCACCCTTCCATAATTGCTAGCCTCTTCGGTACCGTGCATTGCCCTTTCTCACCTCGAGAGTTGGTGCAAACTTCGCCGGTGCATCCAAACCCCGTGATATGATACGCTCTATCACACATAAACCTCTTTATATCTTCCTAAAAACAGCCAACATACCTACCTATTATGGCATTTCCATAGCCATTCCGAGATATATTGCCATGCAACTTTCCACCGCTACGTTCATTATGACACGCTTCATCATTATTATATTGCCATGCATGATCATGCAGTTGACATCGTATTTGTGGCAAGCCACCATGCATAATTTCATACATGTCACTCTTGATTCATTGCCCATCTCGGTACACCGCTGGGGGCATTCATATAGAGTCATACTTTGTTCTAGTATCGAGTTGTAATCTTTGAGTTGTAAATAAATAGAAGTGATGATCATCATTAATATAGCATTGTCCCGAAAAAAGAAAAAAATAAAGGCCAACTAAAAAAAGGAAGGCTAAATAAAAAAACGGGGCCAAATAAAAAAAGAAAAAAATAAGAAGGGACAATGCTACTATCCTTTTTCCACACTTGTGCTTCAAAGTAGCACCATGATCTTCATGATAGAGAGTCACTTGTTTTGTCACTTTCATATACTAGTGGGAATTTTTCATTATAGAACTTGGCTTGTATATTCCAACAACGGGCTTCCTCAAATGCCCTAGGTCTTTGTGAGCAAGCAAGTTGGATGCACACCCACTTAGTTTCTTTTGTTGAGCTTTCATACATTTATAGCTCTAGTGCACCCGTTGCATGGGAATCCCTACTCCTTGCATTGACATCAATTGATGGGCATCTCCATAGCCCGTTGATTAGCCGCATCAATGTGAGACTTTCTCCTTTTTTGTCTTCTCCAGACAACCCACATCATTATATTCTATTCCACCCATAGTGCTATGTCCATGGCTCACGCTCATGTATTGCGTGAAAGTTGAAAAAAGTTTGAGATTACTAAAGTATGAAACAATTGCTTGGCTTGTCATCGGGGTTGTGCATGATGAGAGCATTTTTGTGTGACGAAAATGAAGCATAGCCAAACTATATGATTTTTTAGGGATAAGCTTTCTTTGGCCATGATATTTTGAGAAGACATAATTGCTTAGTTGGTATGCTTGAAGTATTATTATTTTTATGTCAATATTAAACTTTTATCATGAATCTTTCGGATCTGAACATTCATGCCACAATAAAGAAGATTACATTGATAAATATGTTAGGTAGCATTCCACATCAAACATTCTGTTTTTATCATTTACCTACTCGAGGACGAGCAGGAATTAAGCTTGGGGATGCTTGATACGTCTCCAACGTATCTATAATTTTTTATTATTCCATGCTATTATATTATCATCATTTTATATGCATTTATATGATTTTTGGGACTAACCTATTAACCTAGAGCCCAGTGCCAGTTTCTGTTTATTTCCTTGTTATTGAGTCTCGTAGAAAAGGAAAACCAAACGGAGTCCAATTGACCTGAAACTTCACGGAACTTATTTTTTGACCAGAAGAAGGACATGGAGTAAAAGTGTTGGGCCAGAAGAGTCCTGGGCTGCCCACGAGGGTGCGGGGCGCGTCCACCCCCTGGGCGCGCCTCCCTACCTCGTGGACAGCCCGGAGACCCCCTGACTTGTTCTCGACGCCAAAACCTCTTATATATTCTAAAACCTCCAGAAAATAACCTAGATTGGGAGTTCCACCGTCAGAAGCCTCCGTAGCCATCGAAAACCAATCTACACCCATTTCGGCACCCTGCTAGAGGGGGGAATCCCTATCCGGTAGCCATCTTCATCATCCCGGCGCTCTCCATGACGAGCAGGGAGTAGTTCACCCTCGGGGCTGAGGGTATGTACCAGTAGCTATGTGTTTGATCTCTCTCTCTCTCTCATGTTCTTGAGTCGGCACGATCTTGATGTATCGCAAGCTTTGCTATTATAGTTGGATCTTATGATGTTTCTCCCCCTCTACTCTCTTGTGATGAATTGAGTTTTTCCTTTGAAGTTATCTTATAGGATTGTGCCTTTAAGGATTTGAGAACACTTGATGTATGGCTTGTATGTGCTTATCTGTGGTGACAATGGGATATCACGTGATCCACTTGATGTATGTTTTTCTTGCGAGTTCCATGACCTCGTGAACTTATGCATAGGGGTTGGCACACGTTTTCATCTTGACTCTCCAGTAGAAACTTTGGGGCACTCTTTCAAGTTCTTTGTGTTGGTTGAATAGATGAAAATGAGATTGTGTGATGCATATCGTATAATCATACCCACGGATACTTGAGGTGACATTGGAGTATCTAGGTGACATTAGGGTTTTTGTTGATTTGTGTCTTAAGGTGTTATTCTAGTACGAACTCTTGAATAGATCGATCAGAAAGAATAACTTTGAGGTGGTTTCGTACCCTACCATAATCTCTTCGTTTTTTCTCCGCTATTAGTGACTTTGGAGTGACTCTTTGTTGGATGTTGAGGGGTAGTTATATGATCCAGTTATGTTATTATTGTTGAGAGAACTTGCACTAGTGAAAGTATGAACCCTAGGCCTTGTTTCCTAGCATTGCAATATCGTTTGTGCTCACTTTTATCATTAGTTACCTTTCTATTTTTATATTTTCAGATTACAAAAACCTATATCTACTATCCATATTGCACTTGTTTCACCATCTCTTCGCCGAACTAGTGCACCTATACAATTTACCATTGTATTGGGTGTGTTGGGGACATAAGAGACTCTTTGTTATTTGGTTGCAGGGTTGTTTGAGAGAGACCATCTTCATCCTTCGCCTCGCACGGATTGATAAACCTTAGGTCATCCACTTGAGGGAAATTTGCTACTGTCCTACAAACCTATGCACTTGGAGGCCCAACAACGTCTACAAGAAGAAGGTTGTGTAGTAGACATCAGGTAGGACCTCGATGCGCCCCCAGACTCAACCAGACCCCTCCTCGCGCTTCACTGGGGCGCGGCGAGGAGACGATCCGCTACCGCCTTCGAAGTGGGCGCGGCGGCTGGTCATAGTCGCCGCTGGTGGAGCTGTCGCCAGAGGAGGAGCTGTCGTAGCTAGACGAGTCGCGGCTAGCACCTAGGACGAGGCCACCTTCATCCTCGTCACGACTGTCGCCAAGGCCAAGCACCTCATCGTTGTCGTTGTCCTCGGGGCAGCACCCGATGTGGCGAACATCTTCCCCGAATACCCGCACGTAGAGGGTCGCGTCGCCGTCGTACTTGAAGTGGAGAGTACACCGCCTGCCCAGGCCGCGCGCAAGGGCAAACGTCTGCCAGCCGCGGGCCAGGGATGCGTTTCCTGCGACGGAGACTTCCACCACGACCCACAAAGCTTTGCTGCAGCAGCCGTCCGCCTACAGCCGGAGACCACCTGGACCTGCGGCCGGCAGTTCGCCGGCAAAGAACCACTGGAGCTGAAGCCAGGTGCCAGTCGAGTTCTCCGATCACACGATGAATTCCGGCATCACCTGCGCCGAGTCAAAGCACGGACGAGGAGGCGGCGCAACCATGGCGCGCCTCACATCATCGATGGGACTGCTACGACCTGGGCGACTCCCATCACGCGAGGAGGCGCCACCGCAGCCGCGAGGGGCCACGATGGGGGGCGCGGCGTGCTTACGCGGGTGACCATGCCCCCTCTTGGGTGGCGGCGAGACAGGCCGCTCCTGGCGGGCCTTGCCGTTTTCTGCGGCTGAGAACCTCTTCGCCGACCCCTCCTAGCGGGCCTTCCCCTTTTCTATGGCCGAGAACCTCTTCACCGGCGCCATAGGTGTCGCTGCTAGTAGTGAAGCAAGGGAGAAGAAGCAGGAAAAGCGAAGGAAGAGATGGGTGATGGGGGCTCCGCCCCCCCCCTTCCCATTTATAATGACCTTTTTTCTGCATGCAGTAGGGACTCATCAAGTTTGGCAGTTGTCGAGGCAGCGTGGGGAAGCGGAGATGCCCATGTCCCATCAATCGCCATGCGTCAATCGAGGTCGTAGGTTGTTCGGGCCCGCAGCGCTCCGCACTTGCCCCTTGGCTTCGCCTCGAAGCCAAGTCCGAGCGCGCCTTAGGCCCGGGGGCTACTATCAGCATCCTGGGAACGGGGGTCCCCAGATTTGCCTGCCTGCGGCCCATGGCGTGGCTGCACCATCGGCCCCGTTCGGCCCATCTTCGCCAGCAAACACTCAAGACCCTCACGAGGGGCCAAGCCTCGTGAGGTGGACGACGCAAGACCTCCTCAGGGGTGGCCTCACCAGGCTGGCTCATGAGGGGCGGAGAGATCAAGGCAAGGGGCACTTCGAGAGGTTCTTGTGACGCAAGCCATGATGACCAAGGCCAGGCGGGCACCAGGCGGGCGCCAGCGCGCGTAGTGTCCTTGTTTCCTCTTTGGTGCGAAAGGGACAGGCGCAGGCGAGGAGTCTCGAGGCATCAGGCAAAGGTTTCCATATCAGTACAACAAGACCAAGACCAGTAGGACGGCAGGACAGAGGTCACCGTGGAGCCCAGGACGGCTTCACCACCAGAGCCTTTGGCACGCGAAGACCACCTTTAGTCAGGATAACTCATACTAGTTGTCCCCCTTCAAATTTGGCCGTTGTGGCATCCCTTCCCGCCTAATATTTGGGAAGAGGATCAGGGCCTCTGTAAATAGGACTAGCCATCACCATAGGTAGAGGGAGAGATCCATTCCACCCTCATACGCACAAGCTCATCAAGCTCAAGAACACCTCTCCTCAGGAGGTTGTTCTTCCCTTGTACTTGTTCATCCTCAGCCCAAGAGGCAATCCACCACACCACACAGGAGTAGGGTATTACACCACATCGGTGGCTCAAACCAGTATAAATCTTGTGTCCCTTTGTTCTGTGAGTTCGACGCGCTGAGCCTTGAGATCGTGGTGAGGGAGAGTCCAAGGGGGAGGAGAGATCTTCGTGCGCACCCCAGTGTTCGAACCTCAAGGGTTTTGCCGGAACCCGAAATCCGACAGTGGCACCCCATGTTCCTCTCTTGAATCCCCTTCATGTACTCCGACTTTTCTTTGGCAGCTTCGGCAACGCAAGCCTTTTTGAGTATTTCAAACTGATCTTCCGTAATTGTCGGATTATCCTTTACAATCTCGGAGTAGGGTTCCTCTTTGATGATGATCCGATGTTTCACCCTTACTTTCGAGGCAGACAACGCGTCGCTAAACATGCCCATGGCGCATCTATTTATCTTCTTCGTTGATGGGTCTTGCCACGGTTGAGTATATTTGATTTCATCCCGGCCAGGGAACACGAATATCTGGTGAAGGTTCCTTAGGAGGTAGTGCTCCATATTTGGTATCTTATTTAATCTCTCATTGTTGATGGTGGCGGTTGCCCGTAGGATGCAGCCTATTTGATTGTCGTAGCACGTGCGCGCTTTCGCAGGCTCTTTTGGCTCAAAAATTTCGGAGTCCACCTCCGTGACCACCAGTCTAGTAGTGTTGAGCTGGTTTGGGCACCACATCCTCTTCGGTTTCAGTTCTATACCGGCTTCGCTAGTCTCGGTGCCGGTGTCGGTCTCAGCGCCGGTCTCGATGTCGGTCTCAGTCTCGGATGTGACAGGTGGGCACTGCAACAACCCTTGCTCCTCGAGAAGGTTCAAATAGGCATCTGCCTCCTCGTAGACGTTGCAATCACCAGAGCCCTGTCCTTCATTGTTGCTAGCCATGTTTGCTTCGATTAAATCTAGTCAATTAATTCTAGACCTAATAAAATGAATAATGACATAAAAAGGCCTATGTTTTGCAGGAATGTTGATTCATTCCCGTTGTGGTAAATCTCGGGCACTCGATATGTCCTAGTTTGTAGCACAAGTCATGCCGAAATTCACGGAAAATTTTGGCATGACCTTTGTTACAAAGTGCACAAATCGAGCGCCGGAAATTTGCTGGAACGTAAATGAATCAACATTCCGGCAAAACATAGACCACTCGGAATCATTCCCTGCAAACAACAAAATCCACTTGGGCACAACCGAACCACTTCAATGTTGCATATAACATGACCACTTAAGAACATGTACATGAGCAACTACAAAAGTAGATATACATGATCCAACACTATTGAGGAATTTGCATAGAACATGACCACTTCAAATATGCATCTCCTAGTGTTTGATACTTCAAGAAAATCTACACAAATCTCATGCTCTCTCAAACTCAATTCAAAAACCAAATATAGATGGATGAACCCTAGAAACCTAGAACCTTTACATATTTCTGTTCTAAATTGTTGTCCTAATAAAAAAATATGTCCTAATATAAATTATGAAACCTCAAACTCAATTTATGCCCTAAATTTCAAATTATGAACCCTATAACTCAATTCAAATTATGTCCTAAATTTCTGTCATAATAAAAAAATCAATAAAAACTAAGAACCTACTGGACTTGCAACACTAATCTTCTTCTTCTAAGCCTTTTGTCCCAAACAAGTTGGGGTAGGCTAGATATGAAACCCTTTCATGAGGACTTCCCAGGAGGTCACCCATCCTAGTAGTACTCTCGCCCAAATGGGTTTCATACGCAAATGACTGGCTAGTTTTTACGTTGGCTCCCCAAGCCTATCACAACCCTTATATATGAAACCCTTTCACGAGGACTTCCCAGGAGGTCACCCATCCTAGTACTACTCTCGCTCAAATGGACTTGCAACACTAATAGAAATTTATATTTTTATATTAATTTTTTCTCTAAACTAAACACTACTGCCCTAATTAACATCTAGTTAAACCCTACCGCCTAGTACTTAAGCATCTACAAGTACTAACTAATTAGATGAACCCTAGCTAGCTACTTAAGAATCTACAACTACTTAAGAAACCATTGATGAACCCTAGGAATTATACAACTACTTAAGCATACATTGGGTGCAAAACAACTATACAAGTACTTAAGCAACTATACAACCCTAAAATATATTTATTTAACTACTTAAGCATATACAAATCTGTCCTAAAAAATATATTTAGTTAACTACTTAAGCATATACAAATTTATCCTAAACATTATATTTAGTTAACTACATTGGGTGCACAACAACTATATAACTACTTAAGCATCTACAAGTACTAGCTAATTAATTTGATGAACCCTAACTAATTAGAAGAACCTTAGCTAATTTGATGAACCCTAAAATTTAATGAACTCTAGGAACCCTAGCTAGGCAGAGGTAGGGGAGGATGAGGTGGAGGTGTAGGCATGCTCACCTCGGGTGTTGGCGGAGTTAGGGAGCAGGAGGAGGTAGAGCGGCCGAGGGAGGGGGCGCGTGGCGTCGAGGTCAGGGTTAGAGCTCGGGCACGCGGCGGAGGGCGGTCACCAGACGGCCACCGAGGGCAGCAGACAGCGTGTGGAGGGCGATGGGAGGGCATGCGAAGACCGACGGCGATGTAGGGCGACGGTGGCGGTGACAGCAGAGGGGGGATTTGGGGGAAGTGGCCGGGGGGGAGAAAAACCGCGCGGGGTTAAGTCAAAAATAGCGGTAGCGCCGGCCTGGAAAAGCGATATAGCTAACTTAGCTATAATGCTGGCTGTCAAAACACGCTACTGCTATAGGCAGTAGCAATTTATTTTCCTTTTCTTTTCTTTTTTCCCTTTTCCTTTTACTTTTCTTATTTCCTTTTCTTTTTGCCTTTCTCCTTTATTTAAGGAACTTATCTATAGCGGGGGTACAAGGAACTCGCTACTACTACATTAGCTATAGCGCTTGTTCTAAAAGCACGCTACTACTATGCCTTTCTCCTTTATTTTTATTTTTCTTTTATTTTCCTTTACATTTTATTTTTTCCTTTCTCCTTTTTCTATTTCTTCCATTTTCATTTACTTTTCTATTTGTTTTTCATTTTATTTTCTTTTAACAGCAGTAGCGCTTTCCACAGAAAACGCGGTGTTACAACCAACTTAGTAGCAATGCATTTTACCTAAGCTCGCTATTACTATTCCTAACCTGCCGAGAACTGTGTGGGAATTGTAGTAGTAGCACTTTTCCTTGTAGAGGCGCTACTGCTACCGCCTTAGTTGTAGCGCGTTTTGTGACCAAGCGCTACAGGTAAATAGAAGTAGCACTTGTTTTTGACCAACGCTACTAATAATCCTCTGTGTATAAGGTTTTCCCTAGTAGTGGAGCAGGGGCTCTCCCACCCCCCCTTTCTCCTGGTGCGCCGCCTGAGCAATCATCGTGATGGTGATCTACACCAACAACTTCGCCGCCTTCATTACCAACTCTCTACCCCACTATGCAGTAGTGTGACACCTCTTCTCCCCACTATAATCTCTACTTAAACATGGTGCTTAATTCTATATATTATTATCCAATGATGTATGGCTGCCCTATGATGTTTGAGTAGATTCATTTTGACCTATGGGTTGGTTGATGATCGTGATTAGTTTGAGTTGTATGTTTTATTTTGGTGTTGTCCTATGGTGTCCTCCGTGTCGCGCAAGCGTGTGGGATTAACACTCTAGGGTATTGCTATACGTTCATGATTTGCTTATATATGGTTGGTGGCGAGAGTGACAGAAGCTTATACCCAAGTAAGGGGGTTGTCGCGTATAGGATAAAGAGGAGTTGATACTTAATGCTATGGTTGGGTTTTACCTTAATGATCTTTGATAGTTGTGGATGCTTGCTAGAGTTCCAATCATAAGTGCATATGATCCAATTATGGAAAGTATGTTAGCTCATGCCTCTCCCTCATATAAAATTGCAATAATGATTACCGGTCTAGTTATCGATTGCCTAGGGACAAAATACTTCTCTTGTGTTATAAAAATCTTTCTACTAAACAACTAACTATTATTATCTCACAAAGTACTCCTAGTTTTATTCTTGCAAAGTAGTTTTAGCATCACACCTACAAAATAGTTATATATACTTGTTCTAGGCAAAGCGAACGTTAAGTGTGTGTAGAGTTGTATCGGTGGTCGATAGAACTTGAAAGGAATATAAATCCTACCTTTAGCCCCTCGTTGGGTTCGACACTCTTATTTATCGAAAAAGCTACAATTGGTCCCCTATACTTGTGGGTTATCAAGACCTTTTTCTGGCGTCGTTGCCGGGGAGCAATAGCGTGGGGTGAATATTCTCATGTGTGCTTGTTTACTTTATCACTAAGTAGTTTTTATTTTCTGTTCTAAGTTATTCTCTATCTTTAGTTATGGATATGGAACATGAAATACCAAAAAAAATAGTTGTACTTGCTACTCATGGAGATGGGGAACCTCCTAAAACCCTCGATGCTCGTTATGTGGAAAATATTAAACACTATGTTGATAATCCTGACAAAACCCCATTCAACTTGATAACGGGACACGTTGGATCGACGTGAATACTTTAGGGATTATCACTTGACTCATAAAGGGAAACTCTTATGGGATCAAATTAATTATTTGCAATGGTATGCTTGGGATTTATGCTTGAGATATGATTATACTTGTTACTCTAGGATGTAGGCTCCACACCTTTCCTTTTTATGTGAATTTATGATAGTGAAACTTTGGCTTCTTATGCTAATGGTATATATGATTACTATGATGTGGAATGAATAGAAGAATTTGTGAGGGTGCTTATGAAATTGAATCTTTGTTTGAAAAGTATGAATATTTTGATGATGCTATTTATAGACATAATTTTTTTGCTACGAGAACTATAAAAATACAATGTCGATATTGATGCATTTATTGAGAAAGTCTCCGTTGTCCAGGAAGAGACTAATATTTTTGCAGGAATCTATGGATGAAGAAATTGCTGAAACTGTGAGATCATTGGATGAAAAAGATGACGAGGAGAGCGAAGAACAAAAGGAGGAAGAGCGGATTAGCTACTCATGCCCACCTTCTAGTGAGAGTAACTCTTTATCCCATACATTGTTTAATTTTCCTTCGTGCTTACCGAAGGATGAATGCTATGATTCCTTGGATTCATTTGAGATATACCTTTTTGATGGAATTAATGCTTACTATGCTTGTGGCCAAGATGCCAATATGAATTATGCTTATGGAGAAGAACTTGCTATTGTTCGATATGTTAAACATGAAATTGTTGCTATTGCACCCAAACATGCTAATCCTATTACCTTTTTTGAATTCTCCCTCGGTGTTGGTGGGGTAGTCCTAGCCATGGACGTCCAGGTGTCCTGCACACCGAAAATTGTGTCTTTCTTGGCCTCGTCGGTCGGCGCCTGATGAGTGTTATTTTACACTCTTACCTGAGTTTAAACAGATATATTTAATTAAAACTAAGATATTCACTCTGATATTGCCACCAATGACTAATGAATGCATATGATTCCAAAAATCCTTTCTTTATTTTGTTTTCATGGGAAATGGGCTATTTATGGACAAAATCAAGTCAGAATATGGAAATGAGTAAATGAGGAGATAGAAGAAATCAAGTGGAGGCGCACCAGAAGAAACGGAGTAGAAGAAGACGTTCCATGCGACCGTGCCCGCTCGAATGAGAGGTCGTATGGCATGGAAATCGACGCTTCTCGTCCACCTAAACAAAATTTATAAAGGGTCGAGGCCAAAATGTCAATAGAGGAGCCATGGAACCGCAAAACAGAGAGTCGTCTTCATCCCCATCTTCATCAACCTTAGCCGGCACCAATTCCCATCTCCATAGCCACCATATTCATCTCCACCATAGTTCTTCCTGCATCCATTGTAAGACATATTACCAATCAATCTACCTTCATGATGTGCTCTTTGTGTGATCTGATTTCCATGTGTGAGTAGTTCGGTAAGGTATGGATTGAGGCAAGAGCTTTGCAACCCAATGTATTTGTTGGAGGGATCAATAGAAGTGCTTTTAATTAATGCCCCGTATGTGTGAATAAAAATTATTCCGTCATTGTCTCTTGTCTCGTTCGCATTCTTCATCCCTGCAGGTACCCAGGATCATAGAGAATGACCCACAGAGAGGCTAAGGGCAGGGAGACCATGAAGTTTTACTCTGAACACCAACGACAGAAAGGATTAGTATGATAACACAGATCCTATATCTGGGGATTCAGGAGGTGTAGTCATTAAACGCCCAATGCTTTTGTATGATTATTTGAATCTTATGTACGAGGCAATCCCGCGAGATGGATAGAGCCTTCAGTTGGACAACTGACTCTTGATACAGGACACGTGTTGGTCAAGACGTAATTTGGACACATCCCCCACTCCAGTTCATAACAAGCACATATCGATCGGTGACTTACGTCGCACAAATTAAGATCATATCTGGTCCCTTCACAAATATATGGTTGTAAGCATTAAGAATGCATATTTGTACCTATTTTTATTGTAAGTGTTTGCAGTGCCAAGTTTGATTTATGATCCGGTCAAAATCTAGAATCGTTCTGTTAGCAAAAGCTTGTCTGAGACCATAGCTTAAAGGGCATGATCCTCCTATGGGTTCGATAAGTCGGGGTCACCTTTCTCGCCAGCTTCCAAAATGGCAGGCAAAGAGAAGGAGAGTCCAGGGCGGGGCTGGCCAATGAAGCTGGGTGACCTGTCTTGGTCTTTGTGGAATGTGTGCCACAAATTTACCATTAAACAATTATTTTCTAACAAACCGACTGACATCTTGTTTAAATTGGCTACTTTTGTACAAGAGTGGAGCCCTCTTGCTAAGGTTGCTGATGTTGAAGCTATTACCCTGATGGTTGGCAAGATGCCCTATCCCCCCCCCCCCCCCCCCCCCCCCCCCCGCACCACCTATTTATGGATGAGTTGCCTTTTATGTGCTTTGAGACTCTAAATTCGGTTTTTTGTTTTCTATACTAGACCTCTACGTGGTGGCTTTACTCATAAAGTCGGGCATATGCCTTTTTCTATAAAAAAAAATCTACCCAAATGATAGGTGTTGCACGTGGGGCACGAAGCAACATGGTCCAAACGCTTCCATTACCATCCATTTTGCCACATCAAACATATGACACTAGCGAAATCTTTTTGATTTTTCGGACTTCAAAATGTTTTATCTCTTAAACAAAAAATATGATCAAAAATTTGTTTTCACCATTAAACCCGTCTCGACGAGTTCTTCAAAATTAGATCCCAGATTGATATGTTTCGACGACTTTTTTGGGGGGCCAAAAGTTGCCATGATGTTGCACTCAAGTTGCCCTAGTGTTTACACTAAAGTTGCCATGATATGTTTCATCCATTTTTTTCTTCTAGATTTAAAGCTACCATTGTATTTCAAATACTTTTCACGCCAAATTTAATTAATAGACCATGTCAATTTTTAGTAATTAACCACATCAAATTTAATTCATGGATCATGGCAATTTTTAATAATTCATCTTGGCAATTTTAGTTTATAGATCATAGCAATTTTAGTATTTTGAACATAGCAGTTCTAGTATTTTGACCATAGAAATTATTTTTTTATGAACCATGGCAAATTTAAGTAATTCACTAGAGCAATTTTAGGTTTTGGTTCATGATAAATTTGAGTCATTGACCATGCATTTTTAAAGTAATTGATGACAGATTTCTTTTTAATTATGAACCATGTCAAAATTATTTCATGGATCATGGAAAATTTTAGTAATTCACCATGACAAATTTAATTTCTTTATAACATATCAAAATTTACTTTAAACATAGAAGAAAAAGTAGTTCAAACATCTCATGGCAACTTCAGTGTAAATACCGTCGCAATTTATGTGCAATAGACATGGCAACTTTGGACCGCCAAAAAATATCGTTGAAACATATCGATATGTGATCTAGTTTTGAAGTCCTCGTAGCAATGGATTTAATGACGAAAATGGATTTTCAATCGGATTTTTCATTTAAGAGACAATTTAAAGTTTGAAAACCCCAAAAAATTCAAGCTGGCATCATCTGTTTTCTTCCCTGTTTGCATGCATGTGTGGAAAAAACAAAAAAGCTAACGTGTCACAATGGATGGCTAGAAGGGCGTGTGGTGTAGCCTCCTTCAGCCCACACGTGTAGCATTTATCAGGGTCCAAAATCTATGTGTAAGAGAAAGGAAAAGATTAGTGTAATTTTTTATACTCCCTTAATTGTCCATGCAGTTATTCACCTATGTCGTTGGTATGTCATCCTTCGACGGCATCCTGTTGTAGGTGTCGTGTCACCAAGAAAAAGATCAAGAGAAGTGTAGAAGTGTATACACACTCGTCACTTTTTATCAACGTGACTGTTGAGAGATACCATTGATATGTCGTCCTTCCATGACATTGATGTGTTGTTATTTTTTCAACAAGGAGAATATATTAATATCGCGGAGATACAAATTACACCAAGTCTCTGCAACAATGCAATGTCATAAAGACATTACAGATGCACACAACCAAAAGACTAAAAGAAGAAGAAGAAAAATATCCCGCTATACTGATCAATTCCTTGTAGATGTAGCACAAACCACCACCTAGACAACATCCTCCAAAACGACGCCTACAAGAAGAAAACAGCGCACAAACATTGTCATCGTCCGATACTAGATCTTAGGTTTTCACCCTTGAGAAGGTCCGCGCTCTCAAAATAATGGCTTCAACAAGGTCATTGTCAGGCACAACCAATTAAAGCTAGGCCTTGGGTTTTCACCCTGAAAGCTAGGACTCTATACTCCACCTGTGTTTCCTCCCCCACTTGCCAATGTCGCTGCTACGAGTCATGAATCACCAAGCAAAGTCATCATCGCCACGAAGATGCGATCCGCCATTACAAGACCCCAGACCTCACCTGCCATGACGCTCTCCGCCACAATCTTTACCATGACAATCAAAATATCGAGATGTTCCATAATGTTAACAGACAATGAAGCTTCGCCTCACGCCCTCCTAAAGCCACCTGAGCTGAAATAGGGGTGCACACGACTGAATCCTATCCGATCCAGAAATCAACGGCCAGATCAATGAGGGCTAGCATCAAGCAGAACGCCGTTTTGGCACTAGAAGAACCCTAGGACCTCTGCCAGAGGGAAACATATCTGGGTCGGGAACCCCATATCGGCCGCCATGGCTGCCCCCAATGCTGCCCTCGTAGCCATGGTGCCGCCAAGACCTGCTAGAGCCAAGGGCTAGCCACCAGCCAGCCCATGCAACACCACACTGGCCCCAACGAGTTGCTCTAGTCACCTCCATCCACCCTGTCCTCCTCACTGAGAGTGCTCTGCAGCAAGGGCATGAGCCATGAATGAGGTCCAGCGGAGGGCAGCAGGGCGCCAGCATGGACCAGATCCGGGATAAGGTGAACCAGATCGGTCACCAGCCACCGGGGGCGCAACCAGGAGGGATCCTGCCGACGAACCATAGCACGACCGAGGCCATGCGCGTGGGACGGATCCCATTGGCGGTGACACTATCCGCTATGTGAGGAGAAATAAAGGGGCGCCGGTCCCAGGCGAAGCGCGAGCACATTGTTGTGTTGTTGCCCTCATTGAGAAAGACATCGTCAGCAATTGTGATTTTTTTTCAAAATCAAGAACCATGCTGATTGGGACAGTCCTAGTAGATGTCTCATATTGTCCGCATTTCACTTGCCTTGTCAGTTTTTTAGTTCTACCTTGTCATTTTTTCTCGAATACACACAAACATGTGTATCATGTATTACAACATCCTTGTCATTTGGATAGTTAACATCTCGATGCATCATATTATATATGCTTTTTGGATAAAGAATGAATTTTATTGACTCAAAATGCAGCATCAAGTGGATACAACTACAATGACTACGATGTTGCATTGTGTTATGCAAACTCAATGCATCATATTGTACAAATACAAAGAGCATCTACATCCGGACTAGGAAAATCCGTCCCCTCAGGCACTGCGCAATCACACCTTATATGTTAGCTTCCACATATGCGTCCCTCATATCCGAAACCCCAAACCCAGGCACCCATGCAACGCTACGTATAAACACGCCGAATCACAATTGCATCACCAGACAAAAGGACCATAGTTCATTGAAGTTCATTGGCAAACAGTGCAAACACATACTACAAATACTTAGAACATAGATAGAACATAAATAAAACATGGAAGGGCGGAGGAAATCACCATTTCCTCGCCGGCCCCTTTCCATTCCGGTCGTCGGCACGGCTGTGTCCCTCCTCCATGTAGATGTCAGCGTGCGGAGGTGCGTCGTAGTCAGAGCTGGAGGTGGAGCCGTCCGTCAAGTCGGAGTCAGAGCTGCACCTTGGGCCTGACAACCTGCAGAGCAGGTGGTCCAGCTCCTTCGCATGGTGGGCCGCCTTCGCTGTCGCCTCCTTGTTTTCCTTGCGCTCTGCATCCGTCTACGCCGTTGCTTGAGAGTGGCGGAAGACCGGCGTGAGGAGCGCAGCCTCGGGATCGACCGGCAAGCTCCTGTATTAGCGGCGCACGATAGGTGCTTCCCCCGCCGTCGTCCTCTCCCTTGCCCGTTGTCGCTCGCGCCCGGCTGCTCGTGTCGTGGACTCGAGCATTCTCGTGCACGCCAGCGCCGGGTGGGCACGAGGACCGAGCGGTTGTCGGGTACCACTTCCGGAGCAGTGGGTGGTGGTCGGAGGTGTGCCTGAAGGAGTGGAGCGGCCAGAGCTGCATGCCGGGTGGGATGTGCCGAGGACGTCACCAGCGCTGCGTCGATGGGCGCTGAGAAGTTGATCCACCACTCCCAAATCCGCCTTGGTCGAGCTGCGAGCGCTTCAGCGCGATGTGGAGGGCGACCTCCTCCACATCATCAGGGCCCGCTTCGCGCAGCAGGGTCACCAGTCATCATCGGAGCTGCCGAATTCCCCACCAGAGCAAGCGCTGCTTCTGTCGCCGGCCATCGAATGGGATCGGAGGGGATCAGAAGTGGATCAACGAAGAGGGGAGTGAAGTGGAGTTCAGATTGATTGCGGTCTAGGATTTTTCGGATGGGGATATTTGTGGGCGCGGGTGAGCCAAGTCGGCGTGGCGGACGCGCCCGGGACGCCCCATATCCGCCCCATATTTGGGCTAGGTATGAGGGGCGTCGGACAGCCTGGGCGTTTCAGGATGGTTTAAGGCACCCGACTGGGTCGGTTTTCACGACCGGTTAGTCGCCGGGCCGTCCACGCATGCGTTTGGGGACGGTATGGGTGTCCGCGTGTAGATGCTCTAAGTATTTATTGTAGTGGAGGAGTCCGCCTCAGAAAAAAAAATAGTATAGGGACAATACTAAGGCTGTCTGTAGTGGGTTGTATCTTTTTTCGAGGATACGCCAATGGCGTACCTTAGCTTTATAGAAGGGAGAAAAATATGTACAGAAGTTTACATCATCGCTAGGTAGGCATCACACACAGTCCTACCATAGCCTCCATACACAACCCAAGCCTACTACTCACAAAACGTAGCTACTCCGGTCGCTCCGGCCCTCGTCCACATCTCAAGTTCTTGCCAGATCAGGTCCACGGTGTCCTCTACGTTCTGTAAGTCCATTCTGCCAAACACCCCGTCGTTGCGCTGCTTCCATAGATTCCAGCATATGATACTCAACCATTTCTTTCTTCATTTAATTTTATGTCATCTCATGAAAATTGCCTAGTTGGCATACATGATAATAACTATGATACTTTCATTTTACAACCAGCCTAAGATAACAAACGGTCTCCTGTGTTAATTATTCTTCACCTATACAAAATCTGATGCGTTAGTGCTAAAAGACAATGCCAATGTCAACCACTGGATCTCAAAGAATAAAAGGTCAACTACT
Organism: Triticum urartu; assembly: GCF_003073215.2. Taxonomy (NCBI): domain Eukaryota; kingdom Viridiplantae; phylum Streptophyta; class Magnoliopsida; order Poales; family Poaceae; genus Triticum; species Triticum urartu. The sequence continues at coordinate 279,260,990 of NC_053022.1, forward strand.
GGGAGTGGCCTGAAGCTCATAAGTCATAACCCTGTTTTGAGAGGATTACGTTTTGTTAGGCAGAGAACTATGTAAACATCACTTTAATTAGAAAAAATAAGTAAACATCACTTTTGTTGTAGCAACAATTCAGTCAGACGAAAGCGCCGGTGCAGGGATGGTTCTTCGTACTTGTTCGGGTGACGTAATCTTTTCGAACTGCCTTATGGTGTTCCACTACAAAAAAAAATGGAGGCTGAATCATGTGCACTCATGAAGGACATCGTGCTTACACTCCAGTAGTGTACCCAGTTATAATCCAGTCTGACTGCTCTGCTGCGCTCATTCCCATCTCTTGTCATGGCATGTACAGGTCTTGCTACGGATACTTGATCTCGGAAATTCGAAGATTACTGGAAAACATATGAATTTATCCAACAGAAAGTTGATCGTGAACAAAATAGGGTTGTCGTCTGTCTGGCGAATTTTGTTAGAGTGGAGAGATGCACTGTTGGTTCCGTGAACTGTTGGCCGCTGTAAGCCGCGGCGACGAGCGGGCGCAGCGAGCGCGTGTGCGGGCGTGCGCTGGCCGTGTTGGGCCCGTAGCTAGTGCGTGCGTGTGTGTGCATGGGTGTGCGCATGTGCGCGCGGTAGGCATGCCGTAGATGTAAGCGGTCGTTCAGGTTGATCCGCAGGGGACGCGCGTGGGGATCGTGCGGGCTCAGGGCGCGTCGTTCGCGTACGTGCGTGACGAGGACGCAGCCAGAGCGGGCAGATCGAACGTGCGGGCGGGCCGGGGACGTGGAGTACGTGCTCCTACGGTGGCCCAAGTATTTAAGCCTTGTATGGAATCCTTGTAACCGTGGCTGGAACGAGTTCGTGCTCGTGGAATATCAGGCCGTTCGAGCGGCGGCAGCGTTCGTGCGCTGGAAACCTGGCTGTGTTTTTCTTTCTTTTCTTCTGCCGATCGAGTCCAAAGAGAGAGAGGTGCAGCAGAGAGAGGTAGAGCTAGGGCAAGGCATAGCCACGGCAACAACAATTGGTATTGGAGCATCGGGTTCGGAGGAGCTCGCCGGCGATGGCGCTCGTCCCGTGCGGCGGCGGGGCACGGTGATGTCGTGCGTGCGGGGAGCGCGGCGGCCGCGGCGGACCTGCGCGGTGGCGCGGCGTGGCTCGGCGGAGGGAAGGCCAAGCTCCGGGACACGCCGGATCGGCCGCGCTGATCGCGTCGGAGCGCGATCATGGTGCGAGCTGGAGGTGTGCGGAGCGTGGCAGAACAAGCCGCGACGACGGGCTCACCGCATCGGGCACGTGTATGGGCGCGCGCCAGACATAGCGGGCGCGCCGGGAGCGCGGGAGTGGACCGCGTCGAGGCGCTGGACCTGGTTGCGCAGATCGCGTACGTGCGCGACGGGAGCGCGGGGACGTGGGGACTGCACGCGAAGGGCACGGCGGCACGATGGTAGGCGCGGCAGCGACGTCAGGGCAGTGGCGGCTACGATGACGACGTCGACGGCGCGGCGGAGCGCGCGCTGCGGGTGGACGGCAGCGTCGAGGACATCGGTCTCCTCTAGGCCACGGCTTAGGGGAAGAGTGTTGGCCGTTGTAAGCCGCGGCGACGAGCGGGCGCAGCGAGCGCGTGTGCGGGCGCGCGCTGGCCGCGTCGGGCCCGTAGCTAGTGCATGCGTGTATGTGCGTGGGTGCGCGTATGTGCGCGCGGTAGCCATGCCGTAGATGTAGGCGGTCATTCAGGTTGATCCGTAGGGGGCGCGCGTGGGGATCGTGTGGGCTCGGGGCGCGTCGTTCGCGTACGTGTGTGACGAGGACGCAGCCAGAGCGGGCAGATCGAACGTGTGGGCGGGCCGGGGACGTGGAGTATGTGCTCCTACGGTGGCCCAAGTATTTAAGCCCTGTATGGAATCCTTGTAACCGTGGTCGGAACGAGTTCGTGCTCGTGAAATATCAGGCCGTTCAAGCGGCGGCAGCGTTCGTGCGCTGGAAACTTGGCTGTGTTTTTCTTTCTTTTCTTCTGCCGATCAAGTCTAGAGAAAAAGGTGCAGCAGAGAGAGATAGAACTAAGGCAAGACATAGCCACGGCAACAACATGAACCACCAGATTATATTTCTAGTCTTCTGATAGCCAAGCGTAATCCTATTTAGAGGAATCAAACTCAATGCGTTCTCTGGCAGCAAAATAAAATAGAACTATTCAGTAGTACCTGTGGGCTATCCTTAATTCCATAGCATTATATGGCAGCTATCATGGAGAAAATATCAAGATCAGAAACAGTAGGAATTTTATAGAGTATATGAAACTGTCTCTATTTTGATGTAGTCTAGTGAGGACCCCCGGCCTCTGCATTTGGGTGATGCATTCAGTCACATTATTGATTATTCACACAAGACTTTACAAAGTTATACAATATTAAAAATAAAGTCACCGTCTAGGCAACATCTATCACTACTCCTATCCAGTTGATATAGGGATGCTGATAGTCTAAGCCTAATACTAAACAGACCTCGCAGCCACATTCTAATTATGCACAAGTGGTTGTTCACCAATACAGTTGGTGCGTCATTCTTTTATTCTTTTGTATTGTACATCTCAATGATCTCATAGGGTAAAAGTTCAGGGAAATACATTGGGTTTAAAGGTACTTTTTCTTATCTGTAATAGGACTAACTTATACTTTTGTGCAAACCAGGTTTTCGCCCCATAGTTTCCGTTTCAATATAGGATGGATAAACTGGGTTTCTTAACAGTGTGTTGAACTCGCTTCTCTCTTTTTCCTGTCTCATGTATATTTTTTTTCTTTTTTAAAAAAGGAGGATGTATCCCCTGCCTCTACATCAGGACCATGCAGTCATATTACTAATTATTCACAAAGACCATACAAGGACGTCAATAAGCCTGAAGCCATCATCTTGACAACGTTGTTGCTACTTCTATTTCTTTGATGAAGATGTGCCAAATGTCTGGACCTAATATCAAACGGACATCACACAGGTTAAAACAAAAATAGAGTAAAAGTTCGAGAAGAACATGTCCACGAGTGCATGTGGTATCTTTTGCGCTCTTGCACAACCGTGTTGTACAGATGGATACATCCTTGAGTGATGGTGCAGGAATGCTATTAAACCGAAAACAGTAGTTGTTATGTCTTCGAACTTAGTACAACACTGAATGATAGAGATTTGGGGTACTGATATTTGTTTAAACCCACAACATAAGTGATTAGACCATCTACAGCCGCGCATTTCAAATCCGCCTCAAATGCCCGGGCTGACGGCCCGATTACTGACCGGTCATAAAAATGCGACTTAGACAGGCTCTTTAAACGGACCTCAAACGCCCAAGGCCCAAGCTGACCGGCACACTTCATACCTAGCCCAAATATAAAGCGGATATGGAGCGCCCGGACGCGTACGCCACGTCATACCCGACAGCCCTACCCTATCATAATTTACACCAAATCCACCAAACCCTTCCTCCTCCTCCCGCCTTCCTCCTACCTTTCCCAGGTCCGAGCGCTCGCCGTCCGCCACCCATGCTCCCATCCTCACTGTCGATCCCGGTCCGCTGCTCTAGATGTCACCCAGCCCATCCCTGACCGCCGTGACAAAAGCTGCATCCGCCTCGTCTATCGGCGTCCCGTCCTCGGCTTCGTTGTGCGAGCCGGAGAACATTGCCCGGAGAAACCGGTGATCCCGCGGTGAGAGAGGGAAGTGGCGGCGTGGCAGGGAGTGGATGCGGACATGGACGAGTAGCTGCCCCCCTGCCGATCTCAGAACCCTGCACCCCATCCATATGTCCGCCGACGCGGATTACGCCGTTGGACCAGGTGACAGAGGAGGATCCGACAGCCGGTTGGGGCATTCCGAGAGCTTTCTGCTCACGCAGATGCCAGCGGTGGACGTATGTTACTCGCGACAACTCGCTCGGGCGCGGATAAGCATGGGCATCAACGACGCCCGGGCTGCCCACGACTTGTTCGACGAAATGACACAACAAGAGTCGGTATGTTCTTGTTGCTCATGTCTGATCAACTTTGAATATGGCATGTTCAATATTTTGCATAGACCGCTAGTTCATTTCGAACATGATGAATGCTTGCAAACCATGATAATTTTGGAGGTGTTCCTATCGGACATGATCAATGATAACCAAGGTCCGACCTGAATGGAGTACGAATTGGGGAATCTAATTTGCACTACATTTAAAGTTGGGACAACATCTGATCCCAATCTGAGCAAGGAGAAGAAGAAGCAAAGAAGGCAAGAGGTCCGGCATTCTCAACTTTTCAGGATATCTTCTTGGTCAAAGATTGGTTGGCCACAACAATAAATCAATATGCGGCACCGAGCAAAAGGGGAACAAGCATTGGGAGAAAATTTGAAAGGAATATCACGAACAAAAGGAATATGTGGACCCACATCCTATCATCACCAACCGCAATGTGGCATCTGTTCAATATCGATGGAGGGTCATTCAAGGGGATGTGAAGAAGTACGTTGGGTACTACTGACAAGTGACCGGCCGCCCTCAAAGTGGGATGGGAGTGACAACTCATGTAAACTACTTCATCTTGTCATCATTTTTGTATGCTTGTTTGTTTTGCATTCTCGTGCACATACATATGTTGTTTGCTAGATGGCGGTGGCGGCCACTTTATATCATGAAACGTAGAAGAAGCCATTTGCTTTTAGTCAATGTTGGATCATATTGAATGGCAAGCCAAAGTGGACACAACTTGTGGCCAATCTCAAGGCCAACAAAAAGAGGAATGATGGCTCAAGATCCCACCAATCAATTGGGTTGGACGATGAAGAGGAAAATATCATCGTTGAGAATGGAAAGGATAATCGACAAGTCATGGGAAACAAGTGGGAGAAGGCAAGGGCCTCCCGTGACGCCGCAGCTACAAAAATATCCTCCCCATGGACGGGCTTTTTTTGGTGAGGAGAACAAGAAAGAGGAGAGGTACAAGCTCGTGCTGGATGCGCAAAAGAAGAGGATGGATTGGGACCGAAAGAGGCCAGAGAAGGAGCTGGAAATTGAGAGGGAGAAGATCGAGTTGGGGAAGCAAGAGGTGGCGATCAAATGGGAGCTCGAGAAGGCCAAGACATTTGGAGAGATTGAGCTTGAGAAAGAGAGATTGCAACTCGCACCGAACGCGGAGGATGCGAAAATCATGTTGGAGGACGAAACCCTCTTGGATGAGAATGCAAAGAAGTGGCTTGCGAAGAAGAAGGAGATCAGCGACCGTATGGAGTACGAGGCAGTTAGGACGGCTGCGGCAGCAGCGGAGCATGCATCACGGATGCAGGCAAAGCGTGCGGCCCGGATGCATGCGGAGCAGGACGCAAGGATAGCCTCGTAGCACGTGGCATGGATGGTGTCCGGCGAGTGATCTGGCCAGCAAGCGAGGCATCCGTCACGCTCGAACATTGATTTCATTTTGTTATGTCCGGAATGTTGAATTATGATTTGCTTTGCTTTATTTAGGACTGTTGAATTCGGACAATTTATATCATATCGACGTGCATAGATTATGTGGATTTGAGTCTTCACATTTGAGGTGTGTAGATGTGCAGCAGCCTATATGAGGAGGGCGGCCCACGGGTGTATAGAAGGCTGGATTTGCCAAGTCCGATTGTAGAGGCTCTTATGTCTTAGAAATTAGTTCAGCACTGAGTGACTGTTTATGCATTGTTCTGAGAATATTGATGGTCTTTGAAGCAGAACGAACAAACTGTTTTGTGATTGATGCCCATACCAAATTCTTGCTGTGGATGCACGAACTTTTAAGTTTCATAATTCTCGAGTAACTATCTTTTCATCGAAGCATATAAGTGTGGTCATACATCATAGTCATTAAGGATCCTTCTGAGAGGCCCTACCTTATCCTCATCTCCATGCGTGGCACAGTCTCAACTCTTAATAATTACCTGTATATTATTGATCTAGCTATCACGAATTAACTAGGCAGCAATGTATGACCCTTGGGCATGTTTCTAACACGGAAGTTTTCACACCGGACGTGTTTTAACTTCCTCAGGTGCTCCCGTTCTTCCTTGCAGCTCTCTAAATACGGGACAAGCCGTGTGCGAGAGGATTTGTGGCACGCGGGTCTTAGGGCACCGAGTCTCTTGCACGTGTTTTTATTTTTGTCTTTTGATTTGCAAATTTTTGTATATCTTAAACAAAAGGTCAAATTAACTTTTGTTTTCATATTCGTGTTTCTTGTGATGAGGGGTTTCAAATAAGAAACGTTTTGATGAATTTTCAAAATAAATGTAAAGTTTTAACTCTTGAAACTTAGAACAAGGGACCGATAAAAATCACGATGTTTGTGTCTATGACTGACAAAAAAATGTCTTAAAATTTCTTAAAATTTTATCTATAAAACTTGATAAGAGTGAGAAAAAAATCACAAGTTTGGCTTGAAAAATCATAAGTTTCAACAACTGAAAGTTAAAACTTATTGTGCCCTAGTGCGAGATCCAACTACTTTGTGAATTGCGAGGCAATCCAGCGGTGAGTCAGGAGTTGGCAGGTGCGTGCCCAGGCAATTGTGTGCCCCTGTGAATTTCTGCAAGCCGTGTGGTGACTTTATCTTCTCTGCCAAAACAGGCTTTCGCCCCACTTTATAGATAAAGGAACCATTAAATCTACACAGCAAGTTCACGAGCAGCAAAAAAATATACGTCTGATGAGGCAAAAATACACATGCCCAAATGAGAAATAAAGAAAGAGGAAACATTCACCAAGTGGCCAATAGATCACGGCTAATATGCGGGGCATGGACACGAGCAACCTGAGTCATCGCGTCCATCATATCGCCAAGTCGATTTCGATCACACTTCCTAGAGAGCAGGTGCTAGAGCTTCAATAACTCCAGGAATTTGAAGATAGAGTCAGTAGCTCACTGTAGAAAGACTCAGTCAATTACCATCTTGTTACACGTTATCCATAAGATACAGGCCATGGCCGCGATCACTAACCAAAAGAGGTGTATCTTCCTCCCAGACAGTTTGGTTGACCCGAGTTTTGAGAAGTCCAGGTAAATCCAGGACCTCCCCTACTGGCCCAGAGCCTCACTTACAAAGCATCAAAGAAAGCGAGCCGCGCGGGACAGGCGAAGCAGATGTGGGTTCCTATCTCTGGGATCTCACAGAGGGCACAACCCATCGCCCAGCCAGTGCTGCTTGGCCACCTATGTGCATAATGGAGGCGATCACAAAGAAGCGGCCACATAAAGATCTTGATCTTCGGAGGACATGGCACTTTCCACAAAGGTGTGGTCCATGTAAGCGACGACCCTAGACATAGGGCATGATATGTCGAGCCAACAGAGAAGAACCCCGACAGTTTAGGCACCAAGATATGGCGTCATGATATTGCAGGCGCAAAGCTAGATGAGTCGCTCAAAGGACAGCCCAAGCAATGGTTTCCTTTTGTCCAAATGACCAACGAAACGGGACATTCTAGACCCCATTGTGGGCTGTCAAGGATACCAACATGTCCACGCACATAGCGAACAAGTCCGGTATATCCACGCATATCACAGATCCATCCACCCAAGGGTGAGGACAAAAGAAAGTCTCATCTCCATTGGCTACGGAGATAGAGAGCCCAAGCAAATATTGTTCTTGATCAAGCGAATCAACTTCTAGAACTGAGATCCCTTCCTATGCTCACTTGACAGTAGAGGACATCCATATAAATATTTCACTTTCACCACAGGAATCAGCTTCTTTGCCGTCAGCCAACAGACGGCAACATGTCCGGCTAAATAAGCTACGGCAAAGGGCACTTTGTCGTCTACTGGTGGACGACAAAGATGAAATGGTCTTTGTCGTTCGCCAGCGGACGGCAAAGATGCCCTCCCCTTTGTTGTCTGCCAAACACAACCTTTGCCGCCAGCCTCGTAAAATCACGGATGACAAAGAACTTAGTAAATATTAAAAAACATTCAGCGAGCAGCCTGTCCGGCGTCCTGCGTTCGGTGTATCCGCCGCCCGGCCAGCAGTCCTTCTATGAGGGCCAGCACCCACCACCCTTCATTGCGGGCAGAGCTGCCATAGGCCGCCGCTGCTCGAGGTGGGATGTGGTGTGGCGTCGAGGTATGGGGCCGGCGGGGGAAAACGGGGACGGGGCCAGGGACGGCGATGTCGGGGGCGAAGAAAGAAGCGGTCGGCGCCGGCGGGCGAGGTGGTGGCCGGAAGGGGACGATGGGGGCCCGGGCCGGCGGGGGCAAATGGGGATGGGGCCGGGCACGACGGCGTCGGGGGCGAAGAGAGAAGGGGCCGGCGCCGGTGGGCGAGGTGGTGGCCGGAAGGGGCAGACGGGGCCCAGGGCCGGCGGGGGCATACGGGGATGGGGCCGGGCACGGCGGTGTCAGGGGCGAAGAGAGAAGGGGCCGGCGCCGGCGGGTGAGGTGGTGGCCGGAAGGGGGCGACAGGGGCTGGGGCCGGCGGCCGACTGAGGCGACGGGAGACGGGGAGCGGGGTCCGGTGTTCTGGGTCTAGAGAAGAGGCATACGAGAGAGAAGGGAGACAGGTCGTGGTGGGGGTGGCTCTCAGGATGATAAGGGAGAGAGTGGGTGGTGGGGGCGTGGGATGGGCCGCATCAGTTTTGCGTTGTGGAGATGCATGTGTGGAGCAGATTGTGCCATGTCATCGATCCGTGTGATCAATTCGCGTGGTGTGCTTTCTCTTTGCCGTTTGCGAGCAGACGGTAAAAAAACAGGCCGTTAGGTTGTTCTCGTAAGCCCACCACCTGCCCTCTTTGCCGTCAGCTAGCAGACGACAAAGCTTGTTTGTCGTCCATTAGCAGACGACAAAGATATGGCTGATGACAAAGCTTACCTTTGCCGTCCGCTGCCTCTTTGCCGTCCGCTTTCTGGTGGCTGATGGCAAAGCCTTTCTTTGCCGTCCGCTAGCTGACGGCAAAGAGACGGCAGACGGCAAATTTGCTGATTCCAGTAGTGTTTAATAAGCTAAGGCTACAACCACAGGCCACCGTATTCGTTGAGGACCCGCCAAACCCATCTCATCATAAGGACCATGTTCATGAGACGGGATGCGAGAATACCTAGGCCCCCAAGTCCTTGGGAAAGCAGATATCTATCCACTTGACCATTGGTATTTCCGTAGTCCATCGGTTGCCTGCCAAAAAAACATATTAGATCCTTATGAAAGGAGCTACGCAGACCTTCAGGAAAAATATGCATCCTCATTATATACATCGGGACACTAAAAAGACACGAGTCAATGAGCACATATTTGCTTCCTTTGGACGTAAATCAAATGCACCACGGCTCAGACCTAGAGGCCACCCTCCCCATAAGCGCGCCAAAAATCCTTAAAAGGGGTTTGTCGAGTCAAACAACAGCATCCCCAGGTTAGCGACGGGGAAGAAGGACTGATTAGTTCCTTTAGTGATTCGGTAAAGGAGCGGAAAGAATTCTCGCCTTTTTCCCTAGAGGTGACCCTGAGTTATCGAACCCATGAGAGGATAGTACCCTTTAAGTCAAGGGTTTCTAACAAGCTTTTGTAAGAGAATTAAATTATAGCTTTTGACCAGATCGGAATCAAGTTGACACTAGAAACACTTAAAATAAAAATAGACATGGGTATGAGTAATTATTCTTACAACAATATATTTGTGATGGGACCATTATGATCTTAATTTGTGCCCTGAAAGTCATCCATCGCGATGTGCTTGCTACGTATTGAAGTGAGGGATGTGTCCAAATTATGTCTTGACTGGCACGCATCCTGCATCAAGAGTTAGTTGTCCAACCGAAGGCCCTCTTTTTCATGTGGAGTTTCCCCGGTAATTAAGATAGCAATAGTCAGACAAAAGCATTGGGCGTTTAATGATTACACCTCTCGTATACCCAGAGATAGGATCCATGTTACTGTACTAAACCCTTCTATCACTGGTGTTCAGTATAAAACATCATGGGTCACTGGTGTTCAGTATAAAACATCATGGTCTCACTGCCCTTGCCTGTCTATGGCTCGCTCTCCATGATGCTACATACCTTCAGGGATGAAGAACGCGAATGATACAGGAGACAATTGCGAAGCAATTTTATGCTACAGATACGGGGCGTCAATTCAAAGTACTTCCATCGATTCCTCCAACAAATACATCGGGTTGCAAGGCATTGCCTCAACCCATGACCTTACCGAACTACTCACGCATGGAGATCGGATCACACAAAGGAATCATTGAAGAACACACCATGATGATTGATTGATTAATAATATGTCTTATGATGATGCTGGATGTGATACACGATTACAAAGTATGGCTAGATGCCTGAGAACTATGGTAGTGATAAAGGTGGTGGCTATGGAGATGTAGATGGGAAATGGCGGCGGCTAGGGTTGATGGAGATGACTGCTGCGAAGATGGCAATGTGGTGACTTGTCCTGGTGCTCATTTGGCATCGAGTCTTTTATAAAGGTTATTCAGGTGCACCACACGCCTCCGTTGGTAGTGCATACCACCATCCATACGAGCGGAGATGGTCGTATGGAACGCCATCTTTTACTCTGGCCCCACTGTTGCCCTCCCACTTGATCTACTATATCTCCACTTTACTCCTTTCCATGTATTTACTTGATTTCGTCCATAAATAGGTCATTTCCCGTGGAAACAAAATAAAGATCGGATATTTGGAATCATTTGTCGAATATCTCGATTTTTATGAAATAACTTGGTTTAAACTCCAGATGAGTGTAAAAATATCACTCATTAAGGAAAACTTGCAATTAAGGTTGTCCGCAATCCGCTACTGATCGTCGGCAAAGAACCCTAACACCACCCCCTCACTTTTATCAAAATTGATCTTAAGGAAAAACATAACCCAAAGTAGATGAGTAGGAACTTGAGGTTGATGATGTCAAGTTTAGATCCCTCCACCATGATCATTGTATCATCCGCATATTGGAGGTGAGTAAAACCACCTCTAGGGATGATACGCCCAACCAGACCAAAGATGTGGCCGACCATCCTAACCTTATCCAGGATGGCTGCAAGGGCATCAAACACAGGGTTGAAGAGGAGAGCGAAGATAGGACCCCATGCCTCACCTTGCGGAAGACCTAAAATATGGTCCAACTTCCCCATTAATATTAATCATTGTATTGCTGCTCTTGATCAATTGCGATCCATGAACACCAATGGTCGTCCATCTCCCTCCGCTCAAGGACTAAGCGGAGGAAAGACAATTCAAGGCGATCATATGCCTTTTGTAAGTCGCTTAAGGAAAACGCCTTTCCTACATTGTACTCCCTCCGTAAAGAAATATAGGAGTGTTTAGATCACTAAACGCTCCTATATTTCTTTACGGAGGGAGTACCTTAACTTCATGGATGATTTCATGAAGAGCCAGGATTCCATCATGTATACGAAGCCCCTTCTAGAAGGCATACTAGCAAGGGTGGGAGAGGCGTTCTACCACCTGGGAAAACCGCATCACACACACCTTCGAGGCAATCCATTGGATCACATTAATCACCGTGATTGGCCTAAAGTGCAGGATATTCGTCGGGCCAACTATTTTGGGGATCAAGGTAATGACACCATAGTTCAGGCGGGAGATGTCCAACATTCCAATATAGAATTCATGGAACATTGGCATGATTACAGGCTACAGTTGCACCCAGAACTTTTGAAAGAAGAGGACTAGAAGGCCATTTGTTCCAGATGTCGTACTAGCCTTCGTATCTATAAAGCCAACACGGTAACACGTACCGCCCGCCGCCGCAAACACAGAAAGAGGGAGGATGCTTTGGCGGTGGCCGATCACCCAGTTCTTTGTCTACCAAAAGTGTGTGACTCGGCGGGTGATGGTCGTGCAATCGCCTCCGCCCTATCCGACGTAGAAGATTCCGCCATAGTACTTAGCTGCCACAAAGCTCTATTCGTAGAAGCAGCCTCCGCCTACCATCACAGCCGACCATCACATCTTGTACAACATTGACCTCAATGGGGACAATAACTTCACGGAGTCGCAGTCGCAGACGCTTGTACATTCGTGGATGTCAACTTCCACGTCCGTTGGTGCCCAGTCTTTATTTGCCGGAATGTCTCAGCCGGGCACGGTGGTGGATGATGAAGAGGCGTTGATTAATATGATCCAGATGGTGGTGCCTAACAGGACGGGCAAGTGGACGACTCCTAGCCGAAGGTGGACACTCAATAGACACAGACTCAGATACTGGACAACCAGCAGTCACAGGCCCAACGGTCACAGACACAATCGATGCAGACTCGACAGCCGGACAGTGACAAGCTAAAAGGTGATCCAACAATGTGTGGGCAGTGGGTGCGGATGCAAAGAAGAAAGGGGAGAAAAAAATGAACTTGACGGATGATGAATTGTTGGTTCATGCATTGGCATTGAGAATTCATGGCACTGAGCAAAGGGGCACTACTTTTGGGACAAATATGCATGCTTGGTTCCATGAGCACGAGACTTTGATCCGTGTCAAACTACGATGATGATCCGTGAGCGTAAGTCAAAGTCGCTCACCAATCAATGGTACACCATTCAAGGGGCCATGAGTAAGAATTGTGGCTATTACAAACAATTGCAAGTAAATGGTGCGGCTTCTATGACACCGTAGGTATTTTTTGCTCCTCGTGTGTTGAGAATTTGACCGGATATGCTTTATGTGTTGGTCATTTGGCCGGATATGCTACTAGTTGATCATGACTTCTCTTTGTAGCCCGGTTGTGCGGTCACATTGTTCTTAAATGTGGAGAAGAACTTCATCTTCATGCATTGTTGGTTGAAGTTGAATGTGCACCACAAGTAGCTCATTGTCGTTGCTAATTCCGTCAAAACCACCACCATGTCCAATGTATGAGAAGATGGTGATCCAAAAAAGGTCTTGCTCCGGCAAGGATGACTTGGAACCTGGGAGGAAGTGAAAGGAGGAGCGAGAAGGTCCCGCGGCTAAAATGACGCGAAGGTTTGAGGACTCATGGTGAAGAAGGAGACACGTGTCAAGTGCAATGAATTCCAAGAGGAAAACTAAGTTGAGCGGTTTGACGAGTTCATCGTGGTGCAAGAGAAGTTGATCGAACTCCAAGAGAAGAAAGATGAGCTCGTGGCCGCTTCGAAGGACACCATGATATTGATCATGAAGATGTCAGACTTGGATCCTGATGCGACGAAGACCGTGTAAGCCTACCATACTAGGATGTTGAAGCACTTGGCGATCGATTTGGAGGAGCCGTTCGACGAGGAGGAGTTGGTCGCACAGTGAAGAATTCGGTACAAACAACCGGTCTAGGAGGCAAACGAAAGGTTTTCTGCATGGACATCTGGATTAATAACTTTTGGAATCAACCGCATGTACAAAACTTTATGAATATCTGACATCCAGTGCATTTTGACTGTTGTTGCATATGTTTACACTTCATATAAATTAATATTGATCTATATATGCATGTCAAATGAAAGAGGACAAACTGAGACGGACATCTGATATATAGGGTTGGATGGCCGGCACGCATGGACATTTAGAGTGTCTGTTTTGATGAAGGGCGTTGGAGATAGTCTAACTATACTGGCAGGCAACACGGTCAAATGCTGCCGCACGGGAGTTATATAGAAGCACGTACAATATAGACTACACAGTAATTGCTGTGACCCGGGCTGGTGGCCATGCTGCGACGACGTGTCACAGTGCTGCAATGGCGATGCGAATGAAGCGACCGACGTTGTTGTGGCGGCTTTCGACGATGCTGCGGGCGCCACTGGGCGGGGGTGCCCGGCGGTGCTGCGGTTTTAGCAAAGGAAACTTTTGCTCTTGCCACTCTAGTTTTGCCCACTTTGCTTATGCCGCTCTAGAATTTGGCATCTTACTTTTGTCACTCTTGACTTTTGACAATATATCACAAACGTCATTCCATAGCAAAAGCAATAATTTTTTTATTTCACTTTTACCATTCTTGGCTTTTGATAATGTGTTATAATTATCACTCTGAAAATTTTGGTTTTGTTACGGAAAGACAATTGTGATGTATTGTCAAAAAATAAAAATGATAAAAGTGAAATTCAAATTTTAGAGTGGCATAAATAAAATGAGAAAGAAAAAATGGGTGAAGAAAGTGGGGAGGACGGAATAAATGCTGCGACCGACCGATTTTGGGCGGCTGATGAGCCGACTGATTTTCACCTATCCTGCCCATCGTTTTGCCAGTGGGACTGAAGCACTCAAGCATATAGCCTCGCCCATGGATCGTATGCATGCAGGTACAAACGAGACACAGGGCGGGCATTAAAGAGACGATATATTGGGGCTGTTTAGTTTGTTATTAACTTTGTCAAAGATTGCCACGTCTAAAGTTAGACATGTTTGACCAACTTAGGTAAGTGTTTGGTTCAAGTCACACCTTAAGCAAGCCACACTTGAACCCCACATGGTATACACATAAAAAGTATGGCAAGATTTTCTTAGACTTGTCAATTTATGGTTTTTATTTTGATGAACTAACCTTAGACAATCTTGATAAAAATATGTGACAAAATATGACAATGCTAGATCTAGAACCAAACAAGCCCACTATATCGGTAGATCATCCGTGAGACCATGAACGTTGAATTAAAGTACACTACGTGCATGGAAATGGAATCAGGCCGCTCTCAGACCGAAGGCGTCGCCCAGCCGCCGGCAGGCCCGGGGCTAGTTCTGGACGTGAGACGAGGAAAAGAATCTAGCACATGCCCACACTACCCACACTACGCCATCCGATTGATGCATGCACTGCACGGCCGAGTGAATTGAATTCGTCCATGCGCACATGCAGGCGCGCACGGCGACAAGCGTGAGAAACTGTGGGCGGCGTGGGCCGCCGGATTGAGTGGCCGGCTCTGTTGGTGGATGGATGCGTTTCTGCGTGCAGTGAACGGACCACGGTGCGTGGACCACGGTGCTGTGCGTACAACTGGTAGTAGTACAACGTACGCGCGTCATGGATGGATGGATGGATTCGACGCCTCGCTGCGCTGATGCCTGACGGGGTACCAGCTATGGCCGGCCGGGCCTATTTCTCGGCGGTTCCGTGGGGATCGACGCGAGTGTCCCGTGTACCCGGTTGGGAGGATGAGCTTGATATGCTACCAACCGTGCGTGCCGCGGGTCCTGGGCTTCCTTCGTGCCGGCCTCTCACTATTTTGCTTTCGAAACTACTTTACGGCATCTCCAATATCGACTCTCAAACCATCCATAATCGTCTGGACCGTACGGGCTGGACGTATTTTATCATCAAATGTGGTCTTGTGACGGTCTGCAGGTTGGTTCGGATATGTTTTTCTCACAAATCGAAGACATTGCCGTCGTTCGGATCACTGCCACACCTACTCTTCTAGCCCATAAAAAAACCCACTTGCCTCTCCCATGCTTTTCAACGAAAGCCTCCGCCGCTTACCGCGTAACATTTATGTTAGCTTAGAGTATGCAGCGGCCGACATTGAAGCCGCTTGACGTGACTGGACGTGAGACACGGCCTCGCCGCTTCAATGCGGACGCCGTGTCCCAAGAAATCAACTCCGTCTGTTGCGCCGCATTGAAGTGGGTTGACCGCCCGTTCGCCTGGACGTGGCAGTGACTATTTAAGCCGCGCGCCGGCGATGCATATCCACATCTCCTCCTCTCCGAGCCGCAAAAACTCCAGCGGCGATGCCAAAGTTGTGGTTCTCCGCCCCGGTAGGCGGAGGCGATGGTGGTGACAGTTCTTCATAGGGAGGATCTTGGCCCCGCCACCCTTGCTCCCCGGGCCCCTCGGCATCCACGGTGCCCGGCTCCTTCGGCAAGGAGGAGATCGTCATCTCCTTCGGTGACGATGAGGACCAAATGCCACAGTAGCGACCGAAGCATCGGCCCCGTCTCCCCGTGGAGGCCGCCCTAATAGATGAAGAATTCGTCCATCAGATGGACATCATGGCAAAGTGTTCGCTCCGCGAAATGGACCCGGTGCCACCATCGCCGGCGCGAGTGAAGGAGGAACCGGCGCCAGCCCCGCGCAACCGCAACATCCAGATCGGGCGTCGCGTGAAGGAGGAGTCGGCATCACCCCAATGCAACTACGGCGTCCAGATCGGACGCCGCATCAACGACGAGCCCGCGTCACTGCCGACGCACATCCAGTACGTCCGCGGTGTGCCCAACCGCAACCGCTGCCCCGTCGCAATCGTCATCCCGTCAAGGAGGAGTTCCTGCCCACGATCATGAAAACACGGGGTCGCATCTGTTGGAAAATATGCCCTAGAGGCAATAATAAAGTGGTTATTATTATATTTCCTTAATCATGAGAAAGGTTTATTATTCATGCTAGAATTGTACTGACCGGAAACTTAAATACATGTGTGGATACAAAAACATATACTGTGTCCCTAGTAAGCCTCTACTAGACTAGCTCGTTGATCAATAGATGATTAAGGTTTTCTAACCATAGACATGTGTTGTCGCTTGATAACGGGATCACATCATTAGGAGAATGATGTGATGTACAAGACCCATCCGTTAGTATAGCATATGATCGTTCAGTTTATTGCTACCGCTTTCTTAATGTCAAATACATATTCCTTTAACCATGAGATCATGCAATTCCCGGATATCGGAGAAAAACCTTGTGTGCTATCAAACATCACAACGTAACTAGGTGATCATAAAGATGCTTTACAGGTATATCCAAAGATGTCTGTTGAGTTAGCATGGATCGAGATTGGAATTTGTCACTCCATGTATCGGAGAGGTATCTCTGGGCCCTCTCGGCAATACAACATCACAATAAGCTTTCAAGAAAAGTGATTAAGGAGTTAGTTACAAGATGATGTATTACGGAACGAGTAAAGAGACTTGCCGGTAACGAGATTGAACTAGGTATGGAGATACCGAGGATCGAATCTCAGGCAAGTAACATACCAACAGACAAAGGAAATTACGTATGTTGTCATAAAGTTTCGACTGATAAAGATCTTCGTTGAATATGTAGGAACCAATATGGGCATCCAGGTTCCGCTATTGGTTATTGACTAGAGAGGTGTCTCGGTCATGTCTACATCATTCTCGAACCCGTAGGGTCCGCACGCTTAACGTTCGTTGATGATGTAGTATTATATGAGTTATGTGAGTTGATGACTGAATGTTGTTCGGAGTCCCGGATGAGATCACGGACATGACGAGGAGCTTCGGAATGGTCCTGGGGTAAAGATTGATATATAGGACGATGCTATTGGCCACCGTAAAGGTTTCGGGATGTACTAGTATTCATCGGAGTGCCGGAAGGGGTCCCGGGAGGCCCCGAGAGGTTATTGGGCCTTGTGGGCCAAAGGGGGAGAGCACGCCGGCCCACAAGGGGGCTGGCGCGCCCCTCTACCCCTGCCCACGCACCAAGGAGCGAGGGAAGGAAAGATGAGGCGCCCTAAGGTAGCCAGCTCCCCTTTCCTCCCCCGATGCTAAAATATGGAAGGGGGGCGTGGCTAGGCAGTCCTCTAAGGCTGCCGTCGGCCACTTGGGGGGGGGGGCTAGGGGCTGCCTCCTCTCCCCATCCACTTATATATATGTGTGTGGAGGGAGAGGGGCAACACACACCACGATTCCCTAGCCGTGTGCGGCGCCTCTCTCCCTCTAGTTCATCCTCGGCCATATTTTCCAAGTGCTCGGCGAAGCCCTGCCGAGATAGTTGCATCACCACCGTCACCACGCCGTCGTGCTACCGAAACACATCTACTACTTCGCCCGTCTTGCTGGATCAAGGAGACGAGGACGTCACCGAGTTGAACGTGTGCTGAACACATAGGTGCCGTACATTCGATACTTGATCGGGGGAATCGTGAAGGTGTACGACTACATCAACCGCGTTGATAAACACTTCTGCCTAATGGTCTACGAGGGTATGTAGACACACTCTCCCCTCTCGTAGCTATGCATCTCCATGCATAGATCTTGCGTGTGCGTAGAATTTTTTTATTTTCCATACAACGTTCCCCAACAGTGGCATCATGAGTAAGGTCCATGCGTAGATGATATGCATGAATAGAACACAAAAGAGTTGTGGGGTGGTGATGTTCATACTTCTTACCACCAACGTCTTATTATATTCGGTGGTATTATGGGATGAAGCGGCCCGGACCAACCTTACATGTCCATGCACATGAGACCGGTTCCACCGACTGACATGCAACTTGTTTTGCATAAAGGTGGCTAGCGGGTGTCTATTTATCCTAATTTAGTTGAATCAAATTTGACTACAACCGGTCCTTGAAGATGGTTAAAACAGCAAACTTGATAATCACCGTTGTGGTTTTTGCGTAGGTAAGAACGGTTCTTGCTAGTTGCCCATAGCAGCCACGTGAAATTTGCAACAACAAAGTAGAGGACGTCCAACTTCTTTTGTAGGGCATGTTGTCATGTGATATGGTCAAGATATGATATGATATATGTTGATGTATGAGATGATCATGTTTTGTAATAAGTTCATGACTTGCATGTCGATGAGTATGACAACCAGCAGGAGACTTAGGGCTGTCTTTAATTATTGTATGACATGCCTGTTAATCAATAAGCGCCACATAGTTGCTTTACTTTATCGCTATGTGTTAGCAATAGTTGTAGAAGAAATAGTTGGCGAGATGACCCCGACACTATGATAGAGATCAAGGTGTCGAGCCGTTGACGATGGAGATCATGACGATGCTTTGAAGATGGAGATCAAAAGCATAAGATGATGATGGCCATATCATGTCACATATTTTGATTGCATGTGATGTTTATCCTTTATGCATCTTATTTTGCTTAGAACGACGGTAGCATTATAAGATGATCCCTTCACTTAATTTCAAGATAAAAGTGTTCTCCCTGAGTATGCACCGTTGCCAAAGTTCATCGTTTTGACGCACCTGGTGATGATCGGGTGTGCTAGACTCTACGTTCACATACAAAGAGTGTAAGACAGCACATGCAGAATACTTGGGTTAAACTTGAGAAGCCTAGCATGTACATACATAGTCTTGGAACACTGGCGATCGAAAGGTCGAACGTGAGTCATGCTACTTCTTGAGCATTGCTACTTCTTGAGCTTGTGTTGGTTTTTCCCTTGAAAAGGAAAGGGTGATGCAGCAAAATAGAGATAAGTATTTCCCTCAGTTTGAGAACCAAGGTATCAATCCAGTAGGAGACAATGCGATAAAGGGGTTGTCAATCCCTTCACGGTTATTTGCAAAAGTGAGACCTGATAGAGATAGATAAATGATAAAGTAAATATTTTTGGTATTTTTGGTTTATAGATTGAAAAGTAAAAGATTGCAAAATAGTAGATCGGAAACTAATATGATGGAAAATAGTAGATCGAAAACTTATATGATGGAAAATAGACCCGGGGGCCATAGGTTTCACTAGAGGCTTCTCTCAAGATAGTAAATAATACGATGGGTGAACAAATTACTGCCGAGCAATTGATAGAAAAGCACAAAGTTATGACGATATCTAAGGCAATGATTATGAATATAGGCATCACGTCCGTGTCAAGTAGACCAAAACGATTCTGCATCTACTACTATTACTCCACACATCGACCGCTATCCAGCATGCATCTAGAGTATTAAGTTCATAAAGAACGGAGTAATGCATTAGGTAAGATGGCATGATGTAGAGGAATTAACTCAAGAAATATGAAGAAAACCCCATCTTTTTATCCTCGATGGAAACAATACAATACGTGCCTTTCTGCCCCTACTGTCACTGGAAAAGGACACCGCAAGATTGAACCCAAAGCTAAGCACTTCTCCCATTGCAAGAAAAACCAATTTAGTCGGCCAAACCAAACCGATAGTTCAATGAGAATTACAAAGATATGAAATCATGCATAAAAGAGTTCGGAGAAGATTCGAATAATATTCATAGATAAGCTGATCATAAATCCACACTTCATCAGATCTCGGCAAACACACCGCAAAAAAGTACTACATCGAATAGATCTCCAAGGGCATCGAGGAGAACATGGTATTGAGAATCAAAGAGAGAGAAGAAGTCATCTAGCTAATAGCTATGGACCCGTAGGTCTGAGGTAAACTACTCATGCTTCATCGAAAGGGCAATAGAGTTGATGTAGAAGTCCTTCGTGATCGAATCCCCCTCCGGCAGGGTGCCGGAAAAGGTCCCTAGATGGGATCTCACAGGTACACAAGATTGCGACAGTCCAAAAGTGTTTTCGTGGATGCCTTTGGTGGTTTGGGGATATATGGGAATATATAGGTGAAATAATTAGGTCAGGAGGTGCACGAGGGGCCCATAAGGGTGGGGGCGCTCCCTCCGTCCTTATGGCCACCTCGTGGCTCCTCTGACTTCATCTACAAGTCTCCTGGTTGTCTTCTGGTCCAAGAAAAATCATCGCGAAGATTTTATTCCGTTTGGACTCCGTTTGGTATTCCTTTTCTACGAAACTCAAAAACAGGGAGAAACAGGAACTCGCACTAGGCTCTAGGTTAATAGGTTAGTCCCAAAAATAATATAAAATAGCATAGTAATGCATATGAAACATCCAAAATAGATGATATAATAGCATGGAACAATAAAAAATTATAGATATGTTGGAGACCTATCAAGCATCCCCAAGCTTAATTCCTACTCGTCTCGAGTAGGTAAATGATAAAAACATAACTTTTGATGTGGAATGCTACCTAACATATTTATCCATGTAATTTTATTTATTGTGGCATAAATGTTCAGATCCGTAAGATTCAAGACAAAAGTTTAATATTGACATAAAACAATAATACTTCAAGCATACTAACAAGGCAATTATGTCTTCTCAAAATAACATGGTCAAAGAAAGCTTATCCCTACAAAATCATATAGTATGGCTATGCTCCATCTTCATCACATTATTCAAATCATGCACAACTTTGATGACAAGCCAAGCAATTGTTTCATACTTTTGATGTTCTCAAACTTTTACAACTTTCACGCAATACATGAGCATGAGCCATGGACATAGCACTATATGTGGTATAGAAGGTGGTTGTGGAGAAGACGAAAAGCAGATAGTCTCACATCAACTAGGCATATCAACGGGCTATGGAGATTCCCATCAATTGATATCAATGTGAGTGACACTGGTACAATGACGTCCTAAACAAACGGTTTTTAACCCCTTTCCGCGACGGCATTTGGAACCGTCGCCAAGTGAGTATGTGCGATAGGGTGTCCTTCCCACACGACCCATAAATCGTCGGGGAGAGGCCCTCCTGGGATCCAGGCTGGAGCCTTGTGCGATCGGGCAAGGCATCGAAACCCAATCATTTCTGTAGGTATGTACATCCCACACGGTAATCCGAGAAAATCACCGTAGGTATGTACATCCCACACGGTGAATCCTAGAAAATCATTTCCATAGATATGTACATCCCACACGGTGAATTCCAGAAAATAATTTCCGTAGGTATGTACATCCCACACGGCGAATCCTAGAAAAACATTTCCGTAGGTATGTATATCACACACAGTTCTTTGTGTGGAAACATTTGTGCAAGGTGGCCTAACGCAAGCAGTTCACTGCCGGAAGCCGTGTGTGATTGTTAGTTGATTGAACACGCCTACTTTCTAGAAACCATGCGGGTTGTTTGAGTTCATCGCCCACGGTGCTGTCTGAGTAACCGTTTGCAATAGAAAACCCCTAAGCAGGGTAATTAGGCTATTATTGATAATCCATGTACTAATCAAACTGATATTTCTTTTAAAACACGTCAGATATTTAATATCCGTATAAAAGCAACAAGGATTTCATAATCGAGTTACATTAGATAGCTTCGGCACTCAGTTACGCCATTACACAACAACACCAACTTTCACATGCAGCATCAAAAACCTTTGGAAAGTAGCATCATACACGGTAAATAGACAGATGAATCTCATCTGGGAAACTGCAGAAGCGGAAGGCAAATATTGAGCCTTCAGTGAAGTTGAATGTCCTTGCAACTTTAGGCCAGTGGCTATGGATAATTGCCTGCCCAACCTTCGTCCTCTTCAGCAAGACTTCAATATTGTACCGTGGGTGTTGAATGAATACCTTCCTCGCCTCTTGACCATGCAGGTGGTTTGAGAGGTAATCATCGGTAAACTGCTTTGAAAAGTGCTGAAAACAAAGCTATGCATAAATCGCTGTTGTAAATTTTGAAATGGCGCAAGGGGTAAAAACAAGGTAAAAGAGTTGGTACCATCCTATAGTTGACTGATGTCTTCTTCATTGTGCAAACAAAGATCTTGCTGTTATTCGTCGCAAGTTTCTTCATCCTAACAATCTTTCTGAGTTTCTTGACTTGACTGATATTCATGGACATCTCATTTCCCCATATGCAAAATGGGTCGAACAGTGGGTCTAAGCCTCTCACAGCAGGACTTACATGTGCAAAACCAAATTGTAAGAAACCTAAATATTAGAATGATTCCCGCAACTGCACAATAATGTGCTATGAGCCAAAGGACCCTGCTTGAACAAACCTCGATGATAAAACGCAGTGTCCCCCATTATTTCCCTGCAACACACATAAGGAAGATCTTGATCAGGTTAACTGAGAGTTGCCATACTATCAGTAGAATATGTATTGAGTACAGCCAAATTCGATTGGTGTCACATGCATAACAATACAAAATTGTACCCACAACAAATAAAAATCAAATTGCAGAACTGAACCAAATAGTCAAATGGACAACATACCAAATGAACCAAAATAGTTAACTGAGCACGACATTGCAGAATAGAAACATGTACTAGAAGATAGGACAGTTAACAAAACAAAGAATGCTTGAGAACAGTACTACGAAATGTAGCAATTGTTGGACCAAAGTGTTAACTGAACATTACATTTCAGAGGACCAAGATGTTAACTAAACATCAGATTGCATATTAACATTATAGAGGACAAATCACTAGAACACACTGGCGGTGGCCTCGAGAAACATCACGAACTGTATTTTAAAGTAGACAACCGCATGGCGGTGTCGACGGTGGCCTCGAAGACGAGGTTCTCCTACAAGATCTGGCGGTCGACACGCATGGCAGCCATAGCGACCTCGTTCGCGCGTACGGCCACATGCTACCCAGCTCCACGTTATACTGCGTGTAAAATTGCTATGGGCGGCGCTTAATTGGAGGAGGGAGGCAGTGATTTCGGTGGAAGGTGTCGTTCCGTCGGTCGGGGCATGTGGGACGGGAAAGGAGGAGGATGGTGTGAGTGGGGTGTGGATTACCTGACCATATCGATGAGGCCACGTAGCAAGAAGAAGGGTCGGCGGCGAGGAGGCTGTGTAGCAAGAAGAAGGGTCGGCGGCGAGGAGGCCGCGCAGCAAGTAGAAGGGTCGCCGGCGAGGAGGCGGCGCTGCAAGAAGAAGGCTCGCCCACAAGGAGGCGGTGCTGCAAGAAGAAGGGTAGCCGACGAGGAGGCGGCGCTGCAAGAAGAAGGGTCGCCGACGAGGAGGTTGAGCTGCCAGTAAGTAGCAGTGAAGGTTTGAACTTGGAAAACAAGGGGGAACAGTGGAAATGTGCCTTTTGGTAGGAGGGAGGGGGCGGTGAGATAGATATTTCCGGGGTGGCAAAAAAATTTCACTCGGTGCCGTGAGAAACTGGCGTGCAAGTGTGGTTCAAGCGTGGGCGGTGGACTGTAGACGACGAAGCTTCCCTCGTAAGCCAGAAAAGATGGTGCCCCAAGATATTTTATATTGCATCCCACATGATTCTTTCTAGTAAACTGTTTGTGGTATACCTAATTTTTTACTATGTTTTGAAAGACAAAATGGTGTTACGGAGGGAAAGGATGGTGTTTGAATTGCTAGAACATTTACGTAGAGTGAACATGCAACTAGTACATGAGTGTCGTGTTTAAATTTGGAATTATTCCAGCTTCGTTTGGCATTTTTATGCATTAATTGAGTTTCTGGGCATTTAACGTGCGTAATTCAAATTTGAACTACAAGCATATGCTGCAATGTACCAAAGCTTGTTGAAAAATCACAAGTGTGTCTTTGGGTGAATTTATAGGTCCCATGCAAGAAATGAGAATAAAATTCAAACATCTGGGCGTCGTGGCTCGACCGGAATGATTGAGAAACTTGGTTTTTTAATTCCAGTAAATCCAAAACACGGCTAAAAATCATGAAACTTGGCATGGTGTCATGACATGGCACCAACATGCTGCAGAATTTTTTTTGGCCGAATTGGGATAAGCTTTGGTGTAAGCTTCTTGCAAACCGTAGCTTCCGTCAAGAAGGCTCGTGGTTCCGGAAGGGAACGTGTCACCTCCGTGTGTAAAATGACATACATACACTGCCTTCTCCCACCTTAATTTTTGTACACTGGCAGATTAGACCAAATAGAAGTATCGTGCTAAATTTTGGAATTATTCCATGTTCGTTTGGCCTTTTTTATACACTAATTGAGTTTTTGGGCATTTAATGTGCATAATTCAAATTTGAACTACAAGCACATGCTCCAGTGCACCAAAGTTGTTTGAAAAATCACATGTGTGTCCTTGGGTGAATTTCTAGGTCCCATGCAAGAGATGGGAGTGAAATTCAAACATCTGGGCGTCGTGGCTCGGTCGGAAAGATTGAGAAACTTGGTTTTTTAATTTCTGTAAATCCACAACACGTCTGAAAATCATGAAACTTGGCATGGTGTCATGACATCGCACCAACATCCTGCGGTAATTTCTTTGGCCGAATTGGGACAAGCTTTGGTGTAAGCTTCTTGCAAACCGGAGCTTCCCTCAAAAAGGCTCGTGGTTCCGAGAGAGAACATGCCACCTCCGTGTGCGAAACGACATACATACACTGCCTTCTCCCGCCTTAATTTTTTTACACAGCCAGATTAGACCAAATAGAAGTACCGTGCTAAATTTTGGAATTATTCCGGGTTCGTTTGGCCTTTTTATACATTAATTGAGTTTCTGGGCATTTAATGTGCATAATTCAAATTTGAAATACAAGCACATGCTCCAGTGCACCAAAGGTGTTTGAAAAATCACATGTGTGTCCTTGGGTGAATTTCTAGGTCACATGTAAGAGATGGGAGTGAAATTCAAACATCTGGGCATCGTGGCTCGGCCGAAAAGATTGAGAAACTTGGTTTTTTAATTCCTGTAATTCCAAAAGACATCTAAAATCATGAAACTTGGCATGGTGTCATGACATGGCACCAATATGCAGCGGTAATTTATTTGGGCGAATTGGTACAAGCTTTGGTGTAAGCTTCTTGCAAACCGGAGGTTTTCTCAAGAAGGCTCGTGGTTCTGAAAGGGAACGTGTCAGCTCTGTGTGCGAAAAGACATACATACACCGCCTTCTCCCGCCTTTATTTTTTTACACAGGCTGATTAGACCCAAATAGAAGTACCGTGCTAAAATTTGAAATTATTCCAGTTTAGTTTGGCCTTTTTATACATTTATTGAGTTTCTGCGCATTTAATGTGCATAATTCGAATTTGAAATACAAGCACGTGCTCCAGTGCACCAAAGTTGCTTGAAAAATCACATGTGTGTCCTTGGGTGAATTTCTAGGTCCCATGCAAGAGATGGGAGTGAAATTCAAACACCTGGGCGTCGTGGCTCGGCCAGAAAGATTGAGAAAATTTGTTTTTTAATTCCTATAAATGCAAAACACGCCTGAAAATCATGAAACTTGGCATGGTGTCATGAGATGGCACCAACATGCTGCGGTAATTTCTTTAGCCGAATTGGGACAAGCTTTGGTGTAAGCTTCCTGCAAACCGAAGCTTCTCTTAAGAAGTGCTACCTCTTGAGCACTGCGTTGGATTTCCCCGAAGAGGAGAGGATGATGCAGCAAAGTAGCGTAAGTATTTCCCTCAGTTTTTGAGAACCAAGGTATCAATCCAATAGGAGGCCACGCGCGAGTCCCTCGTACCTACAAAAAACAAATAGCTCAATGCAACCAACGCGATTAGGGGTTGTCAATCCCTTCACGGTCACTTACGAGGGTGACATCTGATATAGATGATAGATAATATTTTTGGTATTTTTGATATAAAGATGCAAAGTAAAATAAAAGGTAAAGTAGAAAGCAAAGCAATAATAAAGTGATTGGAGATTGATATGATGAGAATAGACCCGGGGGCCATAGGTTTCACTAGTGGCTTCTCTCAAGAGCATAAGTATTTCTATGGTGGGTGAACAAATTACTGTTGAGCAATTGACAGAATTGAGCAGAGTTATGAGAATATCTAGGTATGATCATGTATATAGGCATCACGTCCGAGAGAAGTAGATCGACTCCTGCCTGCATCTACTACTATTACTCCACTCATCGACCGCTATCCAGCATGCATCTAGAGTATTAAGTTAATGAAAACAGAGTAACGCCTTAAGCAAGATGACATGATGTAGAGGAATAAATTCATGAAATATGATAAATACCCCATCTTGTTATCCTCGATGGCAACAATACAATACGTGCCTTGCTGCCCCTACTATCACTGGGAAAGGACACCGCAAGATTGAACCCAAAGCTAAGCACTTCTCCCATTGCAAGAAAAACCAATCTAGTAGGCCAAACCAAACTGATAATTTGAAGAGACTTGCAAAGATAACCAATCACACATAAAAGAATTCAGAGAAGGTTCAAATATTGTTCGTAGATAATCTTGATCATAAACCCACAATTCATCGGTCTCAACAAACACACTGCAAAAAGAAGATTACATCGAATAGATCTCCGCGAGAGAGGGGGAGAACATTGTATTGAGATCCAAAAAGAGAGAAGAAGCCATCTAGCTACTAACTATGGACCCGAAGGTCTGAGGTAAACTACTCACACTTCATCGGAGGGGCTATGGTGTTGATGTAGAAGCCCTCCATGATCGATTCCCCTTCCGGTGGAGCTCCGGAACAGGCCCCAAGATGGGATCTCATGGGTACAGAAGGTTGCGGTGGTGGAATTAGGTTTTCGGCTCCGTATCTGATCGTTTGGGGGTACGTAGGTATATATATAGGAGGAAGGAGTACGTCGGTGGAGCTTCGAGGGGCCCACGAGGCAGGGGGGCACGCCCTCCATCCTCGTGACCGCCTCGTGGCTTTCTTGACGGAGGGTCCAAGTCTCCTGGGTCTTATCTGATGATAAAATCACGTTCCCGAAGGTTTCATTCCGTTTGGACTCCATTTGATATTCCGTTTCTTCGAAACACTGAAATAGGCAAAAAACAGCAATTCTGGGCTGGGCCTCCGGTTAATAGGTTAGTCCCAAAAGTAATATAAAAATGGAAAATAAAGCCCAATATAGTCCAAAACAGTAGATAATATAGCATGGAGCAATCAAAAATTATAGATACGTTGGAGACGTATCAGGCATCCCCAAACTTAATTCCTGCTCGTCCTCGAGTAGGTAAATGATAAAAAAAGAATTTTTGATGCGGAGTGCTACTTGGCATAATTTCAATGTAAATCTTCTCAATTGTGGTATGAATGTTCAGATCCGAAAGATTCAAGACAAAAGATCATATTGACATAAAAATAATAATACTTCAAGCATACTAACAAAGCAATTATGTCTTCTCAAAGTAACATGGCCAAAGAAAGTTTATCCCTACAAAATCATATAGTTTAGTCATGCTCCATTTTCGTCACACAAGAATGCTCTCATCATGCACAACCCCAATGACAAGCCAAGCAATTGTTTCATACTTTA
Source organism: Triticum urartu (assembly GCF_003073215.2). NCBI lineage: Eukaryota > Viridiplantae > Streptophyta > Magnoliopsida > Poales > Poaceae > Triticum > Triticum urartu. The sequence continues at coordinate 279,288,692 of NC_053022.1, forward strand.
GTAATCTCAAACTCATAAACCTTCAGGCAATACATGAGCGTGAGCCATGGATATAGCACTATGGGTGGAATAGAATATGATGATGGGGGTTATGTGGAGAAGACAAAAAAGGAGAAGATCTCACATCAACGAGGCTAATCAATGGGCTATGGAGATGCCCATCGATTAATGTTAATGCAAGGAGTAGGGATTGCCATGCAACGGATGCACTAGAGCTATAAATGTATGAAAGCTCAACAAAAGAAACTAAGTGGGTGTGCATCCAACTTGCTTGCTCACGAAGACCTAGGGCATTTGAGGAAGCCCATCGTTGGAATATACAAGCCAAGTTCTATAATGAAAAATTCCCACTAGTATATGAAAGTGACAAACAGGAGACTCTATCATGAAGATTATGGTGCTACTTTGAAACACAAGTGTGGAAAAAAAGATAGTAGCATTGCCCCTTTTTATTTTCTTTTTTCTTTTTTTGGGCCTCCTTTTTTTTCTTTGGCCTTTCTATTTTTTTGGGACAATGCTCTATTGAATGATGATTGTTGACACACGAACACGTCACGTGTACCCTCTACGCTGGGGGTGATGCACCGCAGCTCACGTCGAAGGAGACCCGACCGACAGCGCGATACGCAAGACAGTCGACGGGCGCTTTTGCAGACCCGAAAACCCCACACCCCCGGGAGGGACCCCGTCAGGGAGTGCAGCGGCTATGGGCTGCCCTAGGTCGATTTGCTCGCCCCTAGAGCCTCGGGATTCCCAGCTCTCAAACACGAAGAACAGCGAAGAACGAGATAGAAAAACGGTGGAGAGATAAAACGTAGATGAAAAAGTAGTATATTGATTTGTTGGATTGTGTGTTGTTCAATCGGCCGTCACCCCCAACATATATAAGAGGCGGCTGGACTTCCCGTACAAGTAAAGGATTCATCTAGGCTTTCCTTACAAGAAAAATTACATCAATTCACGTCCTAGAGTCCTAATTCTATTCCAACTCGGATTCAGTCTGAATCTGGCCCAAACTCTGTCTTCCTTCTTGCGCGGGCTGCCGGGCTTGCATATGATCTCCGATCGAGATGGCCCAAAAATCAAACTTGTGCGCCTCGACGATACGAACAACTCTCATGCTGATCACTTTTTCAAATAAGGCCATCTTGAATACTTTTCGAGGTCATCTTTATCTTCCAGTCGGACTCGGTCTTACAGTAGACTGGATTATCTGAGTCTTGTAGTGAATTTGTAGGCTATATATTATCTCTGATGATGATGACTCCAAAATCAAAGTTTACCGTCTTGATGATACGCACAACTTCTGTATTGAACACTTCTTCATCCAAGGTCATTTTGATAAACTTTAGAGCACATGTTATATTTCACTCGGACTTGAGCTCATCCACTCGGATATTAGATACTTTCACTCGGATCGTCCGATTGGACTTTTTCACTCGGAAGACAATCTTTCACTCGGATGACTATATTTCCACTCGGATGACTATATTTCCACTCGGAAGGCACTATCTTATTCACTCGGATGACTATATTTCCACTCGGAAGGCACTATCTTATTCAATTGGCAAGTTTTCGTCCCGATGGTAATCTTTTCACTCGGAATATTTTCACCTGGACGACAATTTCACTCGGATGATCATATTTTCACTCGGATGACTATATTTCCACTTGGATAATAATAAGTTCATCCGGTCAGCAAACTTTTACTCGACCGTAAACTTTCACTCGACCGTAAGCTTTCACTCAGATGGTAAACTTTTCACTCGGATTTCCGACTGAAAACATAGCCCGATCTTGATTTGTCTCTCCAGGCCTCATATGATCTCGGATTGAGACGAATTATATATGAAAATCAATCGGCTCGACGAGACGAAACTTTTCCATGTTGAAGGTTTTTCAATTCAAGGCCTTATTGATGGCCGAATTACTCGCGCAACCTATCAGACAAGTGTCTGGCACCTCGCGCCATATTTCCGTTGAGGTTCAGTCTGCAGTATATTGCCTCTAACTTTTGCATATGAACTCGGATTGAGATGATTTATATATCAAAATCATTTGCCTCGACGAGAAGAAGACAATTCCTTAAGAGTGCTCCTTCATCCGAGGTCATCTTGAAGACATGATTGGCAAAAAACCACTCGGAACATTGAAATATGCCACTCGGAGTATAGTTTCGGTCCGTAAGATAAAGTCGAACGAATATAACCGAAACATCAAAGTGGTTCCACTCGGTGACGTGAATATTTTTATGCTGAAAACTCATTCACTTGAGAACATCTTCATTGCAATCTGTATCTTGCCAAAATCAGGTGTCAACACATGCCCCCTGTTTTTCGGCAAAGCTTGCACGCCGAAAAATAATATGCATAGTGTTTGTTCTAAGGACGATATCAACACTCCATCGGCCATTTATTTTTCTCAGGGCGATAATTATGTATCGGCCATGTTTGTGCTAAGGGCGGTAATCGTATATCGGCCATTGCCCACTTAGGCTTCCTGCCACACACTCGAGTGGTACTTCTTCAAATATTTGCCATTGAGAGCTCGAGGTAACAATGCCCCTTGTATTGATTCCACCAAATATGAATTTCCGGGAACAACTCTTGCAATTCTAAAAGGACCTTCCCAACTTGGAGACCACTTCCCGAATTTTCTATCTCTTGAACCAATCGGCAGAATCACTTTCCAAACGAGATCACCAACTTGAAAATTCTTCAACTTGACTTTCTTATTGTAAGCCCTTGCCACCCTCAACTTATCTCTCTCTATGGCATTCAAAGAAGACAAACGTTTATCAGCAACCTCATCAATGTTGTCCATCATCAAGTTATAGAAGTCTATTGCTGATAAATCATTTTGTTTGGCTATTCTCAAAGCATTCAAATTTACTTCCACCGGTAAAACAGCCTCTTGACCATATACTAGCTCATATGGAGTCACTTTCGTAGCACCATGCCTTGAGATTCTATGTGCCCATAATGCCTCAGACAACAAGTCATGCCATCTCCTTGGATTATCCTCAATCTTCTTCTTGATGAGCTTGATTAAAATTTTATTGCTAGACTCAGCTTGTCCATTAGCTTGGGCATAATATGGAGAGGAATTGAGCAAATTTATGTTATAAGATTCGGCAAACTCTCTGACTTGGTGTGACATGAAAGATGAACCTTGATCTGTAGTTAACGTTTGAGGAATACCGAATCTATGAATAATGTGCTCGGTTATGAATTGAATTACCTCCGTATGCGTCATGTTCTTGAGAGGTACTGCTTCAGACCATTTAGTGAAATAATCAGTTGCCACCAATACGAACTGATGCCCTTTTGAGGAAGACGGATGGATTTGTCCAATGAAATCTAAACCCCAACCTCTAAAAGGCCACGGTTTGATAATAGGATGTAACATAGCAGCAGGAGCCAATTGAATATCACCAAACTTTTGACAAGCTTCACACCCCTTATAATATCTGAAGCAATCATTAATCATAGTCGGCCAATAAAACCCATCACGTCGCAATAACCATTTCATCTTGGGAGCCGACTGGTGAGTGACACAAATACCTTCATGTACTTCTCCCATAGCAACTCTTGCCTGGTCCTCGTCCAAACACTTTAGAAGAACATCATCGACGGTTCGGCGATAAAGACCATCATCTCTCATTGTATACTTGAAAGCCATACGCCGAACATCCCTGTCCACCCTTTCACTCGGATTGCACAAGTAATCAACAATGGGCTTCCTCCAGTCGGGATTGTCACCTGCACTAGACTTTTTGTTAATGGCCGAATCAGTGGGTTCAGGTTCGGCCTCTCCCATATTGGCAAGACAAGACATCGGTCTTTGAGAGATATGAAACATGCCATGATCAACATGATATCCGGATGCTTATTGTGCCAATTCATTTGCTTTCCAATTGTCATGTCTAGATATATGAGCAATGCTAAAGCAATCCAAAGTAGAAATTATATCTAGACATCTATCAAGATAAACATTAAGTGATTCATCCAAACACTGAAAGACTTTGGATATTTGCTGCACCACTAGTAACGAATCACCATAAGCCTCAATATGTGTAGCACCTATAGCAAGTAACATCTCTAGGAAGAATAACAATGCTTCATATTCGGCTTGATTGTTTGTGCAAAAATATTCTAAGCGGCATGAGGCTTCAAAAACAGCACCATGAGGAGATATATAAACAATACCAACACCTTGGCCATTGCTACAAACTGAACCATCAAAGTATAATCTCCATGGTACTAATGAAACAAGGTTCATATCAACATCATGCTCGTTATTAATCCGATGTTCAACAATGAAATTAGCAACAATTTGGCCTTTCATGGATTTTAGAGATTCATAAGCCAAATCATATTCAATCAAAGCATAAGCCCACTTGCCAATTCTACCACTAAGAATTGGCCTATGCAACATGTATTTAATGACATCGGTTTGACAAGCTACTACACAAACACTCGGCACTAAATAATGTCTCAGTTTTGTGCAAGCATAATATAAGCATAGACATAATTTCTCAATAAATGTATACCTTGTCTCTGCGTCCAATAAGCGGCGGCTCAAATAAGTGATGGCATGCTCTTTTCCTTCGGTCTCTTGAGTTAGAACATCACCAATAACTCCTTCCTCTGCTGCAATGTAAAGTCTGAAGGGTTCCCTATGCTTGGGTGCTCTCATCACCGGAGGAGTGCACAAATAATTCTTGATCATATCAAATGCTTCTTGCTGTTTTTCCCCCCAAGTGAAATCAGCATCATTCTTTAACCAAAGGATAGGAGTAAATGCATCAACTTTCCCTGATAGATTAGCTATAAACCTTCTCAAATAATTGACCTTGCCAAGGAACTTTTGCATATCTCTCTTGCATGTTGGAGCCTCCACCTTCTGTATAGCCTCTATCTTTTTGGGATCAATCTCTATACCATCTTCATGAATAATGAAACCCAAAAACTTGCCAGCTGACATGCCGAAAGCACACTTCAAAGGATTCATTTTCAATCCATAATTTTTCATTCTTTCAAAAGCTAAACGCAAATCGGCCAAGTGAGATTCAAAATCATCCGATTTGACAACAATATCATCAATATAAACTTCAAGTATGACACCGAGTAAATCATGAAAAATCAAATTCATAGCCCTTTGATACGTGGCGCCAGCATTTTTTAATCCGAATGTCATCACTGTCCACTCGAATAAACCAAGGAAACCAGGACATCGGAAAGCCATTTTGTACATGTCCTCTTCGGCCATAAAAATTTGATTGTATCCGGCATTACCATCTAGAAAGCTAATAACCTTATGTCCAGAAGCATCATTAATAAGCATATCGGCTATTGGCATAGGATACTCATCTTTGGGTGTAGCCCTATTCAAATCTCTGAAATCAATGCACACCCTCAACTTGCCAGATCCTTTCTTCTATACCGGGACAATGTTAGAAATCCACTTGGCATACCTGCAAGGTCGAATGAAATTAGCTTCAAGCAGTCGACCGATCTCTTCCTTGATCCGGTCATATGTTTTCAGATTAAATTTTCTGGCCGACTGTTTATAAGGTCTAAAACCGGCCTTTATAGGCAACCGATGTTCCACTAGCTCTCGGCTTAACCCTGGAATCTCATGATATTCCCATGCAAAGCAATAAACATATTCTTTCATTAGCTCGATTAACTTAGCCTTACAATCGGCTTTCAAATTTTTGTTTATAAATGTCGGTCGAGTGACTGAACCATCTCCAATATCTACCTCTTCTAACGGATCGGCTGATGTAAAACCTTGTCCAAGTTTATCCATGTCATCCAACTCCTCTATAGACTCATACATATCGTTCTCATTGGACCGATACTTTACAAGACGTTTTTGTAACCACTCGGAATTAGGATCCATTTAAACATATCATACCTTGGAGCCGATTGCATTCACTTGGCTTTAAAGAGACGGGCACAAAACCATTCTTGGTTGCGCTGAGAAAATCAAATTCTGACAAGTCACGTCCCGTCAAGCAAGTAGCATTGGGATGTTGCCAATCCACTGATGCATCGGCCAAAGCAACACAGGCCGAGTTATCTGCGTGAATAACTTCCACTTCATCATCAACCCACTGAATCAAAAACTGGTGCATAGTGGATGGCACGCACTGGTTTGCATGAACCCAATCGCGGCCTAGTATGACGTTGTAGTTACCTTGCACCTCAGCGACAAAGAATGCAGTAGCCAAAGTTTTGCTTCCGACTGTAAGCTCCACATACATCACACCTTTGGCTTCAGTTTTCTCTTTGCCTTCAAATCCATTGAGCACCATATTGGTCTTGATCAATTCTTCATCAGGCAAACCCAATCTCTTGAAGACCGAATAGGGCATAAGATTTACCACAGCACCACCATCAACAAGCATCCGAGTGAGCGGCGACCCATTGATATGACCTCTGAGATATAATGGTTTAAGATGTGTTACTGGTTCTTTTGGCTTCTCGAATATTGCATTTTTAGGGCCAAAATCCAGCTGAGCCACCTCCCCTTCTTCATCTACAGCACAAAACTCAGCAGGTAAGTAGTACACCATATTGATATCCATACCTTCATGAACAGGCGTAGACTCATAGTCCAACATATCAGCCTCCTCCTCGAGTGCATCCACCGATTCTGAAATTTGTCCGAGTGAAGGATAAGTAAGAAGTGTCGCAGACGATGTCATATCTGTTGCATCATCCTCCTTTGGTGATGTAGGTATTGCTGTGATAGATGTAGAAGCTATTGTATCTTGTATTTGTTTAGGCCTCCACACTTGTTTTGGTGGAACCATGGGTCGAGTGTCATTGAACAACTTATCCCTTTGTTTCTCAGCCTCCTGTTCTGCCATCTCTCGACTCCTTAACCTCTGTAGTTTCCTCTTTTGTGTCTTTGTTAGCCCTGGAGGACACCACTTCGGCTGAGTGTATTTAGGATCTCTTGTCTTTACCTGGCTGGTGCTTGCCTCATGGTCATTAGCCGAGTGCTTTGGCGTGATAGCAAGTATCGGCTCAGTCGGATTGCTATGCACAATCGGCTGCTGTATGGCGAATGTTTCGGTGCCCAAGATAAGTGAGTCGACATCCATTTTCTCCTTGCCTTTTCTTGACTCAACTGCTGCAACACTTGGTGATTTAACACGCCATTCTTTTCGACTTTCCAGATGCATGAAATTTCCACTCGGGCACACCTTTTTACTCTGATGGAATCCACTCGGATGGATGTCACTCAGATGGAATTTAGTCGGATGGAATCTACTCAGCCACATTTTTTCACTCGGATAGCTTCCACCTGGGTGCATTCTTACACTCGGATAATTTCCATCCGGTCGCATGTTTTGACCAGCCGACCGATAGTTACCGATGTTCAGTCGGCCTCTATATGAATAGTCAAGTCGATCCCAAACAGATTGCGTATGCTCTTCTGGAAACGGCACCCTTGGTCCACTCGGTTTCATATACTGACCGAACATATCAGCTGATGGTGACCTTGGTCGCTTCAGATGAGTCGGCCGATTAAAGGTAGAACCGGCCGACTGGTTGGTGTACTTGGACAACAACATATCAAAAGTTGGCTTGATCCGCTTGCGCTGTACTTTAACTTCATTCCTTTTCCACTTGCCAATTTCTGGACTCTTGGGCTTGACAAATCTCACACGAGCATTTTCTTGCACTTGCAGTTGCCCCCCGAGTGTAGGATTCTTGATGGTGATTTTGATCACTTCCTTGCCATCGGGTTGCTTACCAAGCACAACCTGTCTCCCCAATACCTTGTTGTCCTCCTTGTCTTTCCTGGGCTCACCAACAATGACATTAGCTTTATTAGCAGATTCGGCTACCTCCGGCCGAATGAGTAGCTTCTTCCCCTCCAAATCCATGGTATTCATTGGAAAAGGCTGTTTATCAACTTGCATCTCAGAAAAGTTCAATCGTCCATCATTAATGGCTGATTGTATCTATCGTCGAAAACATTGCAATCGTTAGTAGCATGAGAAAAAGAATTATGATACTTGCAATAAGCATGCCGTTTTAGCTCTTCAAACGGCAGTAAAGTATGAGATATTCTAATAATCTTAGCCTGCAGCAAAGCATCAAATATTCTATCACACTTAGCAATGTTAAAAGTAAACTTCATCTCTTCATCACGATTCTTATGAATCGGTTTTAGATCATTGCAAGTAAAGGGTTTGGCCTTAGATGGTCAAACAAATTCAGTAGCAAAAACATCACCCTCATCGTCCGAGTGATCACTATCATATTCCACCATATTCATCTTTGGATGATCGGCTTTGTATCTATGCACTTGTTTGAGATCTTTGCTTCGGCTTTCCTGAGCCAAAGCCCTTTGTAAGACTTGGTTGATATTTAAGAACTCATAACCTTCTAGCTTTTCTCTAATGGGAGTTCTCAAACCACTCAGCACTAGGTCTGCCAAGTCTCTCTCGGTTTTCACCAAACTAAAACACCGGTTTTTTGTTTCTCTGAATCTCTTGACGTAATCGGAGACCGATTCATCATGCTTCTGTTTAACCGATGTTAGATGTGATAACTTGAGTTTATTGTCGCCGCTATAAAAGTGATCATGAAATTTCTGCTCTAGCTGTGACCAAACCCAAATGGAACCATGTGGTAAAGAAGAAAACCATGAAAATGCAGTACTAGTTAAAGATAAAGGAAACAAACGCACTTTCAACTCATTTAGTGAGCCTGCTTCACCTAGTTGTGCTAAGTATTGACTAACGTGCTCCCATGTGGTTTTTGTGCCCTCTCCATTGAACTTAACAAAAATCTGGAATCTTATATCCCGTAGGGCACTTGATGGCATCAAGGTACTCCGGGTACGGCTTTTGGTAAATCCGATTCCGAGGTAACTCAACTCCAAAATTCTCTCTAAGCATCTTAGCCATCTCCTCTCTAAGATTAGCTAGACCATCATCCGTAGTGGACGATGAAGCTTGTGGCAGTGACATAGGAAGAGTATGGTTACTAGCTGTAGGTAGGAATTGTGGCATGTATGTCGACCCATAATTTGGTAGTGGTCGAGTGGTTGTAGCTGTAGGTAGAGTTTGGTTCGGCGTTGCCACCGAACCTGTCATGCTCATAATAGGATTAATGGGTGTAGCTACAATCTAATTTGTTTGGGTAGGATAATAAGTCATCGGCATGGGAGGCACCGATGCAATAGGTAAAGCCAGATTAGGGTTTTGCACACTAGCAACTACACCATTATTACCACTAGACGATTGAGATATATTCTTCTGAGCATTAGTATTTTCTATAAAAGTTTGATAGACTAGATTGTTACCATCAGCAATACGACTTTCAATCTCAGCCCACTGCTCAGGAGAAAAGGCAGTACTTACAGAAGGCTTAACCTGTTCAGTTTGAAGAGAAGGGAACTTGATTTCTTCAATCGGAGTGATGTTGCCTTGGCAATCTTTCTTAAATTTTGCAAGGAACTCCTGCAGGTCCTTCTCCTCGCGCGCCTTCTTGTACTCCTCATAGACTTGGCGATGATCGGCCGATATCTCATCAAGACTGGGCTAATGATGTTATCGGCGTTTACCTCAGATGGCTTGGGAAGATCGGACATGGTGGATGATGACGATTGATCTTCGTTCCCCAGCGGAGTTGCCAAAAAGTGTGTTGACACACGAACACGTCACGTGTACCCTCGACGCCGGGGGTGATGCACCGCAGCTCATGTCGAAGGAGACCCGACCGACAGCGCGATACGCAAGACAGTCGACGGGCGCTTTTGCAGACCCGAAAACCCCACACCCCCGGGAGGGACCCCGTCAGGGAGTGCAGCGGCTATGGGCAGCCCTAGGTCGATTCGCTCGCCCCTAGAGCCTCGAGATTCGCAGCTCTTAAACACGAAGAACAGCGAAGAACGAGATAGAAAAACGATGGAGAGATAAAACGTAGATGAAAAAGTAGTATATTGATTTGTTCGATTGTGTGTTGTTCAATCGGCCGTCACCCCCAACATATATAAGAGGCGGCTGGACTTCCCGTACAAGTAAAGGATTCATCTAGGCTTTCCTTACAAGAAAAATTACATCAATTCACGTCCTAGAGTCCTAATTCTATTCCAACTCGGATTCAGTCTGAATCTGGCCCAAACTCTGTCTTCCTTCTTGCGCGGGCCGCCGGGCTTGCATATGATCTCCGATCGAGATGGCCCAAATATCAAACTTGTGCGCCTCGACGATACGAACAACTCTCATGTTGATCACTTTTTCAAATAAGGCCATCTTGAATACTTTTCGAGGTCATCTTTATCTTCCAGTCGGACTCGGTCTTACAGTAGACTGGATTATCTGAGTCTCGTAGTGAATTTGTAGGCTATATATTATCTCTGATGATGATGACTCCAAAATCAAAGTTTACCGTCTTGACGATACGCACAACTTCTGTATTGAACACTTCTTCATCCAAGGTCATTTTGATAAACTTTCGAGCACTTGTTCAATTTCACTCGGACTTGAGCTCATCCACTCGGATATTAGATACTTTCACTCGGATCGTCCGATTGGACTTTTTCACTTGGAAGACAATCTTTCACTCGGATGACTATATTTCCATTTGGATGACTATATTTCCACTCGGAAGGCACTATCTTATTCACTCGGATGACTATATTTCCACTCGGAAGGCACTATCTTATTCAATCGGCAAGTTTTTGTCCCGATGGTAATCTTTTCACTCGGAATATTTTCACCTGGACGACAATTTCACTCGGATGATCATATTTTCACTCAGATGACTATATTTCCACTTGGATAATAATAAGTTCATCCGGTCAGCAAACTTTTACTCGACCGTAAAATTTCACTCGACCGTAAACTTTCACTCGACCGTAAACTTTCACTCAGATGGTAAACTTTTCACTCGGATTTCCGACTGAAAACATAGCCCGATCTTGATTTGTCTCTCCAGGCCTCATATGATCTCGGATTGAGACGAATTATATATGAAAATCAATCGGCTCGACGAGACGAAACTTTTCCATGTTGAAGGTTTTTCGATTCAAGGCCTTATTGATGGCCGAATTACTCGCGCAACCTATCAGACAAGTGTCTGGCACCTCGCGCCATATTTCCGTTGAGGTTCAGTCTGCAGTATATTGCCTCTAACTTTTGCATATGAACTCGGATTGAGATGATTTATATATCAAAATCGATTGCCTCGATGAGACGAAGACAATTCCTTAAGAGTGCTCCTTCATCCGAGGTCATCTTGAAGACGTGATTGGCAAAAAACCACTTGGAACATTGAAATATGCCACTCGGAGTATAGTTTCGGTCCGTAAGATAAAGTCGAACGAATATAACCGAAACATCAAAGTGGTTCCACTCGGTAACATGAATATTTTTATGCTGAAAACTCATTCACTCGAGACCATCTTCATTGCAATCTGTATCTTGCCAAAATCAGGTGTCAACAATGATCATCACACTTCTATTTATTTACAACTCAATGATTACAACTCGATACTAGAACAAAGTATGACTCTATATGAATGCCTCCGGCGGTGTACCGGGATATGCAATGAATCAAGAGTGACATGTATGAAAGAATTATGAACGGTGGCTTTGCCACAAATACTATGTCAACTACATGATCATGCTAAGCAATATGACAATGATGAATGTGTCATGATGAATGGTATGGTGGAATGTTGCATGGCAATTTATCTCGGAATGGCTATGGAAATGCCATAATAGGTAGGTATGGTGGCTATTTTGAGGAATATATAAGGAGGTTTATGTGTGAAAGAGCGTATCATATCACGGGGTTTGGATGCACCGACGAAGTTTGCGCCAACTCTCAATGTGAGAAAGGGCAATGCATGGTACCTAAGAGGCTAGCAAGGATGGAAGGGTGAGAGTGCGTATAATCCATGGACTCAACATTAGTCATAAAGAACTCACATACTTATTGCAAAAATATACAAGTCATCAAAAACCTCGGTACTACGCGCATGCTCCTCGGGGGATAGATTGGTAGGAAAAGACCATCGCTCGTCCTCGACCGCCACTCATAAGGAGGACAATCAAATAACACCTCATGTTTCAAATTTGTTACATAACGTTTACCATACGTGCATGCTACAGGACTTGCCAACTTCAACACAAGAACTTCTCAAATTCACAATTACTCTACTAGCACGACTTTGATATTATCACCTCCATATCTCAAAACAATTATCAAGCATCAAACTTTTCTTAGTATTCAACGCACTCAAAAGAAAGTTTTACAAATCTTGATTACCAAGCATATTATTATTATTAAGCAAATTACCATGCTATTTAAGACTCCCAAAATAATCTAAGTGAAGCATGAGAGATCAATAGTTTATTTAAAACAAATCCACCACCGTGCTCTAAAAGATATAAGTGAGGCACTAGAGCAAAACTATAAAGCTCAAAAGATATAAGTGAAGCACATAGAGTATTCTATCAAATTCCAATTCATGTATGGCTCTCTCAAAAGGTGTGTACAGCAAGGATGATTGTGGTAAACTAAAAAGCAAAGACTCAAATGATACAAGACGCTCCAAGCAAAACACATATCATGTGGTGAATAAAACTATAGCTCCAAGTAAAATTACCGATGGAAGTAGACGAAAGAGGGGATGCCTTCCGGGGCATCCCCAAGCTTTGGCTTTTAGGTGTCCTTAGATTATATTGGGGGTGACATGGGCATCCCCAAGCTTAGGCTCTTGCTACTCCTTGTTCCATAATCCATCAAATCTTTACCCAAAACTTGAAAACTTCACAACACAAAACTTAAAGTAGAAAATCTCGTGAGCTCCGTTAGCGAAAGAAAATAAAGTCTCACTTCAAGGTACTGTAATGAACTCATTCTTTATTTATATGGGTGTTATAACTACTGTATTCCAATTTCTATATGGTTTATAAACTATTTTACTAGCCATAGATTCATCAAAATAAGCAAACAACACACGGAAAACAGAATCTGTCAAAAACAGAACAATCTGTAGTAATCTATAGCTAGCGCAAGATCTGGAACCCCAAAAATTCTAAAATAAGTTGCTGAACGTGAGGGATTTATCTATTAATCATCTGCGAAAATAATCAACTAAATAGCACTCTCCAAATAAAAATGGCAGCAGTTCTCGTGAGCGCTAAAGTTTCTGTTTTTTACAGCAGTTCAACAAGACTTTCCCCAAGTCTTCCCAACGGTTCTACTTGGCACAAACACTAATTAAACAAAAAACACAACCAAAACATAGGCTAAATAATTTATTTATTACTAAACAGGAGCAAAAAGTAAGGAATAAAAACAAAATTGGGTTGCCTCCCAACAAGCGCTATCGTTTAACGCCCCTAGCTAGGCATAAAAACAAGGATAGATCTAGGTATTGCCATCTTTGGTAGGCAATCCATAAGTGGCTCTCATAATAGATTCGTAAGGTAATTTAATTTTCTTTCTAGGAAAGTGTTCCATGCCTTTCCTTAACGGAAATTGTAATCTAATATTTCCTTCCTTCATATCAATAATTGCACCAATCGTTCTAAGGAAAGGTCTACCAAGAATAATAGGACATGAAGGATTGCAATCTATGTCAAGAACAATAAAATCTAAGGGCACATAATTCCTATTTGCGACAATAAGAACATCATTAATTCTTCCCATAGGTTTCTTAATAGTGGAATCTACAAGGTGCAAGTTAAGAGAGCAATCATCAAAATCACGGAAATCTAGCAAATCACACAAAGTTTTGTGAATAGTGGAAACACTAGCACCCAAATCACATAAAGCATAAAATTAATGATCTTTAATTTTAATTTTAATAGTTGGTTCCCACTCATCATAAATTTTTCTAGGAATAGAAAATTCCAATTCATGTTTTTCTTCATAAGATTGCATCAAGGCATCAACGATATGTTTAGTAAACGCTTTATTTTGACTATAAGCATGAGGAGATTTTAGCACGGATTGCAACAAGGAAATACAATCAATTAAAGAGCAACTTTCATAATTAAATTCCTTAAAATCCAATATAGTGGGTTTAGCAACATCTAGGGTTTTGTCCTTTTCAATCCCACTTTTATCAATTTCATCATCAAGATCTAAATACTCCGAATTTTTCGAACGTCGTCTAGGTAAGGGAGGATCATATTCAGCAAGATTCATATTGCAAAATAAAGATTTAATGGGGACACATCAATAACTTTTAGATCTTCATCTTGATTTTCATAGGAATTGGAAGAACACGCTTTAATAAAGGCATCTTTCGTAGCACGCATCCTAGCGGTTCTTTCCTTGCACTCGTCAATGGAAATTCTCATGGCTTTGAGGGACTCATTGATATCATGATTAGGTGGAATAGATCTATGTTTCAAAGAATCAACATCAAGAGCAATTCTATCAACGTTCCTAGCCAAATCATCAATCTTAAGCAATTTTTCTTCAATCATAGCATTAAAATTCTTTTGCGAAGTAATAAATTCTTTAATATTAGATTCAAAATCAGAGGGCATATTATTATAATTTCCATAAGAATTGTTGTAGGAATTACCATAATTATTAGAGGGATTACTAGGATAAGGCCTAGGGTTGAAATTTCCTCTATACGCGTTATTACCAAAATTGTTCCTACCAACAAAATTCACGTCCATAGATTCATTATTATTCTCAATCAAAGTAGACAAGGGCATATTATTAGGATCAGAAGAATCACTCTTATTAGCAAATAATTTCATAAGTTCATCCATCTTTCCACTCAAAATATTAATTTCTTCTATCGCATGCACCTTTTTATTAGTAGATCTTTTAGTATGCCATTGAGAATAATTAACCATAATATTATCTAGGATTTTAGTAGCTTCTCCTAAAGTGATTTCCATAAAAGTGCCTCCCGCGGCCGAATCTAAAAGATTTCTAGAAGCAAAATTCAATCCGGCATAAAATTTTTGTATAATCATCCACAAATTCAAACCATGAGTAGGGCAATTACGTATCATTAATTTCATTCTCTCCCAAGCTTGTGCAACATGTTCATGATCAAGTTGCTTAAAATTCATAATATCGTTTCTAAGAGAGATGATCTTAGAGGGAGGAAAATACTTAGAGATAAAGTCATCTTTGCACTTGTTCCATGAATCAATACTATTTTTAGTCAAAGATGAAAACCAAGCTTTAGCACGATCTCTAACAGAAAAAAGGAAATATCTTCAATTTAACAATATCATTATCCACATCTTTCTTCTTTTGCATGTCACATAAATCAACGAAGCTATTAAGATGGGTAGCGGCATCTTCACTAGGAAGGCCGGAAAACGGATCTTTCGTGACAAGATTCAGCAAAGTAGCATTAATTTCACAGCATCGGTAAGAGGAGCAATCGGAGTGCTAATAAAATCATTGTTGTTGGTATTGGTGAAGTCACACAATTTAGTATTATCTTGAGCCATCGCGACAAGCAAGCAAACTAACACACAAGCAAACGAAAAGCAAACGGGCAAAAAGAGGCAAATAGAGAGGGAGGATAGAGAGAGAGAGGGCAAATAAAACGGCAAGGGTGAAGTGGGGGAGAGGAAAACGAGAGGCAAATGGCAAATAATGTAATTCGAGAGATAGGGATTGTGATGGGTACTTGGTATGTTTACTTTTGCATAGACTCCCTGGCAACGGCACCAGAAATTCTTCTTGCTACCTCTTGAGCACTACGTTGGATTTCCCCGAAGAGGAGAGGATGATGCAGCAAAGTAGCATAATTATTTCCCTCAGTTTTTGATAACCTAGGTATCAATCCAGTAGGAGGCCACACGCTAGTCCCTCGTACCTACACAAAACAAATAGCTCAACGCAACCAACACGATTAGGGGTTGTCAATCCCTTCACGGTCACTTACGAGAGTGAGATCTGATAGAGATGATAGATAATATTTTTGGTATTTTTGATATAAAGATGCAAAGTAAAATAAAAGGCAAAGTAGAAAGCAAAGCAATAATAAAGTGATTGGAGATTGATATGATGAGAATAGACCCGGGGGCCATAGGTTTCACTGGTGGCTTCTCTCAAGAGCATAAGTATTTCTACGGTGGGTGAACAAATTACTGTTGAGCAATTGACATAATTGAGCATAGTTATGAGAATATCTAGGTATGATCATGTATATAGGCATCACGTCCGAGAGAAGTAGAGCGACTCCTGCCTGCATCTACTACTATTACTCCACTCATCGACCGCTATCCAGCATGCATCTAGAGTATTAAGTTAATGAAAACAGAGTAACGCCTTAAGCAAGATGACATGATGTAGAGGAATAAATTCATGAAATATGATAAATACCCCATCTTGTTATCCTCGATGGCAACAATACAATACGTGCCTTGCTGCCCCTACTGTCACTGGGAAAGGACACCGCAAGATTGAACCCAAAGCTAAGCACTTCTCCCATTGCAAGAAAAACCAATCTAGTAGGCCAAACCAAACTGATAATTCGTAGAGACTTGCAAAGATAACCAATCACACATAAAAGAATTCAGAGAAGATTCAAATATTGTTCGTAGATAATCTTGATCATAAACCCACAATTCATCGGTCTCAACAAACACACCGCAAAAAGAAGATTACATCGAATAGATCTCCACGAGAGAGGGGGAGAACATTGTATTGAGATCCAAAAAGAGAAAAGAAGCCATCTAGCTACTAACTATGGACCCGAAGGTCTGATGTAAACTACTCACACTTCATCGGAGGGGCTATGGTATTGATGTAGAAGCCCTCCGTGACCGATTCCCCTTTCGGCGGAGCTCCGGAACAGGCCCCAAGACGGGATCTCGTGGGTATAGAAGGTTTCGGCGGTGGAATTATGTTTTCGGCTCCGTATCTGATCGTTTGGGGGTACGTAGGTATATATAGGAGGAAGGAGTACGTCGGTGGAGCTTCGAGGGGCCCACGAGGTAGGGGGCGCACCCTCCACCCTCGTGACCGCCTCGTGGCTTTCTTGACGGAGGGTCCAAGTCTCCTGGGTCTTATCTGATGAGAAAATCACGTTCTCGAAGGTTTCATTCCGTTTGGACTCCGTTTGATATTCCGTTTCTTCGAAACACTAAAATAGGCAAAAAACAACAATTCTGGGCTGGGCCTCCGGTTAATAGGTTAGTCCCAAAAGTAATATAAAAGTGGAAAATAAAGCCCAATATAGTCCAAAACAGTAGATAATATAGCATGGAGCAATCAAAAATTAAAGATACATTGGAGACGTATCAAGAAGGCTCGTGGTTCCGAGAGGAAACGTGTCATCCCCGTGTGCGAAACGACATACGTACACTGCCTTCTCCCGCCTTAATTTTTTTACACAGCCAGATTAGACCAAATAGAAGTACCATGCTAAGTTTTGGAATTATTCCGGGTTCGTTTGGCCTTTTTATACATTAATTGAGTTTATGGGCATTTAATGTGCATAATTCAAATTTGAACTACAAGCACAGGCTCCATTGCACCAAAGTTGTTTGAAAAAATCACATGTGTGTCCTTGGGTGAATTTCTAGGTCCCATGCAAGAGATGGGAGTGAAATTCAAACATATGGGCGTCGTGGCTCGGCCGGAAAGATTGAGAAACTTTGTTTTTTAATTCCTGTAATTCCAAAACATGCCTGAAATTTATGAAACTTGGCATGGTGTCATGACATGGCACCAACATGCAGCGGTAATTTTTTGGCCGAATTGGGACAAGATTTGGTGTAAGCTTCTTGCAAACCGGAGCTTCCCTCAAGAAGGCTCGTGGTTCCGAGAGGGAACGTGTCACCTCCGTGTGTGAAATGGCATACATACACTGCCTTCTCCTGCTTTAATTTTTGTACACAACCAGATTAGACCAAATAGAAGTATCGTCCTAATTTTTGGAATTATTTCAGGTTCGTTTGACCTTTTTACACATTAATTGAGTTTCTAGGCATTTAATGTGCAAAATTAAATTTGAACTACAAGCACAGGCTCCAGTGCACCAAAGTTCTTTGAAAAATCACATGTGTGTCCTTGGGTGAATTTCTAGGTCCCATGCAAGAGATGTGAGTGAAATTCAAACATCTGGGCGTCGTGTCTCGGCTGGAAAGATTGTGAAACTTGATTTTTCAATTCCTGTAATTCCAAATCATGAAACTTGGCATGGTCTCATGACATGGCACCAACATGTTGTGGTAATTTTTCTGTCCGATTTGCGAAGGCGCACACATTAACAATCATAAAGTCATTTTGGAACAAGTGATGTCACGTTACAAATCGGAAACACAAGTATTATTGAAGCTATGGGCATTCGACTTACCAATTGCGTGCGGCCATGCGTCCCTTTTTTTATTGGCTAGGAGGTGCCGTGCGGGGTAGCTATTTGATTACGGTACCCGTGCGATCAGACCCCTGCGTGTGCTCATCGGGAGGAGAGCCCTTTGACCGCTACGCACCGCGCACCTCCCTCCCAACGTCTCCATTAATGCCGCCCAAGCACCTGTTCTACGGCGTGGCTATATGTCTCACTGGAGTGATATTTAAGAGAGAAAAATGAAAATCTAAAAAGGAAGTTTTGCATGGATCTTGATGTAAGATCCGATGCACCTATATAGCATCGACTGCGACTTACAGCAAGCATGATGAATATAAGGACGATGACATTGGGTAATAATTGTCTTACATATTTAGAAACATAATTAAAAATAGCCACATGCGGAAATGCCCGAAATACACAAGGGAAAAAGAAGATGGAAGACAACGATCTGGCTCGCTGATCTCTACTTTCTTGATGCATTGCTGCAGGCCGTGGGAACTTGTCTCCGTGGTGAGCGGCTACGAGCTCTTTCTTGTCCTCAAGATGCGGCTTGAGAGCATCCACGGATTCCTCCACCATCCTTCTGTGCTCGATGCACAACATGGCATTCTCGTCCATAAGTTTCTCAACGATGACGCCGGTCCTCTTCAACAAGGCAGTGGTCTGCTCCTGCTGCTCCGCACTTCCGACGATTTTTGCCCTCAGTAGGTCGCGTGCCTGGAGCTTCGCATTGCTCTCATTTAGTTGCCGGATGACGTCGGTAGACTGTTCAAACGAGGCTTTCAGGTCATCCTACAACCTCGCCCACCTGGAGATCTGATCCATCTGCCTAAGGACGAGGGCATGCATGCGCCTGTAAGAGTCGTCGCCTGCCTGTGAGATATTTTCCCAAGCCGCCGTGGCGCGGGTGGATATCTCTGCTGCATTCGCGGCGCGGCGGGACATCTCTTCTGCTTCCGCGGTGCGGCCGGACCAGTCTGCTGCATCGACGGTGCGGCGGGTCCTCCGTGCTGCTTCGGCGGCGCAACGGGACCTCTCTGCTGCAACGGCCGTGCGGCGGGACATGTTGGCTGCTTTCGCGGTGAGGCGGGACATCTCTTGTGCTTCCGCTTCCAGGCTCACCTCTCCCTGGTGGCAATCTCTCGACCCAGAACTCACGCTGGCCATGGCGGACGCAAGGGAACGATGATGAATAACTTGTTTGTTTTTGACATTTTGTGGATGAGGAGTTGAGGAGGAATGTGCAGTCATCTTGGAGTAGTAGTATTTATAACTGCGTAGTAATAGGCTCCCAAGTGGGAAACCGTTTAGGTTTTGATCGGTGTGAACAGGTTTGCAATTCGAAATGTGACGGGATGCAACCTCCCTGTTCTTCTAAAAAATTGTGACGGGACGCATGCTCAAAATTTACTGACGGATATAAGTGCGACACTATTTCCGGAAGGCGTAAGGTGGGCACGTATGCCTTCTCGGCCGCATACGTGGCATTTGCACCATAGGGTGCACCGCAATAGGCAATGTCAGCACATGTCTTGTTCCTACAATCATGCGCGCTGTTATTACCATCACGCACGCTTCTTTTAATTAGAATGGGTGTGCCCGTGTAGCGCACACATGTTGATCTATCTAACTGTTTCAGTTTGTTGTGGCTAATCGCAAACAATTCATCCATGTGAAGTGTATGCCATCAATCGCAGACACTTTGATCTGGCTTACCCATTTCTGTTCTGTTTCCTAATCACAAACAGTTAATCCTTCTGAAGCGTATGCCCTCAATCACACACACCTTGATCTGGCTGACCATTCCTTTTGTGTTGCCTAATCACAAACAGTTCATCGGAGTGAACCGTATGTTGTATATCGCACACACCGTCATCTGGCTGCCCGTTTCTTTTGTGTTGCCTAATCGCAAACAGTTCATCTGATTGAACTGTATGCTGTACATCTCACATGCCTTCATCTGGCTGCCCGTTTCTTTTGTTCCTCCTCATCGAAAACGGTTAATTGAACTGAACTGTATGCCCTGAATCACACATGCAACTAAAATCTGAACCGTGTTTGATGCATCCTCCATCGCAAACGTTTTGCACCTTTTTTGACAGTTTTTACACCACTGTTTGCAATTATGGAATCACACACAGTTTCGTCAAAGGGTCTCTGATCGTAGTGTTGCGTTAGCAGCATCCTGGAGTAGTGTGAGTAGGGATTGCCATGCAACAGATGCACTAGAACTATAAGTTTATGAAAGCTCAAAAAGAAACTAAGTGGGTGTGCATCCAACTCGCTTGCTCATGAAGACCTAGGGCAATTTGAGGAAGCCCATCATTGGAATATACAAGCCAAGTTCTGTAATGAAAAATTCCCACTAGTATATGAAAGTGATAACATAGGAGACTCTCTATCATGAAGATCATGGTGCTACTTTGAAGCACAAGTGTGGTAAAAGGATAGTAACATTGTCCCTTCTCTCTTTTCTCTCTTTTTTTATTTGGGACTTCTCTCATTTTTTTGGCCTCTTTTTTTCGTCCGGAGTCGCATCGCGACTTGTCGGGGAATCATAGTCTCCATTATCCATTGCTCACTTGGGACAATCCTCTAATAATGAAGATTATCACACTTTTATTTACTTACAACTCAAGAATTACAACTCGATACTTAGACCAAAATATGACTCTATATGAATGCCTCCGACGGTGTACCGGGATGTGCAATGAATCAAGAGTGACATGTATGAAAGAATTATGAAAGGTGGCTTTGCCACAAATACGATGTCAACTACTTGATCTTGCAAAGCAATATGACAATGATGGAGCATATCATAATAAACGGAACTGTGGAAAGTTGCATGGCAATATATCTCGGAATGGCTATGAAATGCCATAATAGGTAGGTATGGTGGCTGTTTTGAGGAAGGTATATGGTGGGTTTATGGTACCGGCGAAAGTTGCGTGGCACTAGAGAGGTTAGCAATCGTGGAAGGGTGAGACCGGGTATAATCCATGGACTCAACATTACTCATAAAGAACTCACATACTTATTGCAAAAATCTATTAGTCATCGAAACAAAGTACTACGCTCATGCTCCTAGTGGGATATATTGGTAGGAAAAGACCATCGCTCATCCCCAACCGCCACTCAAAGGAAGACAATCAATAAATAAATCATGCTCCGACTTCATCACATAACAGTTTACCGTACGTGCATCCTACGGGAGTCACAAACTTTAACACAAGTATTTCTCAAATCCACAATTACTCACTAGCATGACTCTAATATCGCCATCATTATATCTCAAAACAATCATTAGGAATCAAACTTCTCATAGTATTCAATGCACTTTATATGAAAGTTTTTATTATATCCCTCTTGGATGTCTATCATATTAGGACTAAATTTATAACGAAAACAAATTACCATGCTGTTTAAAGACTCTCAAAATAATATAAGTGAAGCATGAGAGTTCATTAATTTCTATAAAAAACCACCACCGTGCTCTAAAAAGATATAAGTGAAGCACTAGAGCAAAATTGCGTAGCTCAAAAGATATAAGTGAAGCACATAGAGTATTCTAATATACCACGATTCATGTGTGTCCCTCTCAAAAGGTGTGTACTGCAAGGATGATTGTGGGAAACTAAAAGGCAAAGACTCAAATCATACAAGACGCTCCCAGCAAAACACATATCATGTGGTGAATAAAAATATAGCCTCAAGTAAAGTTACCGATAGACGAAGATGAAAGAGGGGATGCCTTCCGGGGAATCCCCAAGATTAGGCTCTTGGTTTTCCTTGAATGTTACCTTGGGGTGCCTTGGGCATCCACAAGCTTAGGTCCCTATATGGGATCTCATAGGTATAGAAGGTTGCAGCGGTGGAAAAGTGTTTTCGTGGATGCCTCTGATGGTTTGGGGATATTTGGCAATATATAGGCGAAAGAATTAGGTCAGGAGGGTCACGGGGGGCCCACAAGGGTGGGGGTGCGCCCTACCCCTGGGCGCGCCCTCCGTCCTTGTGGCCGCCTCGTGGATCCTCCGACTTCATCTCCAAGTCTCCTAGTTTGCTTCTAGTCCAAGAAAAATCATCGCGAAGGTTTCTTTCCGTTTGGACTCCGTTCGGTATTCCTTTTCTACGAAACTCAAAAACAAGGAAAAACATAAACTGGCACTGGGCTCTAGGTTAATAGGTTAGTCCCAAACATAATATAAAATAGCATAACAATGCATACAAAATAGATAATATAATAGCATGCAATAATCAAAAATTATAGATACATTGGAGACGTATCAAGCATCCCCAAGCTTAATTTCAACTCGTCCTCGAGTAGGTAAATGATAATAACAGAATTTTTGATGTGGAATGTGAAGGAAATATGCCCTAGAGGCAATAATAAAGTTATTATTTATTTCCTTATTTCATGATAAATGTTTATTATTCATCTAGATTGTATTAACCGGAAACATAATACATGCGTGAATACATAGACAAACATAGTGTCACTAGTATGCCTCTACTTGACTAGCTCGTTAATCAAAGATGGTTAAGTTTCCTAACCATAGACATGAGTTGTCATTTGATTAACAGGATCACATCATTAGGAGAATGATGTGATTGACTTGACCCATTCCGTTAGCTTAGCACTTGATCGTTTAGTATGTTGCTATTGCTTTCTTCATGACTTATACATGCATGTTCCTATGACTATGAGATTATGCAACTCCCATTTACCGGAGGAACACTTCGTGTGCTACCAAACGTCACGACGTAACTGGGTGATTATAAAGGTGATCTATAGGTGTCTCCGAAGGTACTTGTTGAGTTGGCGTATTTTGAGATTAGGATTTGTCACTCCGACCGTCGGAGAGGTATCACTGGGCCCACTCGGTAATACACATCACTATAAGCCTTGCAAGCATTGTAACTAATGAGTTAGTTGCGGGATGATGTATTACGGAACGAGTAAAGAGACTTGCCGATAATGAGATTAAACTAGGCATTGAGATACTGACGATCGAATCTCGGGAAAGTAACATACCCATGACAAAGGGAACAACGTATATTGTTATGCGGTTCGACCGATAAAGATCTTCGTAGAATATGTAGGAGCCAATATGGGCATCCAGGTTCCGCTATTGGTTATTGACCAGAGAAGTGTCTCGGTCATATCTACATAGTTCTCGAACCCGTAGGGTCCGCACGCTTAACGTTCATTGACGATATAGTATTTGTGAGTTATGTATGTTGGTAACCGAATGTTGTTCGGAGTTCCGGATAAGATCATGGACATGACGAGGAACTCCGGAACGGTCCAGAGATAAAGTTTGATATATGGGATAATAGAGTTTGGTCTCCGGAAGGGTTTCGGAATTCACCGGAAGGGGCTCCGGATGTTTCCCGAAATGTTTGGGTACGAGAACACTTTATTTGGGCCAAAGGGGAAAGCGCACAAGGTTTTTGGAAAGCGCAAAAGGAAGTTTTGCGGAGTCCCGGGACCAGACATCAGGGTCCCTGGCATCTGGGTCCAGACGCCGGGAACCCTGGCGTCTAGCCCTGGAGTCCAACAAAGACTCTTGCCTTTCGGGTGAAACCGAATTTATGGAGGCTTTTACTCAAAGTTTCGACCCCAAGGCTCAACATATAAATAGAGGGGTAGGGTTAGCACCCAAGACACATCAAGAAACACCAAGCCGTGTGCCAGTAACCCCGTCCCCTCTAGTTTATCCTCTGTCATAGTTTTCGTAGTGCTTAGGCGAAGCCCTGCGGAGATTGTTCTTCACCAACACCGTCATCATGCCGTCATGCTGCCGGAACTCATCTACTACTTTGACCCTCTTGCTGGATCAAGAAGGCGAGGACGTCATCGAGCTAAACGTGTGCTAAACGCGGAGGTGCCGTACGTTCGGTACTTGATCGGGACGGATCGTGAAGGTGTACGACTACATCAACCGTGTTGATTAACGCTTTCGCTTTCGGTCTACGAGGGTACGTAGACATACTCTCCCTTCTTGTTGCTAGGCATCACCATGATCTTGCGTGTGCGTAGGAATTTTTTTGAAATT
This sequence comes from Triticum urartu, assembly GCF_003073215.2. Classification (NCBI taxonomy): domain Eukaryota; kingdom Viridiplantae; phylum Streptophyta; class Magnoliopsida; order Poales; family Poaceae; genus Triticum; species Triticum urartu. Next base: position 279,313,078 of record NC_053022.1, read on the forward strand.
ACTACGTTCCCCAATAGTGGCATCCGAGCCAGGTTTATACATAGATGTTATATGCACGAGTAGAACACAAGTGAGTTGTGGGCGATACAAGTCATAATGCTTACCAGCATGTCATACTTTGGTTCGGCGGTATTGTTGGATGAAGTGGCCCGGACCGACATTACGCGTACGCTTACGTGAGACTGGTTCTACCGATGTGCTTTGCACATAGGTGGCTGGCGGGTGTCAGTTTCTCCAACTTTAGTTGAATCGAGTGTGGCTACGCCCAGTCCTTGAGAAGGTTAAAACATCACCAACTTGACAAACTATCGTTGTGGTTTTGATGCGTAGGTAAGAACGGTTCTTGCTCAGCCCGTAGCAGCCACGTAAAACTTGCAAAAAACAAAGTAGAGGACGCCTAACTTGTTTTTGCAAGGCATGTTGTGATGTGCTATGGTCAAGACGTGATGAGATATAAATTGTTGTATGAGATGATCATGTTTTGTTAAAGTTATCGGCAACTGGCAGAAGCCTTTTGGTTGTCTCTCTGTTGTATAAGATGCAAGCGCCAAACAATTGTGTTACTTTATCGCTATGCGATAGCAATAGTTGCAAGAGAAATAGTTGGCGAGACAACCATGTGACGACACATTGATAGAGATCAAGATGATAGAGATCATGATGTCATGCCGGTGATGATAGAGATCATGACAGTACTTTGGAGATGGAGATCAAAAGCGCAAGATGATCATGGCCATATCATGTCACATATTTTGATTGCATGTGATGTTTATCCTTTATGCATCTTATTTTGCTTAGTTCGTCGATAGCTTTATAAGATGATCCCTTACTAAAATTTCAAGGTATAAGTGTTCTCCCTGAGTATGCACCGTTGCGACAGTTCTTCGTGCCGAGACACCACGTGATGAGCGGGTGTGATAAGCTCTGCGTTCACATACAATGGGTGCAAGCCAGTTTTGCACATGCAGAATACTCGGGTTAAACTTGACGAGCCTAGCATATGCAGATATGGCCTCGGAACACTAGAGACCGAAAGGTCGAGCGTGAATCATATAGTAGATATGATCAGCATAGTGATGTTCACCATTGAAAACTACTCCATCTCACGTGATGATTGGACATGGTTTAGTTGATTTGGATCACATGATCACTTAGATGATTAGAGGGATGTCTATATAAGTGGGAGTTCTTAAGTAATATTGTCGGTGTCAAAACCGGCGGATCTCGGGTAGGGGGTCCCGAACTGTGCGTCTAGGCGGAGGCAGGGGACACGATGTTTTACCCAGGTTCGGACCCTCTTGATGGAGGTAATACCCTACGTCCTGCTTGATTGTTCTTGATAATATGAGTAGTACAAGAGTTGATCTACCACGAGATCAAAGAGGCTAAACCCTAGAAGCTAGCCTATGGTATGGTTGTTTTTGTTGGTCCTACGGACTAAACCCTCCGGTTTATATAGACACCGGAGGGGCCTAGGGTTACATATAGTCGGTTACAAGGAAGGAGATCTACATATCCGTATTGCCAAGCTTGCCTTCCACGCCAAGTAGAGTCCCATCCGGACACGGGACGAAGTGTTCAATCTTGTATCTTCATAGTCCAACAGTCCGGCCAAAGGATATAGTCCGGCTGTCCGGATACCCCCTAATCTAGGACTCCCTCAGTAGCCCCTGAACCAGGCTTCAATGACGATGAGTCCGACGCGCAGATTGTCTTCGGCATTGCAAGGCGGGTTCCTCCTCCGAATACTTCATAGAAGATTTTGAACACGAGGATCGTGTCCGGCTCTGCAAAACAAGTTCCACATACAACCGTAGAGAGAATAATATTTTCACAAATCTAATCTGCCGACGCATTCCGCATTGTGACATCACACCACAGCCAGGTTACCATTCAAATCGTTTTTCACAACCAACCTCAGCGTGCTTCGCGAGGCGGTTTCCTTGGCACGTCTTGTCGAAGTAGAGATCGTGTCCCCTTATTACGGGATTCCCATCAATACAGATGTGGGTAACCCAAGAGCGCCATCAATTACGGCGCTTGGGGGATATGCGAGTTTTACCTGGCTGGTGGGGGCGCATAGTTTTGTCCGCCCTTATAAAGGGATAAGGGTTCACCTTTTTCTACCCACGCCTTCTTCCTCCTTGCTCATCCATTCTCACGCACTCGAGCTCCAGCACCCAAGTCCACATCCTTCTCTTGAACTCTCTCCAATCATGTCCGGAGCGGGAGGCAAGTGGATGGTCTCCTCCGTCATGGAGGGAGACATCAAAAAGCTATGCGGGGCCGGATACTTAGCCGTGGATATCGCGCACCGGCTGCCAGCCGCGGGGCAGATCATTCCTACCCCGGAACCTTACAAAAGGGTGGTTTTCCTCACCCACTTCGTCCGCGGACTGGGGTTTCCCCTCCATCCATTCGTCCGCGGCCTTATGTTCTATTATGGGCTGGACTTCCATGATCTGGCCCCGAATTTCATCCTCAACATCTCGGCGTTCATCGTCGTGTGCGAGGCTTTCCTCCGCATCCGGCCCCACTTCGGCCTGTGGCTGAAGACCTTCAATGTCAAGACGAAGGTAGTAGGTGGGCAACAAGCGGAATGCGGTGGAGCCATGGTGGGAAAAATGCCCAATGTTACATGGCTCGAGGGCTCCTATGTGGAGACCATAAAGGGGTGGGAATCGGGGTGGTTCTACATCACCGAGCCGCGCGACACCAACTGGGTAGCGGCCCCCGAGTTTTGACCCGGGACCCCCACTCGGCTCACTTCCTGGAAGGAGAGGGGCCTGTCCTGGGGCTCATCGGTGGAGCTGGACGGACTCTAGAAGTGTATCCGGAACATGATAAGCAAGAAACTCAAGCTTGTCAACATAGTCCAGGTCATGCTCTTCCGCCGGATCCTCCCGTGTCAACAACGAGCTTTCAACTTATGGGAGATCGACCCGGCCCAGCACCAGACTCTATGCGAGCTCTTCGACACGACGCATAAAGACGTCTGGAAGGTGCTATTCAGGGGCGCCGAGGTCCCCCCTCCCCTTACCGAGAACCGCGGGCTAAGCGCGAAGCGCCCTGCGAATCCGGTAAGTTCTGTACATCTTGTAGGGTATTTATTTTCCATAGTTTAACCATGCGCGGGATCTGAGCTCCCATGCCTTTGACAAGACTGGGTGGAGGCATCGGAGCAGATTGACTGCCCGACCCCTCTGCCCGTAGACCCTGCAGACGCTCTCCTGACGGAGATGCGGACTCTGGCTCCTTATGAGGTGCCAGAGAAGAATATCAAGAAGAAGGCCACGGGAACCCGAAAGAGTTCCCGGCGCCAGGTGGTATCAGATTCATCGTCCGATAACTCCAAGACGCACTCCTCCCATAAAAACGAGGAGGAGGAAGATGAAGATTCTCCCCCTCTAGCCGAGGGAGATAAGAAAAGGAAGGCTGCCCCAACCGGGGAGGCCGAAGGGTCCAAGAAGGGAAGGACTCTCCTTCCAGACTGTTCCACCACCGCCGCCGACGGCGAAGACGAGTGGTTACTCAGGGCCAAGCCCCTGGCGAAGTCGTAAGTATTCGGATACCAGAGTAACTTATAGCATACTTTTATTGCACTGCTTCTCCTAACGCCGAATATGATCATACAGTCCGCCCCGAACCCGTATCGACGTATCCTCGTCGGGTGGTTCTTTGGACTCGTCGGATATGAATAGCTATTCACTTCCAACTGCCTCCTCTCCTCGCCCTACGGACAATGTCGAGGTATTGTCTCAAGGGGCACCAAGCCGAGGGGAGGTAGTCCTGGAGGCGCCTCAAGGCGACCTTCCAGACTCCAGGCGCAAAGGGAGCAAGACTCCCAAGGGCTCCAAGTTCGGCCCTCAGCCGAACACCGCGCCGGAACCTCCAGTGGTTCCGGACTCCGGCAGGCGGCCCCCTTCCAAGAGGGGCAAGCCGCTCGTGCCGGTGACCTCTGTCCAACCAGAGGCACCGGACAACCTGCTAGGAGCACTTCGCGATGCTTCCATCGACGAGGCATGGGTGGGCGAGGTGTAGCAAGAGCTCCAGGCTCTCGTGCAGAAGCACGAGACTTTGGAGCTTGACTCGAAGACGCAAGAGTCCGAGCTTGCCGCGGCCCTCGAGAGCACAAAGAGTGCCAAGGCTGAAGCCCAAAAGTCCCTCCAGGAAATTAAGGTGATGAGGAAGATAGCGGCGGGTAAGGCATTCATTATGCAAAGCAAGCATGTGAAAGTAAATTACTTGTTACTTACCCGAGTCCAGAGCTCTCTAGGAGCGTTCGCAGATTTGCCCCGCAGCGTGTCGGATGCCGCAAAGTACTACCAGGCCGAGGAGGGAAGCTCGACGGAGAAGTTGTTCTGGTCTCAGTATACTGGGACCGAACACCCGATGCCTGTGAGCGACCAGTTGAAGCAACTGGTCGAGCTGCACAAGGTGGCCGAACAGGCCATGAGGGGCCTTATAGTTCGGATGTGGCCTGGCGAATCCCTTCCCAACAGCTACTTCGGCCTGGTGAGGCGGCTTGTGGATGCCTGCCCACGGCTAGAAGTCATAAAGCGGTCCGTCTGCATCGAAGGTGCATGCCGGGTTTTGCCCGTGCGAAGGTGCACAGGCCAAGAGGGACGCCGAGAAGCTGGTGAAGGAGGGGCCGCTGCAGGGCAAGGAGCATCGCCACCCTGAAATGTATTTTGAGGGTGTCCTGAAGGGTGCCCGTCTTGTGGTGGACGAGTGTGTGAAGGATGTAATTTTTGAATGAACTTGCTCGTCTGATCCTGTATTATGAAAACTTGTTCATGTGCGCTATGCAACGCTTGTCTGAATTTAAAATATTACCTTCTGTGCTGATGTTTATCAAATCTGAGAGATGGCCAGTCGTCGGCTTCTGCCCCCATGCCACGAGTGCTGGGGTGTTCGGGATAAATCTGAGCACTATTTTTCCCATTGTTGGGTCCTTCAAGGGAGGTGCTCAGCATAACGAACAAGGCAATCAGACTATAATGCTTTATCACTCTCACTTAGCCATAGAAGTCTACAATTTTAAATTTTGGCGAAGCCCCTAGTACTCGGAAAGCCGAATTCGGGGCGCTATACACGCCTAAGCCGGACAAAGCCGACTCCTCGCCCTAAGCGGCATAAGTCTTTAGGGACTCGAGACCTCTCGAACAGCGACCAACTCTCTCCTTATCATGACAGTCAGTTTTAGCTTTCTCTACTGAGGTGCTTGCCCAGATGAACCGGGGCACAATCGCAGTAGTTCTCCCAGTGCTACCTTAGCCGATATAGCAGAATGTAAGGTACCAAAACATGGGAGCCGGGCAAACCCAACTATTGACCGAGGACATGATTCGGAGCTGATGCATATAATGCTATAAGTTCGGGGTGCCGCACTGTCGAAAGTGTTCGGACTTCTCACGCCGTATTATGGGGTACGCTTAAGCCCCTGGCGTATTGGCCGTACTAGAGTGTACGTGTGTTGAATGTCATGAATGAACATATATATAAAAAAGAATAGAGAATGCGGTAATAGTCTAGTGCTATGCATTGTTTATTCAAAAAGGTGCGTCGAAGCATAATGATACAAGTAGTGCGATAAGCAAAAAGTAGGACTATTTGACATGTCCCCTCCAAGGGCAAGCTGCGGAATGGTATTTAAAGCAGGTATTTCACTCGTTATCAGAGACCACCTGGGAGTTCCATGGTGCGATGTAGCTTTCTGCCTCCTTGGTTGTTGTATCGTGTGTCCGGCGATCGTACTCCCGGGCGAGGTTTCCAGAGAGTGAAGTCCTGAAAGAGAGAAAAAATAACAAAGCGGGAAGCCCCTAGTGCGGTTGAGCCGCGTTTTGGGGCATACCGTAGTCGTGCCCCCCACCGATGCCCATGGTATTTTCAATGCGTAATTATGTACGCGTGTCACGGATTTCACTGTTTGGCTGGGACTGGGGTGGGGGCCGCATTGCTATGCGAGCTCGGAACGTGCCAGGCGGTCTTGTTGCAGATTACTCCGGGCGCGCTTGAAGGTGTTCGGGTGTTTAATCGCCGAACTGGCGGATTGCCTTAAGAGGCTGCTTTGTGCTTCTGCTGCGAGGGCCGCAGTGTGCTCCTCCGTGCGGAGAGAGCACTCTGTGTTTCCATTGACTGTGATGACCCCCCGAGGTCCTGGCATCTTGAGCTTGAGGTATGCATAATGCGGTACCGCATTGAATCTCGCAAATGCGGTTCGCCCGAGCAGTGCGTGATAGCCACTGCGGAACAGGACTACATCGAAGATTAACTCCTCGCTTCGGAAGTTATCCGGGGATCCGAAGACCACTTCCAGTGTGACTGAGCCTATGCAATGGGCCTCTACACCTGGTATGACGCCTTTGAAGTTCGTTTTTGTGGGTTTGATCCTTGAAGGGTCTATACCCATTTTGCGCACTGTGTCCTGATAAAGCAGGTTCAGGCTGCTGCCGCCGTCCATAAGGACTCGAGTGAGGTGAAATCCGTCGATGATTGGGTCTAGGACCAGTGCAGCAAATCCGCCATGACGGATACTAGTGGGGTGGTCTCTGTGATCGAAGGTGATCGGACAAGAGGACCATGGGTTGAACTTTGGGGCGACTGGCTCCAACGCATATACGTCCCTTAGCGCACGCTTCCACTCCCTCTTGGGGATGTGGGTTGCGTATATCATGTTCACCGTACGCACTTGTGGGGGGAACCTCTTCTGTCCTCCGGTGTTCGGCGGCCGGGGCTCCTCCTCGTCATCGCTATGCAGCCCCTTGTCCTTGTTTTCAGCATTTAACTTGCCGGCCTGCTTGAACACCCAACATTACGTGTTGGTGTGGTTAGCTGGCTTGTCGGGGGTGCCGTGTATTTGACACGAGCGGTCGAGTATATGTTCCAAACTGGACGGGCCCGGAGTGCTTCTTTTGGATGGCTTTTTCCACTGACCGGGTTTAGAGCCTTTGAATCCGGCATTGACTGCTGTATCCTCTGTATTGTCGCTGTTGATGCGGCGCTTGTGTTTGTTGCGACGTGACCTGCCATTGCTATCCTTGGTATCCGAAGTACCATGGTTCTTTGATATGTTATTGCTGCGAGCCAGCCAGCTGTCCTCTCCCACGCAAAAGCGGGTCATGAGTGTCGTGAGGGCTGCCATAGATTTTGGCTTTTCCTGGCCAAGGTGCCGGGCGAGCCATTCGTCGCGGATGTTGTGCTTAAAAGCTGCTAGGGCCTCTGCATCAGGACAGTCGACGATTTGATTTTTCTTTGTCAGGAACCGTGTCCAGAATTGCCTGGCCGATTCCTCTGGCTGCTGAATTATGTGGCTCAAGTCATCGACATCTGGTGGTCACACATAAGTGCCCTGGAAGTTGTCGAGGAATGCGGCTTCCAGATCTTCCCAACAGCCAATGGATTCTACTAGCAGGCTGTTGAGCCAATGCCGAGCTGGTCCTTTGAGTTTAAGTGGGAGGTATTTGATGGCGTGTAGATCGTCACCGCGGGCCATGTGGATGTGCAGGAGGAAGTCCTCGATCCATACCGCAGGATATGTTGTACCGTCGTATGATTCAATATTTACGGGTTTCAAACCCTCTGGGATTTGGTGATCCATTACTTCGTCTGTGAAGCACAGGGGGTGTGCGGCGCCTCTGTACTGGGCTATATCGCGACGCAGCTCAAATGAGTCTTGTCTCGGCCCGGCCGTATTTACTTTTACTGTATTCGGCATGACGGTTATCGTCTCGCATAGTGGCGCGCCCTCATGATCCGTAGATCGATCTTGCGTGTTTTTATTTGTCCTCCAATACGTCTCACAGGTCTAGCATGTTTCCCCGTGCCTTGACATTTTTATTTGAGTGGCGTCGGGGTGCGGGATGAGCTTTTGGCTGAAATGCCTCTCCGTCGCGGCCACGAGGTGACCGATCAGCCACGTCATACGCTGGAGATGTAGGTTTTAATGCTTCCTCCAGTCGGGGTAGCAACCTGCGCTTTGGGTAACTCTTGGAGGGGCGTTTGAGTTCGTATTCCTCGGGTGCAAGGGCTTCAGTCCATCTGTCAGCTAGCAAGACTTGATCAGCTTGAAGCTGCTGTTGCTTTTTCTTAAGGCTATTTGCCATGGCTATAAGCCGGCGCTTGAAGCGCTCTTGCTCAACGGGATCCTCAGGCACGACGAATTCGTCATCGTCGAGGCTTGCCTCGTCTTCGGAGGGAGGCATGTAATTATCATCCTCTGCCTCTCCATCTGCCGCTCTCTCAGGAGGGCTGGCTTCTCCATCCTCCTGCTCTAAATCTTGCTGGAGGGGATTGTCGTCGTCTTCGGCACTGTTCGGAGTGCTATTATCTCCTATGCCGGTATCACCGCTTTTGCTTTGGCGAGACTTAGAGCGGCGCCGTTGTCATCGGTGCTTGGGTTGCTTCTTGGAGGGGTCATCCTCCGCTGTCCCGTCGCCATTGTCTTCTTTGGGTGTGTCCACCATGTATATATCATATGATGAGGTGGCTGTCCAGTGCCCTGTGGGCAGTGGTTTCGTTTCCTGCATCGTCATCCATACCGTCGATGTCTTTGGAATCGAAGTCGAGCATGTCGGTCAAATCGTCGACAGTGGCTACTAAGTGGGTGGTGGGTGGGCGGCCAATTTCTTCGTCATCCGCATCCCAATCCTACCGGACATAGTTCGACCAGGACTCTCCTGACAAGGAGAGAGACCTTAATGAGTTCAGTATGTCGCCGAAGGGCGAGTGCTGAACGATATCTGCGGAGGTGAACTCCATGATCGGCGCCCAGTAGGATTCGATAGGCACGGGCGCAGGCGGTTCGGAGTCCGTGGCCAGGGAAGAATCCGACAGTTTGGCATCACGGCTCTCGCGAAGGATAAGGTCGATACTCGGCTTGGTCACCGCTGCGAATGCGGCCTCCGTGGCGGGGTCTATCCTCCCGTCCATGGATGGCGCAATTGGCTCTAAATTGAGGGTCGGAGCGTTTGCCGGTGCGGTCTCCCAAACACTGTCCGATGGTAGAGCTAAATCATGCTCATCGTGACCGTGCGGCGCACTTCGCAGGGGCTCGAATCCGTCGAAGATCAAGTCTCCGCGGAGGTCGGCCGTGTAGTTTAAGCTTCCAAACCTGACCTGGTGGCCAGGGGCGTAACTCTCGATCTGCTCTAGATGGCCAAGCGAGTTGGCCCGCAGTGCGAAGCCGCCGAATACAAAGATCTGTCCGGGGAGAAAAGTCTCACCTTGGACTGCATCGCTATCGATGATCGGAGGAGCCATCAAGCCTAATGTTGACGGCACAGAGGAACTCTCAATGAAAGCACCAATGTCGGTGTCAAAACCGGCGGATCTCGGGTAGGGGGTCCCGAACTGTGCGTCTAGGCAGATGGTAACAGGAGGCAGGGGACACGATGTTTTACCCAGGTTCGGGCCCTCTTGATGGAGGTAATACCCTATGTCCTGCTTGATTGTTCTTGATAATATGAGTAGTACAAGAGTTGATCTACCACGAGATCAAAGAGGCTAAACCCCAGAAGCTAGCCTATGGTATGATTGTTGTTGTTGGTCCTACGGACTAAACCCTCCGGTTTATATAGACACCGGAGGGGGCTAGGGTTACACAGAGTCGGTTACAAGGAAGGAGATCTACATATCCGTATTTCCAAGCTTGCCTTCCACGCCAAGGAGAGTCCCATCCGGACACGGGACGAAGTCTTTAATCTTGTATCTTCATAGTCCAACAGTCCGGCCAAAGGATATAGTCTGGCTGTCTGGATACCCCCTAATCCAGGACTCCCTCAAATATGATTAATTGAACTTTAATTTATCATGAACTTAGTCCTGATAGTATTTGCATAACTATGTTGTAGGTCAATAGATCGCGATGTAGCTCCCCGTTTATTTTGATATGTTCCTAGAGAAACACTAAGTTGAAAGATGTTAGTAGCAATGATGCGGATTGGATCCGTGATCTGAGGATTATCCTCATTGCTGCACAGAAGAATTATGTCCTTGATGCATCGCTAGGTGACAGACCGATTGCAGGAGCAGATGCAGACGTTATGAACGTTTTGCGAGCTCGATATGATGACTACTTAATAGTTTAGTGCATCATGCTTTACGGCTTAGAACTGGGACTTCAAAAATGTTTTGAATGCCACAGAGCATATAAGATGTTCCAAGAGTTGAAATTGGTATTTCATACTCATGCCCGTGTCGAGAGGTATGAGACCTCTGATATTACTTTGCCTAAAAGATGGAGGAGAATAGCTCAAGCAGTGAGCATGTGCTCAGATTGTCTGGGTACTACAATCGCTTGAATCAAGTGGGAGTTAATCTTCCAGATAAAATAGTGATTGACAGAATTCTCTAGTCACCATCACCAAGTTAGTAGAACTTCATGATGAACTATAGTATGCAAGGGATGACGAAAACGATTCCCGAGCTTTTCATGATGATGAAATCGATGAAGGTAGAAATCAAGAAAGAGCATCAAGTGTTGATGATTAACAAGACCACTAGTTTCAAGAAAAGGGCAAAGGGAAAGAAAGGGAACTTCAAGAAGAACGGCAAGCAAGTTGCTGCTCAAGTGAAGAAGCCCAAGTCTGGACCTAAGCCTGAGACTAAGTGCTTCTACGACAAAGGGACTAGTCACTGGAAGCGGAACTGCCCCAAGTATTTGGCGAAGAAGAAGTATGGCAAAGTGAACAAAGATATATTTGATATACATGTTATTGATGTGTACTTTACTAGTGTTTATAGCAACCCCTCAGTATTTGATACTAGTTTAGTTGCTGAGATTAGTAACTCGAAACGGGAGTTGCAGAATGAACAGTGACTAGTTAAGGGTGAAGTGACGATGTGTGTTGGAAGTGGTTCTAAGAATGATATGAACATCATCGCACACTCCCTATACTTTCGGGATTAGTGTTGAACCTAAATAAATGTTATTTGGTGTTTGCATTGAGCAAGAATATGATTTGATCATGTTTATTGCAATATGTTTATTCATTTAAGTTAGAGAATAATTGTTATTCTGTTTACATGAATAAAACCTTCTATGGTTATACACCCAACGAAAATGGTTTGTTGGATCTCGATCGTAGTGATACAGATATTCATAATATTAAAGCCAAAAGATGCAAAGTTAATAATGATAGTGCAACTTATTTGTGGCACTGCCATTTAGGTCATATTGGTGTAAAGCGGATGAAGAAAATCCATGCTGATGGGCTTTTGGAATCACTTGATTATGAATCAGTTGATGCTTCCGAACCATGCCTCATGGGCAAGATGACTAAAAACTCCATTCTCCAGAACAATGGAGCGAGCAACAGACTTGTTGGAAATAATACATACTGATGTATGCAGTCCGATGAGTGTTGAGGCTCGCGGCAGGTATCGTTATTTTCTGACCTTCATAGATGATTTGAGCAGATATGGGTATATCTACTTTATGAAACATAAGTCTGAAACATTTGAAAAGTTCAAAGAATTTTAGAGTGAGGTGGAAAATAATCATAGCAAGAAAATAAAGTTTCAAGATCTGATCGCAGAGGCAAATATTTGAGTTACGAGTTTGGTCTTCAATTTAAACAATGTGGAATAGTTTTACAAACTCATGCCACCTAGAACACCATCGCATAATGGTGTGTTCGAACGTCATAACCGTACTTTATTGGATATAGTACAATCTATGATGTCTCTTACCGATTTACCGCTATCGTTTTGGGGTTATGCATTAGAGATAGTTGCATTCATGTCAAATAGGGCACCATCTAAATCCATTGAGACGACACCATATGAACTGTGGTTTGGCAAGAAACCAAAGTTGTCATTTCTTAAAGTTTGGGGTTGCGATGCTTATGTGAAAAAGTTTTATCCTGATAAGCTCAAACCCAAATCGGAGAAATGTGTCTTCATAGGATACCCAAAGGAGACATTTGGGTACACCTTCTATCACAGATCCGAAAGGCAATATCTTTGTTGCTAGGAGTAGATCCTTTCCAGAGAAGGAGTTTCTCTCGAAAGAAGTGAGTGGGAGGAAAGTAGAACTTGATGAGGTAACTGTACCTGCTCCCTTATTGGAAAGTAGTTCATCACAGAAATTTGTTTCTGTGACTCCTACACCAATTAGTGAGGAAGCTAATGATGATGATCATGTAACTTCAGATCAAGTTACTACCGGACCTCGTAGGTCAACCAGAGTGAGATACGCACCAGGGTGGTACGATAATCCTGTTCTAGAGGTCATGTTAATTGACCATGACGAACCTACGAACTATGAGGAAGAGATGATGAGCCCAGATTTCGTGAAATGGCTTGAGGCCATGAAATCTGAGATGGGATCCATGTATGAGAACAAAGTGTGGACTTTGGTTGACTTGCCCGATGATCGGCAAGCCATAGAAAATAAATGGATCTTCAAGAGGAAGACGGACGCTGATAGTAGTGTTACTATCTACAAAGCTAGACTTGTCAAAAAAGGTTTTGACAATGTTGAAGGTGTTGACTACGATGAGATTTTCTCACTCGTAGCGATGCTTAAGTCTGTCTGAATCATGTTAGCAAATTGCCACATTTTATGAAATCTGGCAAATGGATGTCAAAACTACATTCCTTAATGGATTTCTTAAAGAAGAGTTGTATATGATGCAACCAGAAGGTTTTGTCGATCCTAAAGGTACTAACAAAATGTGCAACCTCCAGTGGTCCATCAATGGACTGGTGCAAGCATCTCAGAGTTGGAATATATGCTTTGATGAGTTGATCAAATCATATAGTTTTATACAGACTTGTGGAGAAGCCTGTATTTACAAGAAAGTTAGTGGGAGCACTACAACATTTCTGATAAATATATGTGAATGGCATATTGTTGATCAAAAATAATGTAGAATTTTCTGGAAAGCATAAAGGAGTATTTAAAAGGAGTTTTTCAAATAAAGACCTTGGTGAAGCTACTTACATATTGAGCATCAAGATCTATAGAGATAGATCAAGATGCTTGATAAGTTTTTTCAATGAGTACATACCTTGACAAGATTTTGAAGTAGTTGAAAATGGAACAGTCAAAGAAAGAGTTCTTACCTGTGTTACAAGGTGTGAAATTGAGTAAGACTCAAATCCCGACCACGGTAGAAGATAGAAAGAGAATGTAAGTCATTCCCTATGCCTTAGCCATAGTTTCTATAAAGTATGACATGTTGTGTACCAGATCTATTGTATACCCTACACTGAGTTTAGCAAGGGAGTACAATAGTGATTTAGGAGTAGATCACTAGACAGCGGTCAAAATTGTCCTTAGTGGAATAAGGATATGTTTCTCGATTATGGAGGTGACAAAAAGGTTCGTCATAAAGGGTTACGTCGATTCAAATTTTGACACTGATCCAGATGACTCTAAGTCTCAATCTGGATACATTTTGAAAGTGGGAGAAATTAGCTAGAGTAGCTCCGTGGAGAGCATTGTTGACATAGAAATTTGCAAAATACATACATATTTGAATGTGGCAGACCCGTAGACTAAACTTCTCTCACAAGACATGATCACACCTTAGTACTCTTTTGGTCTTAATCACATAGCAATGTGAACTAGATTATTGAGTCTAGTAAACCCTTTGGGTGTTGGTCACATGACGATGTGACTATGGGTGTTAATCACATGGTGATGTGAACTATTGGTGTTAAATCACATGGCGATGTGAACTAGATTATTGACTCTAGTGCAAGTGGGAGACTGAAGGAAATATGCCCTAGAGGAAATAATAAAGTTATTGTTTATTTCCTTATTTCATGATAAATGTTTATTATTCATGCTAGAATTGTATTAACCGGAGACATAATACATGTGTGAATACATAGACAAACACAGTGTCACTTGTATGCCTCTACTTGACTAGCTCGTTAATCAAAGATGGTTAAGTTTCCTAACCATAGGCATGAGTTGTCAGTTGACTAACGGGATCACATCATTAGGAGAATGATGTGATTGACTTGACCCATTCCGTTAGCTTAGCACTTGATCGTTTAGTATGTTGCTATTGCTTTCTTCATGACATATACATGTTCCTATGACTATGATATTATGCAACTCCCATTTACCGGAGGAACACTTTGTGTGCTACCAAACGTCACAACGTAATTGGGTGATTATAAAAGTGCTCTACAGGTGTCTGCGAAGGTACTTGTTGAGTTGGCATATTTCGAGATTAGGATTTGTCACTCCGATCGTCGGAGAGGTATCTATGGGCCCACTCGGCAATACACATCACTATAAGCCTTGCAAGCATTGTAACTAATGATTTAGTTGCAGGATGATGTATTACGGAACGAGTAAAGAGACTTGCCGGTAACGAGATTGAACTAGGTATTGAGATACCGACGATCGAATCTCGGACAAGTAACATACCGATGACAAAGGGAACAACATATATTGTTATGCGGTTCGACCGATAAAGATCTTCGTAGAATATGTAGGAGCCAATATGGGCATCCAGGTTCCGCTATTGGTTATTGACCAGAGAAGTGTCTCGGTCATGTCTACATAGTTCTCGAACCCGTAGGGTCCGCACGCTTAACATTCGTTGACGATTAGTATTTGTGAGTTATGTATGTCAGCAACCGAATGTTGTTCGGAGTTCTGGGTAAGATCACGGACATGACGAGGAACTCCGGAATGGTCCGGAGAGAAAGTTTGATATATGGGATAATAGTGTTTGGTCTCCGGAAGGGTTCCGGAATTCACCGGAAGGGGTTTCGGATGTTTACCGAAATGTTTGGGTACGAGAACACTTTATTTGGGCCAAAGGGGAAAGCCCACAAGGTTTTTGGAAAGCGCAAAAGGAAGTTTTGCGGAGTCCAGGGGCCAGACACTAGGGTCCCTGGCGTCTGGGTCCAGACGCCGGGAACCCTGGCGTCTGGCCCTGGAGTCCGAGAAAGACTCTTGCCTTTCGGGTGAAACCGACTTTATGGAGGCTTTTAATCCAAGTTTCGACCCCAAGGATCAACATATAAATAGAGGGGTAGGGCTAGCACCCAAGACACATCAAGAAACACCAAGCCGTGTGCCGGCAACCCCGTCCCCTCTAGTTTATCCTCCGTCATAGTTTTCGTAGTGCTTAGGCGAAGCCCTGCGGAGATTGTTCTTCACCAACACCTTCATCACGCCGTCGTGCTGCCGGAACTCATCTACTACTTTGCCCCTCTTGCTGGATCAAGAAGGCGAGGACGTCATCGAACTGAACGTGTGCTGAACTCGGAGGTGTCGTACGTTCGGTATTGATCGGGACGTATCGTGAAGGTGTACGACTACATCAACCGCGTTGATAAACGCTTCCGCTTTCGGTCTACGAGGTTACGTAGACATACTCTCCCTTCTCATTTCTATGCATCACCATGATCTTGCGTGTCCATAGGATTTTTTTTGAAATTACTACGTTCCCCATTAGAATGCTACCTAACATATTTATTCGTGTAATTTTCTTTATTGTGGCATGAATGTTCAGATCAATAAGATTCAAAACAAAAGTTAATATTGTAACGCCCCGAGACCGATGTGCCAGGTGTCTTCCAGTTATTCGCTGTTGTTTCCTTGTCATTTGCTTGCGTGTCATGCATTTCATATCATGTCATCATGTGCATTGCATTTGCATACATGTTCGTCTCATGCATCCGAGCTTTTTCCCCGTTGTCCGTTTCTCAATCCGGCGCTCCTATGTCATCTCGCGTTCCCTTTTACCTCTTTTCGTGTGCGGGTGTTAAACGTTCTCGGATTGGACCGAGACTTGCCAAGCGGCCTTGGTTTACTACCGGTAGACCGCCTGTCAAGTTTCGTGCCATTTGGACTTCGTTTGATACTCCAACGGTTAACCGAGGGACCAAAAAGGCCTCGTGTGTGTTGCAGCCCAACACCTCTCCAAAGTGGCCCAAAACCCATCTAAACCCCCTCCATCATCTAGGTCGTTCGATCATGATCGCGTGGCTAAAAACCGCACCTCATTTGGAGCTTCCTAGCTCCCTCTACCTATAAATATGTGCACCCCGTAAAAATTCGCGGACAAAACCCTAGTTCTCTCCCTCCTCGCGCTGCCGGACATGTCCGTCCCGGACCGGACGCGTCCGCCGCCTCTCTCATCGAATCGGACGCCGACACTTGTCACCGCCACCTCTCTCCACCGCGCGGGCCGCCGTTCCCAGATCCGGCCCTCCAGGCCCAATCCCCGCCGCCGCCAGGTCCCGTGCGCCGCCCGCCGGCCATACCTCGCCGCGCCGCCCATCCCCGCCGGGCGCCGCCCTCCGCCGACGCTCGCCGGCGTCGACCGCCTCCGCCGCGCTGCTCCGCCGCCATCGCCATGCGCCTCCCCGCGCCGCCATCGGGAGCCGCACCTCGCCGCCCGAGCTCGCCGGCGTCGACCGCCTTCGCCGGCGCCCGCCTCGCCACTGCCGTCCTCGCCGAAGGCCCCGCGTCTCCCTCGTCGCCGGCCTCGAGCTCGCCGGAGTCTTCTCCGGCCGGATCCGGAGTGAGTGCATCAGATCCACCCGCTCCACGATCCAAACGCGCCCCTCCGTCCCGGATCTCGTACTCCCGCACCGCTTCATCCCATTGACTTCTCGGAGGTCTAATTTTCGACTTAGTCCCCAGTATTTTGAGCATACTTCATCATGCCATATCTTTGCATCCGTGGCTCTGTTTTGGGCGTGTAGCATATCAAATTGTTCGTCTCGATGAGTACTTCATGTCATGCCATTGCACCATGTTCATTTGAGTTCATCTTGATGCCCTAAATGCTGTTGCAAGAGTGCTATGTAATGTTAGTTTTAGATTCATATCAGTAATTGGACTTTTGACATTTTTGCCATGATTAATGTGTGCCTCCTATGAACTTGAGCCCCACATGTGTTCTGAAGTATGCCATGTCATCTTTACAGGGGTGTATGCCATGTATTTTTGTGATCTTGGTGGTGACTAGCACAAGCATGTTAAGTAGCTCTCGTAATGTTGCTGATTTCAGGGACTTAGAAATATTCTAAGTCTTTGCCCTGTTAATATTTTTATGCCATGTATTCATGTTGCTATAGTTTGATCCATGCCTCTTTTGAGCATGATCATTAAGGATGTTTTGTAGATATTGTGGTGCTCTATCCATCCATGTCTTTGTTTGCAATTATGGAGCACCCTAGCTTGAGTCAATCGAGCTCTAATTTTGCTATAAAATGTTCCTGGCAGATTGTTTACGTGTTAAGCATTTTTGCCAAGCTTGTTGTAGTTGATCCATGCATTCTATGAGGTTGTTCTTGCCATGTTTAGCTTCTATACCATGTCTACTTGCTGGGTGTATGCTTAGCTTGTCATTCTTTGCCTTGTGGTGAGTGTATCGAGCTCGTAAATATGGCTACTTAATATCTGTTTTGCCATGCTCCAGTTTTCTGCTAAGTCTGAATCTGTTAATGATAATTGCTATGTTCACTTGGTTGCCATTGTATTTTCTGATCCCTTTTGGCCTATGGTCAGTAAGGGACTTTTGTTGTATGCTTTGAGTAGCTTCATGCCATGCCTTGCTTTGCCATGATATGTTCATGTAGCATGTTGTTATCTTTCTCAAAACATTGCTTCCTGATGTTAAATTCCTGACATGTTGTTATTTTCACTAAGTCTGTAACCTAATATCTTTTGCACTTTTGCCATGCTTGTTTGAACCTGCTATTGTGTGATTTAGCCGTAGCTCAGTGTTCCTCTTTTGTCAAGCATCTTGAGTGGATCACTGCCATGTCCTTTGTTGTTATGTTAGAGTGCAGTAACTTGTTATTCTTGATGCATTTAGATGTTCTCGTGCTGTTTATCGCAGATCAGTGTCATATTTGTTTTGCTTACCATTTGCAAACCGTGCATCCGATTCTGGTGATCTTTATATTGATTTCGACCAAAATCAACTCATCTTTCCAGTGGCACTCTTGGTTTTCCAAGTTGAGGCCAGGTTCAATCTTTCCTTTCCGAAGCATGCATATGCATTGCATATCACATCCCGCATATCATGCCATGTTTTGCATCATGTTGGTTGCGCATTGCACCGTGATTGATTGTTGGCTCTTTTGCTTGTGTTCTTGCCTTGGGTAGAGCCAGGTGACTTGTTCGTTTTTGAGGACCCGTTGAGTATGTTTACGAGGATCAAGCTTTCGTCTACTCAGAGAACTTTGCAGGCAAGATGACCATACCCTCGAAATCACTTCTATCTTTGCTCGCTAGTTGCTCGCTCTTTTGCTATGCCTATGCTTCGATACCTACCACATGCTTTATCATGCCTCCCATATTGCCATGTTCAGCCTCTAACCCACCTTGTCCTAGCAAACCGTTGTTTGGCTATGTTACCGCTTTGCTCAACCCCTCTTATAGCGTTGCTAGTTGCAGGTGAAGATGAAGATTGGAGTTGTTCCTTGTTGGAACAAGTTTATTGTTGGGATATCACAATATCTCTTATTTATATTAATGCACCTATATACTTGGTAAAGGGTGGAAGGCTCGGCCTTATGCCTGGTGTTTTGTTCCACTCTTGCCGCCCTAGTTTCCGTCATACCGGTGTTATATTCCTTGATTTTGCATTCCTTACGTTGTTGGGTGTTATGGGAACCCCTTGATTGTTCGCCTTGAATAAAACTCCTCCTGTAAGGCCCAACCTTGGTTTTACCATTTGCCTCACCACCACCTAGCCTTCCCTCGGGTCGACCGGCCCGAGGGTCATCTTTATTTTAACCCCCCGGGCCAGTGCTTGTCTAAGTGTTGGTCCGAACTGAGTAGACTGTGGGGCCACCTCGGGGAAACTTGAGGGTTGGTTTTACTCGTAGGATGTCTCATCTGGTGTTGCCCTGAGAACAAGATATGTGTAGCTCCTATCGGGATTGTCAGCGCATCGGGTGGCTTTGCTGGTCTTGTTTTACCATTGTCGAAATGTCTTGTAACTGGGATTCCGAGCCTGATCGGGTCTTCCTGGGAGAAGGAATATCCTTCGTTGACTGTGAGAGCTTGTGATGGGCTAAGTTGGGACACCACTGCAGGGTTTTGAACTTCCGAAAGCCGTGCCCGCGGTTATGGGCAGATGGGAATTTGTTAATGTGCGGTTGTAGAGGACTTGACACTTGACTTAATTAAAATACATCAACCGCGTGTGTAGCCGTGATGGTCTCTTTTCGGCAGAGTCCGGGAGGAGAACACGGTCTCGTGTTATGCTTGAATGTAAGTAGTTGTTGGATCACTTCTTGATCTTTGTAGTTTATCGACCGTGCTTTGCCTTCTCTTCTCGCTCTCAGTTGCGTATGTTAGCCACCATATATGCTAGTGCTTGCTGTAGCTCCACCTCATTCCTTTACCCTTCCAATAAGCTTAAATAGTCTTGATCGCGAGGGTGTGAGATTGCTGAGTCCCCGTGACTCACAGATACTTCCAAAACCAGTTTCAGGTGCCGATGATACCGTGCAGGTGACGCAACCGAGCTTAAGGAGTAGCTCGATGAAGATTGTGTTTGTAGTCTTGTTTCGTTTCCAGTTGATCAGTAGTGGTGCCCAGTTGGGGTCGATCGGGGATCTTTTGCATTAGGGGTAGTCTTCTTTCATTTTGGTTCCGTAGTCGGACCTTGATTGTATCTGGATGATGTAATGCTTTATTCATGTTTTGTGTGAAGTGGCGATTGTAAGCCAACTCTGTACCTCTTTCTTATTCAGTACATGGAATGTGTAAAGATTACCCCTCTTGCGACATGCCTACAATGCGGTTATGCCTCTAAGTCGTGCTCCGACACGTGGAATATATAGTCGCATCGTGGGTGTTACAAGTTGGTAATCAGAGCCTTCCCCGACTTAGGAGCCCCCTTCTTGATCGAACCGCTGGCGTTGTTGAGTCTAGAAAAATGTTTTGAGTCTTTTAGGATTATATATATCGGAGAGTAGGATTGTTTTTACTCCTCAGCCCCTTCGTCGCTCTGGTGAGGCATCCTGACGTAGAGTTTTGACTCTTCTCTTCTCAAATTTCACGATTTTTTTAGGATCACGCGGGTATTTCTGGCTTATTCTGCGAGCCAATCCTTTGTTTGTTTTGAGTTGTGGTATTCGAGTTGCTTCGAAGTCAAATGTTGATTCCATACCTTTCCTAAGTGGTGTTCTCATATTCCTATGTGAATACTAATCCTTCATGATAATCGAGATTGTCATGTCAATCCTTTTTCATCCGGCGTGTTTTCTCTTCAGGTGGATCCGATCATTTCAACATTCGCGAGATCAATTATCAGTTCTTCTCAATGGTGTTTGCTTCATCCATCCCAAGTTGCCTTTATTTTCCCGCCCTCCCACCCTTTTTCTTCGAGGACTCAGATTTCTTATTCAAGTATCCTTTTATGGATGTGAAGTCTCTTCATTCCATTCTTTCAGTGCTCTTATCCGGTGATTCTCAGGAGGATACTAACGGAGCTTCTAGTTATCATTCTTCGTTCTCTTTTCTTCTCCGGTGGATTCAAGTCAAGCTTTGTTGATCATATCCTTTTCTCGTTTCAAATGCCTTCTCATACCGGTGCACCTCTTAATCATTCACCTCTCACTATTCTTTTGTTCCAGAGTGCTGAAGGTATCTCAGGAGATTCGTGTTCTCATTCCTAATTCGTTCAAGATATCTCGAGGTCTTATCTCTTTCAAGCCATTTAATTCAACCAGTGCAATATCTCTTTTCAAGCAATCTTTTCAACGATGTTTCTTTTGAGTGGGCCCTAACCCACAGGTCTTCTTCCACGATCTTACCTGACTCTTCTTATTTTCCCGGAGCTTATCAAAAATTTCCCAAGTTTGACGTAAGAATGTTTTGCCATCAGTCATATGTCTTTCTTCAAGATCTTTAAAATTCTATCATCGTTGGTTCAACCTTTCTAATTTTCATCCCGGAGTATCGCAATGATTCATGGTGGTGCTTCTCATCATCATTTTCAACATTTGAAGACCAAAGAAGAGTTTTCCTCCATATCTTATCCGTTCTCTCAAGGATTCATGGCTCTAGCTTGATGCCATCCTCTCATAATTGTTTTCAATTGTGATAATTCTTTTCTCCCATCCGGAGCAATTCAGGAGTCGTTTCAGTTTGATTCTTCGGAGGCCATCATCTCAGAATTATTCATTCCAGCTTTCAGGTCTCATTCTCTAAATCTTACCAGTGCATCGTTCAAGTGTTCTCTAATTAGCTCGAGATCTCTTCGTTCTCTTGTATCTAAACTCTCTCATGTATCTTTGTTCATCTGCTAATTCTTACCAGTGATTCATTCCTTTACTTCATTCATTTCAATTCTTATGGTGGTTCATTCAAGATTCCTTTTCTCTTGGTATCATATCATTTCATTCGTCGTTTCAAATCCTACCGGTGGTTCTTCGAAGTCCTTTCTCAAGTTTGCACTATATCTCTCTTAATCCTTTTTACGAGAATAAGTAGTATGCCAAATCCATTGTTTGTCATCAATTTAATTGGTGAAGGATACGCATAACATAATTCTTATTTTTGTTTCATCCATATGTTAATCCCTTCTTCCGGAGTTTGTTCACGATGGTTAAATTCTTGGTTTCAAGTGCTCATCTTTCCTTCCTGGAGTTCCAAGCTCTAATTATCACTGAGATCCATCTAAATCATTGCAATGCTTCACCTTATATTCTCAACTTCCCTTTCATTTGATCATCCTTTTGTTACCGGAGTTCTTCATGGAGGATCTACTTGATAGTTCATAAAGGATTCAATTCCTTCTCGAAGTGTTAATCAAGATTCTTTTCAGAGGAGCTCAAGTTTTCTTCATCTTGCAATTCGAAGTCCAATTCTTTCTACCGTATCATTGGAGGTGGTATTATGTCATTCTTGATAACTTGAGTTCATGCTTCATGATTCACATGTTGTTAAGAATGAGGTATTTTAAATCCATCAATATCTTCTTTGGGATTATCTTGGGTTATATTTCACCTAAAGCTTTCCCTAAGGATTGTTGCTATTTATGGTGCGTATAAATGACCCAAGTTCTTCATTTATCCTCCTGGTGAATTAGTTTCTCGTCTCCTTGTTCTTATCAATCCAATCTATTGTTTCCGTTAGTGGCAGAATTTCAACTCAGTTTTTTGAGATGTTTTCCATAAGCCCACTTCAAGCTTGCTCCTTTCGTTGTTGTTTTTTTCCAACAATTCCGTTCGACCCTTCTCCTAAGGATGCCTTTTCAAGCTCAATTGTGCAGAAGTTGGCATTTCCTCTCCATTCTTTTATTTCAATTATCTATCTTCTATTCTTTCTCCCGGAGGCTTTGTGATGTTTCTCTTTTCAATCATCATCTCGAATGGTGAGGATAGTCTTCTTTTCGTGCCTATCCATTCAACCGGAGTGTCATTTTCTTCATTCAAGTTCTCTTATCTTATCAAGTTTTGCCTCCATTCTCAACCGGAGTGCCGTCCGAAATCCTTCTTAACCCTTGTGCCATTCTTTCAATAGTTCCGGAGGCATTGTGTTGTTGATTTCATCAAGTATCCTCTCATCTTGTCAAGCTCATCTTCAATTCCTTCCATTTTCAGTCGGAGTGCTGTCCAAATTATATCAGTCTTATTCCTTGTCTATCTTGTTTTAACCGGAGTGTTGTGTCTATCATTCCTCTTCTAACCGGAGTCTCATCCAAGTGCTTTCATATTGCAAAGCTCATATTCTTTAACCTCCATTTCCAACCGGAGTGCTGTCCGAATTTGTTCTTCCTTGTTCCTCTTTTCTTAACGGAGTGCTTTCAACTTCGTTCATCGTCGTTGCTTTCTTTCTTTCAATTTGCTCAACCTCGCAAGGTTCTTTGGTTTCACTCGTTCGTCAAAGAAGCAACTTAGTTTTACCTCTCCTTTTCCTCTTCCATTTTTCCCTCCGGTGCCATCCTAGATCTCGGGACGAGATCCTCTCGTAGTGGTGGAGTATTGTAATGCCACGAGACAGATGTGCCAGGTGTCTTCCAGTTATTCGCTGTTGTTGCCTTGTCATTTGCTTGCGTGTCATGCATTTCATATCATGTCATCATGTGCATTGCATTTGCATACATGTTTGTCTCATGCATCCGAGCTTTTTCCCCATTGTCCGTTTCTCAATCCGGCGCTCCTATGTCATACAGTGTTCCCTTTTACATCTTTTCGTGTGCGGGTGTTGAACGTTCTCGGATTGGACCGAGACTTGCCAAGCGGCCTTGGTTTACTACCGGTAGACCGCTTGTCAAGTTTCATGCCATTTGGACTTCGTTTGATACTCCAACGGTTAACCAAGGGACCAAAAAGGCCTCGTGTGTGTTGCAGCCTAACACCTCTCCAAAGTGGCCCAAAACCCACCTAAACCCCCTCCATCATCTAGGTCGTTCGATCACGACCGCGTGGCCGAAAACCGCACCTCATTTGGAGCTTCCTAGCTCCCTCTACCTATAAATATGTGCACCCCGTCAAAATTCGCGGACGAAACCCTAGTTCTCTCCTTCCTCGCGCCGCCGGACATGTCCGTCCCGGACCGGACGCGTCCGCCGCCTCTCTCGTCCAATCGGATGCCGACACCTTTCACCGCCGCCTCTCTCCATTGCGCGGGCCGCCGTGCCCAGATCTGGCCCTCCAGGCCCAATCCCCGCCGCCGCCAGGTCCCGTGCGCCGCCCACCGGCCATACCTCGCCGCGCCGCCCATCCCCGCCACCTGCACCGCCGTGCGCCGCCCTCCGCCGACGCTCGCCGGCGTCGACCGCCTCCGCCGCGCTGCTCCACCACTATCGCCATGCGCCTCCCCGCGCCGCCATCGGGAGCCGCGCCTCGCCGCCCGAGCTCGCCGGCGCCGACCGCCTCCGCCGGCGCCCGCCTCGCCACTGCCGTCCTCGCCGTAGGCCCCGCGTCTCCCTCGTCACCGACCTGGAGCTCGCCGGAGTCTTCTCCGGCCGGATCCGGAGTGAGTGGATTAGATCCACCCGCTCCACGAACCAAACGCGCCCCTCCGTCCCGGATCTCGTCGTCCCGCACCGCTTTATCCCGTTGACTTCTCGGAGGTCTAATTTTCGACTAAGTCCCCAGTATTTTGAGCATACTTCATCATGCCATATCTTTGCATCCGTGGCTCCGTTTTGAGCGTGTAGCATATCAAATTGTTTGTCTCGATGAGTACTTCATTTCATCCCATTGCACCATGTTCATTTGAGTTCATCTTGATGCCCTAAATGCTGTTGCAAGAGTGCTATGTAATGTTAGTTTCAGATTCATATCTGTAATTGGACTTTGACATTTTTGCCATGATTAATGTGTGCCTCCTATGAACTTGAGCCCTGCATGTGTTTTGAAGTATGCCATGTCATCTTTACAGGGGTGTATGCCATGTATTTTTGTGATCTTGGTGGTGACTAGCACAAGCATGTTAAGTAGCTCTCATAATGTTGCTGATTTCAGGGACTTAGAAATATTCAAAGTCTTTGCCCTGTTAATATTTTTATGCCATGTATTCATGTTGCTACAGTTTGATCCATGGCTCTTTTGAGCATGATCAGTAAGGATGTTTTGTAGATATTGTGGTTCTCTATCCATCCATGTCTTTGTTTGAAATTATGGAGCACCCTAGCTTGAGTCAATTGAGCTCTACTTTTGCTATAAAATGTTCCTAGCGGATTGTTCACGTGTTAAGCATTTTTTCCAAGCTTGTTGTAGTTGATCCATGCATGCTATGAGGTTGTTCTTGCCATGTTTAGCTTCTATACCATGTCTACTTGCTGGGTGTATGCTTAGCTTGTCATGCTTTGCCTTGTGGTGAGTGTATCGAGCTCGTAAATATGCCTACTTAATATCTGTTTTGCCATGCTCCAGTTTTCTGCTAAGTCAAATCTGTTAACGATAATTGCTATGTTTACTTGGCTGCCATTGTATTTTCTGATCCCTTTTGGCTTATGGTCAGTAAGGGACTTTTGTTGTATGCTTTGAGTAGCTTCATGCCATGCCTTGCTTTGCCATGATATGTTCTTGTAGCATGTTGTTATCTTGCTCAAAACATTGCTTCCTGATGTTAAATTCCTGACATGTTATTTTTACTAAGTCTGTAACCTGATATCTTTTGCACTTTTGCCATGCTTGTTTGAACCTGCTATTGTATGATTTAGCCGTAGCTCAGTGTTCCTATTTTGTCAAGCATCTTGAGTGGATCACTGCCATGTCCTTTGTTGTTATGTTAGAGTGCAGTAGGTTGTTGTTCTTGATGCATTTAGATGGTCTCGTCCGTTAATCGCAGATCGGTGCCATATTTGTTTTGCTTGCCATTTGCAAACCGTGCATCCGATTCCGGTGATCTTTATATCGATTTCGACCGAAATCAACTCATCTTTACAGCGGTACTCTTGGTTTTCCAAGTTGAGGCCAGGTTCAATCTTTCCTTTCCGAAGCATGCATATGCATTGCATATCACATCCCGCATATCATGCCATGTTTTGCATCATGTTGGTTGCACATTGCACCGTGATTGACTGTTGACTCTTTTGCTTGTGTTATTGCCTTGGGTAGAGCCGGGTGACGAGTTTGTGTTCGAGGACCCATTGAGTACGTTTACGAGGATCAAGCTTTCGTCTACTCGGAGAACTTTGCAGGCAAGATGACCATACCCTCGAAATCACTTCTATCTTTGCTCGCTAGTTGCTCGCTCTTTTGCTATGCCTATGCTTCGATACCTACCACATGCTTTATCATGCCTCACATATTGCCATGTTCAGCCTCTAACCCACCTTGTCCTAGCAAACCGTTGTTTGGCTATGTTACCGATTTGCTCAGCCCCTCTTATAGCGTTGCTAGTTGCAGGTGAAGATGAAGATTGGAGTTGTTCCTTGTTGGAACATGTTTATTGTTGGGATATGACAATATCTCTTATTTATATTAATGCACCTATATACTTGGTAAAGGGTGGAAGGCTCGGCCTTATGCCTGAGGTTTTGGTCCACTCTTGCCGCCCTAGTTTCCGTCATACCGGTGTTATGTTCCTTGATTTTGCGTTCCTTACGTGGTTGGGTGTTATGGGAACCCCTTGACAGTTTGCCTTGAATAAAACTCCTCCAGCAAGGCCCAACCTTGGTTTTACCATTTGCCCCACCCCCACCTACCCTTCCCTCGGGTCGGCCGGCCCGAGGGTCATCTTTATTTTAACCCCCCCTGGGCCAGTGCTTGTCTAAGTGTTGGTCCGAACTGAGTAGACTGCGGGGCCACCTCGGGGAAACTTGAGGGTTGGTTTTACTCGTAGGATGTCACATCCAGTGTTGCCCTGAGAACGAGATATGTGCAGCTCCTATCGAGATTGTCGGCGCATCGGGTGGCTTTGCTGGTCTTGTTTTACCATTGTCGAAATGTCTTGTAACCGGGATTCTGAGCCTGATCGGGTCTTCCTGGGAGAAGGAATATCCTTCGTTGATCGTGAGAGCTTGTGATGGGCTAAATTGGGACACCCCTGCAGGGTTTTGAACTTTCGAAAGCCATGCCCGCGGTTATGGGCAGATGGGAATTTTTTAATGTACGGTTGTAGAGAACTTGACACTTGACTTAATTAAAATACATCAACCTCGTGTGTAGCCGTGATGGTCTCTTTTCGGCGGAGTCCGGGAGGAGAACACGGTCTCGTGTTATGCTTGAACGTAAGTAGTTGTTGGATCACTTCTTGATCTTTGTAGTTTCTCGACCGTGCTTTGCCTTCTCTTCTCGCTCTCATTTGCGTATGTTAGCCACCATATATGCTATTGCTTGCTGCAGCTCCACCTCATACCTTTACCCTTCCTATAAGCTTAAATAGTCTTGATCGCGAGGGTGTGAGATTGCTGAGTCCCCGTGACTCACAGATACTTCCAAAACCAGTTTCAGGTGCCGATGATACCGTGCAGGTGACGCAACCAAGCTTAAGGAGTAGCTCGATGAAGATCGTGTTTGTAGTCTTGTTTCGTTTCCAGTTGATCAGTAGTGGTGCCCAGTTGGGGTCGATTGGGGATCTTTTGCATTAGGGGTAGTCTTCTTTCATTTTGGTTCCGTAGTCGGACCTTGATTGTATCTGGATGATGTAATGCTTTATTCATGTTTTGTGTGTAGTGGCGATTGTAAGCCAACTCTGTACCTCTTTCTTATTCAGTACATGGGATGTGTAAAGATTACCCCTCTTGCGACATGCCTACAATGCGGTTATGCCTCTAAGTCGTGCTCCGACACATGGGAGATATAGCCGCATCGTGGGTGTTACAAATATTGACATAAAAACAATAATACTTCTACCATACTAACAAGGCAATTATGTCTTCTCAAAATAACATGGCCAAAGAAAGCTTATCCCTACAAAATCATATAGTTTGGCTATGCTCCATCTTCATCACACAAAATATTCAAATCATGCGCAAGCCTGATGACAAGCCAAGCTACTATTTCATACTTTTGATGTTCTCAAACGCTTTCAGCTTTCACGCAATACATGAGCATGAGCCATGGATATAGCACTATAGGTAGAATAGAATATGGTGGTTGTGGAGAAGACAAAAAGAGGGAGATAGTCTCACATCAACTAGGCGTATCAATGGGCTATGGAGATGCCCATCAATAGATATCAACGTGAGTGAGTGGGGATTGCCATGCAACGGATGCACTAGAGCTATAAGTTTATGAAAGCTCAAAAACAAAACTAAGTGGGTGTGCATCCAACTTGCTTGCTTACGAAGACCTAGGGCAATTTTAGGAAGCCCATCATTGGAATATATAAGCCAAGTTCTATAATGAAAAATTCCCACTAGTATATGAAAGTGACAACATAGGAGACTCTCTATAATGAAGATCATGGTGCTACTTTGAAGCACAAGTGTTTTAAAAGGAGAGTAACATTATCCCTTCTCTCTTTTCTCTCATTTTTTTCTTTGGGCCTTCTCTAATTTTTTGGGCCTATTTTTTTCGTTCAGAGTCTCATCCCGACTTGTGGGGGAATCATAGTCTCCATCATCCTTTCCTCACATGGGACAATGCTCCAATAATGAAGATCATCACACTTTTATTTGTTTACAACTCAAGAATTACAACTCGATACTTAGAACAAAATTATGACTCTATATGAATGCCTTCGGCGGTGTACCGGGATGTGCAATTAATCAAGAGTGACATGTATGGAAGAATTACGAACGGTGGCTTTGCCATGTAACATCCCAAATTTCCAATTTGGAATGTTTTACAATTATTAGTTAAGCATCTATGCATTTTGTTTGAATTGCGTGACATTTGAAAAAAATTCAAAGGCATTTGAGTTTTGTTTGAATGTGGATTCAAATTGGCATTTGAAATTCATTTCAAAAATACCAGACAAATACTTGTTCAAAAGTATGAGAAGAGTTAAAATGACACTCCAAAAATGTCAGAAGAAAATAATTCCAAAAGTTTGAATTCAAATTTGGAATTATTTGGAGTTTTCAAAAAAAATGTTTTTTATAAAGCATGTTTTTCACCACTAGAAAATAGTTCATCTTTTAGGATTTATTTCCCTGATTATTTTGATATATATGTCTTATTCAAAAAAAATCCAGGCGCCAGGCCAGCAGGCCGAGCCGCCCGAGCCGCGGCCCACCAGCGAGCCGAGCCAGCTAGCCCAGCGTCGCGCCACATCCGAACCCTCTCCCCCTCGGTCGCCCGACCGCACCTTCCCTTCTCTCTGTCACCGACACCCCGACCCCACCTCGTCCTCAACCTCCCGATTCTCTCGCCCGCGTATCTCGCCAGCCCGACGCCGGCCGCGCTCGCGCCCTCGTCTAAACCCTAGCCCGAGGCTTCCCCTCGCCCAAGTAACGTGCCCTATAAAAGACCCTACCTCTCCTCTCCTGAAGCCCCCTAAACACCTACTCCAAAACCCACCACATCCCACGCCACCTTCGTTCGGATCTCGTCGCCGCCGCCGCGGTCCGCCGCCCGTTCCGACGCCGGTGAGCACCACCTCGACCCCTCTTTCCATCCACGCATCGCCCTCGACCAGGCGCAACCCGTTGACATCTTTTCGCTACCCAGGACCCACCAACACCGCCGCCCCGATCATCACCGCACTTCGCCAGAGTCGCAGAGCACCCGAACTTCGTCGTCATCACCCCGGTCATCTCCGTTGTCCTCGACTGCAACAGCCGCCACCCTCGACCTTGAATCACTCCGTCGCGTCGCCCCGGACCATTGGATCACCTCCACCACCGACGCCTGAGCCAACCTCGCCGTCGACCGCCGTTGTAAGCCGCCGGCCTCCCCTCCACCATTAGATCTCGAATCTAGGGCCTAGATTAGATCACACGAAGAGTTTTTTAGTAGATCGGTTTAGTTTCAGTTTATTCCTGGTTAGATTGGTTTATTTAATTGCTGTTTAGTTAGACCGGCCGATCGGTTTATTCCTGTTAGCCCGTGGACATATTGGTCTATTAAGCGCTTAGGCGCTGTTTAGTTTTAGAGCGCTCACTATTTCGGCCCGTTAGCGCGTTAGTTTTTTTAGGTCAGTTTCTGTTTTTAGCAGAATAGTTCTGTTTTTGTAAAAGCTACAACTTTTAGGTTATTTATTATTTTTAGTTGATTCTTTTTTTGTTAGTTTAAAAATTTCCTATAGTATCTGTAGAAAATAGATTCGGCCATCTTTAAGTTTTGAAAAATTGTTTTATATGAGTTTTAGTCAGATTAGTATTTTTGCTATAAATTGAGCTAGGATTATTCTTTTTTTAGTGATTCTTTTTGTCACTGATTGTTTTAAATTGCCTAGCAGTAGGAATTTATTTGGGTATTTTTAGTCTTTATTAAAAATAGTTTTACACGAAAACAAGCTTTTCTAGTTTTTTTAGCTTGCTGTTGTTTTCTGTTGTTCTAGTTATTTTCAAATTTTATTTTACCTCTATTATAACTTATTTTAGATTAGTTTATGTAGTTACAGAGGGTGAACTTTTAATTACAGCAAAATAAAAAGTTGTATTTTGTTTTCTTACTAGTTTTGTTTTAGGCATAATAGGAGTTCTATAATAGCTTTTGATGTGATTCTTTTTGCACCTAGTTTATATGATGTTTTCCTTTCCGTTAGTTAGCAAAACCCTTGATTTGGTTCTGTTAAGAAAAGTTTTAGTAGGATAAAACTATTTCCTAGTTGTTTGCTTGAAGTAATGAAAACTTTGATTGGAGTTCTTCGAGTTCTCTTTGGTTTTGGTTTGAGTGCTTGTTGTTATATTGTACTTATTTGCGCTATTGTTTGACTTGATAGAATTCCCGGAGTGCGAGGCATGCTATTACGATTCGCTAGCTTTCGAAGACCGTCAGCCAGGCAAGTCATTTGATCATGTTCTACAATACTTATGATTTGTTACATTACAATTATTCCTCCCCACCATGCTTGCAGTAGGAGAATTTTAAGTTATGTTCTTGAGTAGTATCATGTGGTAGGTTGAACCTAATTCCCCTTATTACCATTCCCCGGGACAATGTAGTTTATTTTGCTATGCTCGTAGACGGGGTGGTTGAGAGATTCATAAGGGAGATGTGAGAGTCAATATGATGACAACCCCATGATTTCAAGATCAAGATGGACTTCAAATTCACTACTGGGTGGAGGACGGTTGACGGGCACCTTGGAGCAACCAGCGGATGGCCGGGATGCATGGAGAAGCGCCATGACATATTGCGGAAAGCTTCACCCAACCATGAAGAGATGGATGGATACACCTTGACCGGAAGCTTACCTGTGCATCCGCAAGCCATTGTGGGCTCTGGCTTGGTTGACTCTAGGCGTGACTCTGGCCGGACGGTGCTACGAGATGTAGAAGAATGGTAGGATCGGATGGGCACAGGCAGTGGCCCAGAGGAACTCTATTGAAGACCCTGTTTCGTTCTTCCCGTCTTCAAACACCAGGCAGTGCGAGGAAATAAAGGAGGGAACGATTCTTGCGGGTAAAGTGCACAAGACTCTACAGAGTAGAAACCTAATCGATTAGCCGTGTCCCCGGTTACGGACAACTGAGCCTATGTAATCAGAGTATTTCGGAAATCTCAACACCGAACTTAATTTATTAATTGATGTGTTATTAATGATTTCGGGTATGAGACACTGGTTGGCAGAACCACCTCATTAACAACTAACATTTTGTAGTAATTGCATGCAAGTCCTTTGTTGTAGGAAAAAATTGGCTTTTTCGCAAAAACATAAAACTTAGAGCCCCACAGCCGAATTGCATATAGTGGTAGCATTATTATTGTTGTTCTCTCTATGACTTCCCAGCATATTCAAAATGCTGACCTACACATCTTCAACGTCTCATGTTGCAGAGGAGTTTTCCAACGAGGAGTGAGTCTATGATCTACGCTCGGTGATTTCCCTATGGATTCGGATGGACTCACTTATCATCTATACTTCCTCGGCTTTATTTAGTTTATTTCTCATGAGTTGGCCTTCAGCCGAATTTATTATGATTTAATAAAGACTCGATATGAGAATCGTTTAATAAATTCAGGTGTGATTGAACTTTGAATCTTTTCATGAATGTACTATGTGTGCCAGCATGATCTTGGGATAGTAAAGCTACACAGAGACTTGACCGATTTGCGGCCGGGTCGCTACCTGCCACAAATAGGATGTCAATTACATGATCATGCAAAGCAATATGACAATGATGGAACGTGTCATAGTAAACGGAACGGTGGAAATTTGCATGGCAATATATCTCGGAATGGCTATGGAAATGCCATAATAGGTTGATATGGTGACTGTTTTGAGGAAGGTATATGGTGGGTGTGTGGTACCGGCGAAAGTTGTGCGGCACTAGAAAGGCTAGCAATGGTGGAAGGGTGAGAGTGTGTATAATCCATGGGCTCAACATTAGTCATAAAGAACTCACATACTTATTGCAAAAATCTATTAGTCATCGAAACGAAGTACTACACACATGCTCCTAGGGGGATAGATTGGTAGGAAAAGACCATCACACGTCCCCGACCACAACTCATAAGGAAGATAATCAATAAATAAATCATGCTCCGACTTCATCACATAATGGTTCACCATACGTGCATGCTACAGGAATCACAAACTTTAACACTAGTATTTCTACAATCCACAATTACTCACTAGCATGACTCTAATATCACCATATTTATATCTCAAAAAAATCATAAAGAATCAAACTTCTCATAGTATTCAATGAAGTTTATATGAAAGTTTTTATTATATCCCTCTTGGATGCCTATCATATTAGGACTAAATTTATAACCAAAGCAAATTACCATGTTGTTTAAAGACTCTCAAAATAATATAAGTGAAGCATAAGAGTTCAATAATTTCTATAAAATAAAACCATCGCTGTGCTCTAAAGAGATATAAGTGAAGTACTAGAGCAAAATTGCCTAGCTCAAAAGATATAAGTGAAGCACATAGAGTAGTCTAATAAATCACGATTCATATGTGTCCCTCTTAAAAGGTGTGTACAAAAAGGACGATTGTGGCAAAGTAAAAAGTAAAGACTCAAATCATACAAGACGCTCCAAGAAAAACACATATCACGTGGTGAATAAAAATATAGCCTCAAGTAAAGTTACCGATAGACGAAGACAAAAGAGGGGATGCCTTCTGGGGCATCACCAAGCTTAGGCTCTTGGTTGTCCTTCAATATTACCTTGGGGTGCCTTGGGCATCCCCAAGCTTAGGCTCTTGCCACTCCTTATTCCATAGTCCATCAAATCCTTACCCAAAACTTGAAAACTTCACAACACAAAACTCAACAGAAAATCTCATAAGCTCCATTAGTATAAGAAAATAATTCACTAATGTCTACTATGCAACCTTCTTCTTGTAGACTCATCTTGGGCCTCCATGCACAGAGTTTTGTAGGACAGTAGAAAATTTCCCTCAAGTGGATGACCTAAGGTTTATCAATCTATGGGAGGCGTAGGATGAAGATGGTCTCTCTCAAACAACCCTGCAACCAAATAACAAAGAGTCTGTTGTGTGTCCCCAACACACCCAATTCAATGGTAAATTGTATAGGTGCACTAGTTCGGCGAAGAGATGGTGATACAAGTGCAATATGGATGGTAGATATAGGTTTTGTAATCTAAAAATATAAAAACAGCAAGGTAACTAGTAGTAAAAGTGAGTGAAAACGGTATTGCAATGCTTGGAAACAAGGCCTAGGGCTCATACTTTCACTAGTGCAAGTTCTCTCAACAATGATAACATAATTAGATCATATAACAATCCCTCGACGTGCAACAAAGAGTCACTCCAAAGTCACTAATAGCAGAGAATAAACGAAGAGATTATTGTAGCGTATGAAACCACCTCAAAGTTATTCTTTCGGATCAATCTATTGGGCTATTCCTATAACTGTCACAAACAACCCTAGAGTTTATACTAAAATAACACCTTAAGACACACATCAATAGTTATTGGAATTTTTGGCGTCGAGAACAAGTCAAGGGGGTCCACAAGTCAACCACAAGGTCATAGGGCACGCCCGGGGGGTAGGGTGCGCCCTCCACCGTTGTGGAGGCCTCGTGGCTCGTCTGGCCCAACTCTTTTGCTTCGGGGGCTTCTTCTGGTCCATAAGAAATCATCGTAAATTTTCAGTTCAATTGGACTCCGTTTGATATTCCTTTTCTGCGAAACTCAAAAACAAGGAAAAAACAGAAACTGGCACTTGGCTCTAGGTTAATATGTTAGTCCGAAAAATCATATAAAATAGCATATAAATGCATATAAACATCCAAGATAGATAATATATAAAAAATATAGATATGTTGGAGACGTATCAATCACCACTTTTGGTACTATTGTGAACTCATTCACTTTTCCATGGTTCATGCCCCCCGATACTACCCATGGAATCATCAAAATAAGCAAACAACACATAGAAAACAAAATCTGTTAAAAACAGAACAGTCTATAGTAATCTGTAACTCTCGAATACTTCTGTAACTCCAAAAATTCTGAAAAGTAGGAAAACCTAAGCAATTTGTTTGTTAATCTTCTGAAAAATGAATCAGTGCTTTATCACGCTTCTGTTAAAATGATAATTATTTTCCTGGGCGCAAAAGTTTCTGCTTTTCAGCAAGACCAAATCAACTATCACCGTAAGCCATCCCAAAGGTCTTACTTGGCACAAACACTAAATAAAACTCAAAAACCACATCTAACCAGAGGCTAGGTGAATTATTTATTGCAAAACAGAACCTAAAAAGTAAAAACAAAAATAAAATTGGGTTGCCTCCCAACAAGCGCTATTGTTTAATGCCCTTAGCTAGGCATAAAAACACGAATGGATCTAGGTATTGTCATATTTGGTATGCAATTCTTCAATTGCACCCTTGTAATCCTTAGTAGGTTCTTTGGTAATGACCAAACTCCTAGACAAGAAATCAAGAAATTCACTTGTAGCAATTGGTTCCTTAATAATATCAAAAAAATTGGGGTGAACACTTATTGTTTTGAGATCTTGATTTTCCTTACTAGAAGATTCACCTTTATTCTTAGGAACGTAAGTAAACTTGGCAATCTTAGTAGGAGGAAGATTTTGAGTAGTTTTAATGGAGGAAAAAGCGGAACACAACTTGCCAGTTCTAGTAGAATCTTGATCTATCTTTTCATTAACTATGGGTTCCTTTTCACTAAGGTTCTTTAAATTAACTCCTACCTTAGATCCATATTGAGTAATCTGATTATGAATATTTTTATCCAAAATTTCAATCAACTCTACAGCAACAATTTTATTCTCAATAATATCAACCCTTTGCATCACATGTTCCAAGGTTAAAGCAGTTCCATTGATCAAAAGAGGTGGTGGGCCTAGCAAATCTATCATGGCATTGTAAGAATCAAAAGTATGGCTCCCCAAGAAATTTCCCCCGGTAATGGTATCTAAAACATATCTATTCCAAGGAGTAATACCCACATAAAAATTGCGAAGAAGAACGTCAGTAGATTGCTTTTGAGTAGATCTATTTTGAGCATTGCAAATTCTATACCAAGCATCTTTTAAATTTTCTCTCTCCCTTTGTTTAAAATTGAGAACTTCGTTATCGGGAGTGCTAACAATGATGGGGGGACTAGCCCTGGGAGCAAGACAAGAGATCAAACACACGAGCACACAAAAAGCAAAGGAAGAAGACAAACGGAAGAGAGGCGAATAAAAGGAAAATCTTTTCGAAAATCATTTTAGAAGTGGGTGAGGGAGTCCTGGATTAAGGGGTGTTCGGATAGCCGAACTATACCTTCAAGCCGGACTCCTGGACTATGATGATACAAGATTGAAGACTCCGTCCCATGTCCGGAAGGGACTTTCCTTGGCGTGGGAGGCAAGCTTGGCGATACGGATATAAAGATCTCCTACCATTGTAACCGACTCTATGTAACCCTAACCCTATCCGGTGTCTATATAAACCGGAGGGTTTTAGTCCGTAGGACAACATACACATCAACAATCATACCATAGGCTAGCTTCTAGGGTTTAGCCTCTCTGATCTCGTGGTAGATCTACTCTTGTACTACCCATATCATCAATATTAATCAAGCAGGATGTAGGGTTTTACCTCCATCGAGAGGGCCTGAACCTGGGTAAAACTTCGTGTCCCTTTCTGTAGGATCTAGAAGTAGAGGTGTCTAGAGGGGGGGGGGTGATTAGACACTTAGTGCTAAAGTTGCAATTTTTTAAGCTTTTTCGGTTTAAGTGGAGTTTAGGCACAATTTCAACACACACAATACATATCAAGCAAGCATGCAAAGAGTATATGAGCAGCGGAATGTAAAGCATGCAACTTGCAAGAATGTAAAGAGAAGGGTTTGGAGAATTCAAACGCAATAGAAGACACGGATGTTTTTCCCGTGGTTCGGATAGGTGGTGCTATCCTACATCCACGTTGATGGAGACTTCAACCCACGAAGGGTAACGGTTGCGCGAGTCCACACAGGGCTCCACCCACGAAGGGTCCACGAAGAAGCAACCACCCACAAAGGGTCCACGAAGAAGCAACCTTGTCTATCCCACCATGGCCATCGCCCACACAGGACTTGCCTCACTAGAGGTATATCTTCACGAAGTAGGCGATCTCCTTGCCCTTACAAACTCCTTGGTTCAACTCCATAATCTTGTCGGAGGCTCCCAAGTGACACCTAGCCAATCTAGGAGACACCACTCTCCAAGAAGTAACAAATGGTGTGTAGGTAATGAACTCCTTGCTCTTGTGCTTCAAATGATAGTCTCCCCAACACTCAACTCTCTCTCATAGGATTTGGATTTGGTGGAAAGAAGATTTGAGTGGAAAGCAACTTGGGAAGGCTAGAGATCAAGATTCATATGGTAGGAATGGAATATCTTGGTCTCAACACATGAGTAGGTGGTTCTCTCTCAGAACATATGAGTTGGAATGGTGTGTATGTTCTGATGGCTCTCTCATTGAATGAGAAGAAGGTGAGGGGTATATATAGCCTCCACATAAAATCCAACCGTTACACAGTTTTCCAATCTCGGTGGGACCGAATCAATAAACTCGGTCGGACCGAAAAATGTAAACCTAGTGACCGTTAGTGATTTCGGTGGGACCGACTGGATCAACTCGGTGGGACCGATGTGCTAGGGTTAGGGTAAATCCAAAACTCGGTTTGACCGATTAACTCAAACTCGGTGGGACCGATTTGGGTAATAAGTGAAACTGAGATTTGGTCAAGCAAACTCGGTGGGACCGATTGCATATCTCGGTGGGACCGAGAATATTGCAATGGGTAACAGAGAGTTTGCAAGCCCATCTCGGTGAGACCGAGATCCCATCGGTGAGACCGAACTGATTAGGGTTTGGCAGTGGCTTATGACAAGTGAAACTCGGTGGTGCCGGATAGGAAGAATCGGTAGGACCGAGTTTGGCTTAGGGTTTAGGTCATATGTGGATTATGGGAAAGTAGTTGAGGGTTTTGGAGCATATCACTAAGCACATGAAGCAAGAGGCTCATTAAGCAACACCTCATCCCTCCTTGATAGTATTGGCTTTTCCTATGGACTCAATGTGATCTTGGATCACTAAAATGTAAAAGTGAAGAGTCTTGAGCTTGAAGCTTTAGCCAATCCTTTGTCCTTAGCATCTTGAAGGAGTTCCCACAACCTTTAGTCCATGCCACTCCATTGTTGAACTTATCTGAAACATGCTAGATAGAAGTGTTAGTCCAACAAGAGATATGTTGTCATGAATTATCAAAACCACCTAGGGAGCACTTGTGCTTTCAATCTCCCCCTTTTTGGTAATTGATGGCAACATACATCAAAGCTTTAGATAAAGATATAAAGAACAGCAAGTAAAGCTTTGGAAGGACATGTAACAAGCATAGGCTCCCCCTACATGTATGCACTCATGTAAATATGAAATATAGAGACATGTGAGAGCATAACCATGACAGAGTAGGCAATGTGTTACATGCATCTTGGCCATATACATCAGAGCAAAAGATTATCAAGGAAAATACCTTCATGCTCATGAGTCCTTCTTGCAAACAGTATGTACATAAGCAAGAACTCCTCATACTCATGATTTTGATGCATATACTTACCTTGTGGTCTTGAGTTGGCTTAGGATGGAATGAACCTGCACAACAAGGTTAGATAACACAGATACGTCCACTAGCAAGAGCAAACAAAAGAAACCACAAGACTACCAAGACTGGGATGACATGTAGAGAGTGAGTACAAGGTACCATATTGAATTAAACATGTCCCCAAGAATAAAGATATGCAATGAATTCGACTGATTTCTTTCCCTTAGGTGTCTTGCTCCCCCTGAATCTTACATGGGATATTGGGAGAAGATAGAAAACAGAAAATCAGAGCTGAAGGATATGAATAGAACTTAGATGAGTTCATATGAACATGTCTTTCCCCCAAAAAGACATGTGGCATCTCTCCTCTTGAACATCAAGCATCTGGGATCCTTGAGTATTTCTCTCCCCCTTGAGGTCTCTCTCTCCCCCTTAATACTTTCTCTCTTGTCGGTTTGGTCCTTGAGACTGTTTCTCTCCCTTGATGTGATCTCTCTCTCCTACAAGCTTTGATGTGATCTCTCTCTCCCCCTTTGACATCAATTTCCAAGAAGGTTTTTCCTGGAATCCGTCGAATAGGTTTGGTCCTTGAGATTCAGCACAAAGCAGAGGATAAAATTGTGATGCTTGTAGAGGACAAGATTCATTGAGTGGAGCTGGATCAGAAGAAATGTAGAACAAGTGGCAAACTGTTTTTCTGATTGCAAAGTCGGTGGCACCGAGTGGCATATTTCGGTGGTACCGAAAGATTCGGTTGGACCGAAAATTGCAAGTCGGTGAAACCGAGTTTACACAGACAAAAACGCTTGTCACCTCAGCTCACTACACAAGTAAGATCTCACAAAGATTTACAGGGAATTAGCTGAAAGATTTGCAAGGAATTTGATGCAGAAATATGCAGAACAAAGATCAAAAGAAAAAAAATGAAAGTTTCTAGATGAAGTTTTTTTTGGATTGAAAAAGAAATAAACAAATATGCAAGGGACGAGTGCAATAACGCAGAAAAGAACACAAGAGAACTTCATCTGGAATTGGGCGGTGACATAGTCACCTATGTTAGAGTATATTGACTTAGGAGTCAAGTGAGGACACTTGATCATAGGTCATACTCATCGTTTAAGCTCAAAATGGGGTTACAATTTTTCATTTAAGCATCTTGATGTATTCACATCTTGTTGAGTTTCTTTGACTCATGTCTTGGAGTAAAGCTTCTCTAAGATGGAATAACATACCTTGGGTGGTGATGTGGTTCTTGCTCATGTAGTTGAACTTGTGTGGGTGCTCAAGGTTGATGCAGTTCATCAAGAGTTGGGAGCACCACTTGGAGTTTGAGTTCATCTACCTACATG
This sequence comes from Triticum urartu, assembly GCF_003073215.2. Taxonomy (NCBI): domain Eukaryota; kingdom Viridiplantae; phylum Streptophyta; class Magnoliopsida; order Poales; family Poaceae; genus Triticum; species Triticum urartu. The sequence continues at coordinate 279,351,961 of NC_053022.1, forward strand.
GGTTAGTTCTTGCAAGGAAGAGCACTTGTGTATCCAAAAATGACAATCATGAAGCTTAATATAGAATTTGTCAAAGGATATGTTTGAATGGTTTTGTGCTTCCTTGTCTTCAACCACTATTGTGTAGAGTCTTGGTGATGTAGAGATTGCTCAAGATATGAGTGAGTCGCAATGTCATGGAATAAGATTCAAGCAAGCACCTACATGGGTTAGACAACATGCAAGGTGCAAATATATCCAAGACATAGGATAGTTATCATAAGAGATATATCATGGATTAGTCATAAGCTCATGTCTTGCATGTATCCAGTGGAGTTTCTACTCCAAGTTCGAAGCATCAATGATGTTCAATTCTCCTCTCAACCTGCAAAACACTTTCTCATCAAGCGGTTTAGTGAATATATCCGCTAATTGCTTATCGGTGCGAACATGCTTAAGATTGATGTCACCCTTAGCAACATGATCTCGAATGAAATGATGACGAACTTCAATATGCTTAGTTCGAGAATGTTATACAGGATTATGACCAATTTTGATAGCACTTTCATTTTCACAAAGCAGTGGAACATGTTTCACATAAATCCCGTAATCTTTAAGAGTTTGGGTCATCCAAAGTAATTGAGCACAACATGAACCGGCGGCAATGTATTCCGCTTCAGCGGTGGATAAGGATACTGCGTTTTGTTTCTTGGAAGACCAAGACACAAGAGATCTACCAAGAAATTGACAAGTACCCGAAGTGGACATTCTATCAACCTTGTCTCCGGCATAATCCGAGTCAGAATAGCCAACAAGATCAAAAGAAGACCTCTTAGGATACCAAATGCCAAAATTTGGTGTATGGATTAAATATCTCACTATCCTTTTCACAGCCTTAAGATGACAATCTTTAGGAGCAGCTTGATATTGTGCACACATGCACACACTTAGCATAATATCGGGACGTGAAGCACATAGGTATAACAATGAACCAATCATAGAGCGATAAACCTTTTGATCAACCGGTTCACCATCTTTGGTCAAATCATTATGTCCACTAGTAGGCATGGGTGTAGACATACCTTTGCATTCTTGCATATTGAACTTCTTGAATAAGTCCTTGGTGTACTTTGTTTGAGAGACAAATGTACCTTCCTTAGTTTGCTTGATTTGCAACCCGAGAAAGAATTTGAGTTCACTCATCATAGACATCTCAAATTTCTCTGACATTAGCTTTCCAAACTTTTCACTAAAGAGAGGGTTAGTTGAACCAAATATGATATCATCAACATAAATTTGGCATACGAATAGTTCTCCATTAACCCTTTTAGTAAAAAGAGTAGAATCAATTTTACCAGTTTCAAAACCACTTGTAGTAAGGAACTTGGTCAAGCATTTATACCATGCTCTAGGAGCTTGTTTAAGACCATAAAGAGCTTTGTGAAGTTTGTAAACATGATTTGGTTTCTTAGGATTGATAAAGCCGGGAGGTTGTTTGACATAAACTTCCTCCTCTATTTCACCATTTAGAAAAGCACTCTTAATGTCCATTTGGTACAAGGTGATATTATGGTGATTAGCATAGGCAAGTAAGATGCGAATGGACTCAAGTCTAGCAACGGGAGCATATGTCTCACCATAGTCAGTACCTTCGACTTGTGTGTAACCTTGGGCAACGAGACGTGCTTTGTTGCGAACCACTTGTCCATCTTCATCTTGCTTGATACGAAACACCCATTTGGTACCAATGATGTTGTGGTTGTTGTCGGGCTTCTCGACCAATGTCCAAACTTGGTTTCTCTCAAAATTATGTAGCTCTTCATGCATAGCGTTTATCCAATATGGATCTTCCAATGCTTCTTCAACCTTCATAGGTTCAATGCTAGAGATGAATGAATAGTTTTCACAAAAGTTAGCTAAACGAGTTTTTGAGCGAGTGATTCTCCCGGTTTGTATATCATTGAGGATTTGCTCGACGGGATGATCTTTGGCAATTCTTGCTCGAACTTGTGAGAGCTTTTGCTTGGGTCTTCGTTGAGCATCTTCTTCTTCTTGGCCTTCTTCATTGTTGACGTCGTCGTTCTCTTGTCGTGGTGGAGAAGGAGGTTGTTGATGTTCGTCTTGACGTATTTCCTCGTTTTCTTCATCTTGATGTGTCCCACTTGTGGATGCTTCCGTGTCGATTCTTGGTTCACCTTGTCGTGAAGTAGAAGCTTCCACTTGGACGGATGAAGTACTCTCCTTCACCTCCGTTGGACGAATTTTGCCAATGGACAAGTCTTGAATTGCTTCTGAAGGGTCTTTGTCTCCTACATCAATTGGTAATTGCTCTACTTGCGAGCCATTAGATTCATCAAACTTCACATCTACCGTCTCTTCAACCTTTCGGGTGAAATTGTTGTAGACACGGTAAGTGTGAGAGTTTGATCCATAACCAAGTAGAAAACCTTCATGAGATTTAGGAGCAAACTTTGAACGACGATGCTTATCAAGAATGTAGCACTTTGAGCCGAATACTCGAAAGTATCCAACTTGAGGCTTGTTACCGGTGAGGAGCTCGTATGCTGTCTTGCCGAGTAGCTTGTGAAGATATAAGCGATTTGTTGCGTGACAAGCTGTCTCAACTGCTTCTGCCCAAAAGTGCTTTGGCGTCTTGTATTCATCAAGCATCGTTCTTGCCATTTCGATGAGCGTCCGGTTCTTCCTCTCAACAACTCCATTTTTTTGAGGTGTGTACGTAGCCGAGAACTCGTGTGAAATCCCTTCTTCGTCAAGAAAGGTGTCCCCATTTGCGTTATTGAACTCCGTTCCGTTGTCACTCCGAACCTTCTTGATCTTCACATCAAACTGATTTTGGGCTTTCTTAGCGAAGTTTCTGAAGATCTTCTGGACCGGCGACTTGTCATTAAGAAAGAACACCCACGTAAATCTTGAAAAGTCATCAACTATAACTAGACCAAAAGAATTTCCACCGAGACTCTTGTAGGCGTTGGGACCAAAAAGATCCATGTGAAGTAGCTCGAGTGGCCTCCTTGTGGTCATGATGTTCTTCACGGGATGTCTTCCTCCAACCTGTTTACCTGCTTGACAAGCACTGCAAAGTCTATCCTTATCAAATATGACATCGTTAACTCCAAGGATATGATTTCCTTTAATAAGCTTGTCAAGGTTTCTCATGCCAACGTGACCTAGTCGTCTATGCCACAACCAACCTTTTGAGGATTTAGCAACAAAGCAAGTTTTAGGTTGTGCCTTTTTAGAGAAATCGACAATGTAAAGATCACCTCTACGCATACCCGTAAAGACCATTTTATGATTGTCTCGACGAAATACTTGGCAATCTACCTCAGTAAATAGGACATTCAAACCGAAATCAGCAAGTCTAGATACTGAAAGTAAGTTGTAGCCAAGAGATTCAACGAGCATGACATTTTGAATGGAACTATCATGTGAGATGGCCACCTTATCAAGGCCAACCACTTTACCCTTTGAATTATCACCAAAGGTGACATATTTTCGAGGGCCGTTGTTTTCAGCAAGCTCACGAAACATCTCTTCATCTCCGGTCATATGATCAGTACATCCACTATCAAGAACCCATTCCTTTCCTCCTGATTCATATCCCCGAAGATTTGCCATAAGACCAAAATGTCTCATTGAATCATCAAGATCGAAGTCACTATCATCATCATCATAATATTCATGTTCATCATGATCTTGTGACTCATCATTTCCTAGAGAGGGTAATTCATTAGATAAATGATCAAAGTGGTTACTTTTATGAATTCTTATAGCTTTGAATATGATATCATTAATGATTCCAACATCTCCTTTAGCATGCTTAAGATTGGCAAGTTCAAAAAGACATTTACCAAAACTAGGATCACTAGAGTTCATCTTACTCAAGGAAATAGATTTATGGAGAATTTCATCCAAAGTTTTCAAGGAATAATCGGGAAATCGTTCCTCAAGAAATTTCCATATGGTATAGGCACAATTGTGAGTAGGCAAACTAGCAATAAAATTTTTGGGCAATCCTCTAATGATGAGCTCAATAGTTCTAAGATTGCGAATCATGTCAATATCTTCATCTAGGGTAGGATGCAAGGGATCAATATGGGTTGCATAAGGGCTAGCAATATACTTGTTCAAATGATATTGATTGAAGATTACAAGCATCTCATTTTTCCACTCATGAAAATACTTTCCATCAAGAACAGGCACTCTATGTCTAAGACTCCCTAGAGTAGACACATCCATCTTCCTCCAATGGTAATGTAGACCAAAGCTCTGATACCACTTGTAGGATCTAGAAGTAGATGTGTCTAGAGGGGGGGGGTGATTAGACACTTAGTGCTAAAGTTGCAATTTTTTAAGCTTTTTCGGTTTAAGTGGAGTTTAGGCACAATTTCAACACACACAATACATATCAAGCAAGCATGCAAAGAGTATATGAGCAGCGGAATGTAAAGCATGCAACTTGCAAGAATGTAAAGAGAAGGGTTTGGAGAATTCAAACGCAATTGAAGACACGGATGTTTTTCCCATGGTTCGGATAGGTGGTGCTATCCTACATCCACGTTGATGGAGACTTCAACCCACGAAGGGTAACGGTTGCGCGAGTCCACACAGGGCTCCACCCAAGGGTAACGGTTGCGCGAGTCCACACAGGGCTCCACCCACGAAGGGTCCACGAAGAAGCAACCACCCACAAAGGGTCCACGAAGAAGCAACCTTGTCTATCCCACCATGGCCATCGCCCACACAGGACTTGCCTCACTAGCGGTAGATCTTCATGAAGTAGGCGATCTCCTTGCCCTTACAAACTCCTTGGTTCAACTCCATAATCTTGTCGGAGGCTCCCAAGTGACACCTAGCCAATCTAGGAGACACCACTCTCCAAGAAGTAACAAATGGTGTGTAGGTAATGAACTCCTTGCTCTTGTGCTTCAAATGATAGTCTCCCGAACACTCAACTCTCTCTCATAGGATTTGAATTTGGTGGAAAGAAGGTTTGAGTGGAAAGCAACTTGGGAAGGCTAGAGATCAAGATTCATATGGTAGGAATGGAATGTCTTGGTCTCAACACATGAGTAGGTGGTTCTCTCTCAAAACATATGAGTTGGAATGGTGTGTGTGTTCTGATGGCTCTCTCATCGAATGAGAAGGAGGTGGAGGGGTATATATAGCCTCCACAAAAAATCCAACCGTTACACAGTTTTCCAATCTCGGTGGAACCGAATCAATAAACTCGGTCGGACCAAAAATGTAAACCTAGTGACCGTTAGTGATTTCGGTGGGACCGACTGGATCAACTCGGTGGGACCGATGTGCTAGGGTTAGGGTAAATCCAAAACTCGGTTTGACCGATTACTCAAACTCGGTGGGACCGATTTGGGTAATAAGTGAAACTGAGATTTGGTCAAGCAAACTCGGTGGGACCGATTGCATATCTCGGTGGGACCGAGAATATTGCAATGGGTAACAGAGAGTTTGCAAGCCCATCTCGGTGAGACCGAGATCCCATCGGTGAGACCGAACTGATTAGGGTTTGGCAGTGGCTTATGACAAGTGAAACTCGGTGGTGCCGGATAGGAAGAATCGGTAGGACCGAGTTTGGCTTAGGGTTTAGGTCATATGTGGATTATGGGAAAGTAGTTGAGGGTTTTGGAGCATATCACTAAGCACATGAAGCAAGAGGCTCATTAAGCAACACCTCATCCCTCCTTGATAGTATTGGCTTTTTCTATGGACTCAATGTGATCTTGGATCACTAAAATGTAAAAGTGAAGAGTCTTGAGCTTGAAGCTTTAGCCAATCCTTTGTCCTTAGCATCTTGAAGGAGTTCCCACAACCTTTAGTCCATGCCACTCCATTGTTGAACTTATCTGAAACATGCTAGATAGAAGTGTTAGTCCAACAAGAGATATGTTTTCATCAATTATCAAAACCACCTAGGGAGCACTTGTGCTTTCACTTGCCTCCTGTTACCATCTAGCCTAGACGCACAGTTCGGGACCCCCTACCCGAGATCCGCCGGTTTTGACACCGACAGTGGGGGAGAGGAAAACAAGAGGCGAATGGCGAATAATGTAATGCAAGAGATGAGAGTTTATGATGGGTACTTGGTATGTCTTGACTTGGTGTAGATCTCCCTGGCAACGGCGCCAGAAAATCTTCCTGCTACTTCTTGAGTTTGTGTTGGTTTTTCCCTTGAAGAGGAAAGGGTGATGCAGCAAAGTAGAGATAATTATTTCCCTCAATTTGAGAACCAAGGTATCAATCCAGTAGGAGAAAACACACAAATCACCAAATACCTGCACAAACAATCAAACAACTTGCACCCAACGCGATGAAGGGGTTGTCAATCCCTTCACAGTTACTTGTAAAAGTGAGATCTGATAGAGATAAATAAACAGTAAAGTAAATATTTTTGGTATTTTTGGTTTATAGATCAGATAGTAAAAGATTGCAAAGTAGTAGATCGGAAATTAATATGATGGAAAATAAAAACTTATATGATGGAAGATAGACCCGGGGGCCATAGGTTTCACTAGAGGCTTCTCTCAAGATAGCAAATAATACGGTGGGTGAAAAAATTACTGCCGAGCAATTGATAGAAAAGCGTAAAGTTATGATGATATCTAAGGCAATGATCATGAATATAGGCATCACGTCCGTGTCAAGTAGACCGAAATGATTTTGCATCTACTACTATTACTCCACACATCAACCGCTATCCAGCATGCATCTAGAGTATTAAGTTCATAAAGAATGGAGTAACGCATTAAGTAAGATGACATGATGTAGAGGAATTAACTCAAGCAATATGATGAAAACCCCATCTTTTTATCCTCGATGGAAACAATACAATACGTGTCTTGCTTCCCCTACTGTCACTAGGAAAGGACACTGCAAGATTGAACCCAAAGCTAAGCAATTCTCCCATTGCAAGAAAAACCAATCTAGTTGGCCAAACCAAACCGATAGTTCGAAGAGAATTACAAAGATATCAAATCATGCATAAAATAATTCATAGAAGATTCAAATAATATTCATAGATAAGTTGATCATAAATCCACAATTCATCGGATCTCGACAAACACACCGCAAAAAAGTATTACATTGAATAGTTCTCCAAGAACACCGAGGAAAACATGGTACTGAGAATCAAATAGAGAGAAGAATCCTTGTAGCTACTAGCTATGGACCCATAGGTCTGAGGTAAACTACTCACGCTTCATGTGAAGGGAAATAGAGTTGATGTAGAAGCCCTCCATGATAGAATCCCCCTCGGGCAGGGTGCCAAAAAAGGTCCCTAGATGGGATCTCACGGGTACAGAAGGTTTTGGCGGTGGAAAAGTGTTTTCATGGATGCCTCTAATGGTTTGAGGATATTTGGCAATATATAGGTGAAAGAATTAGGTCAGGAGGGTCAGGGGGGCACAAGGGTGGGGGTGCGTCCTCTGTCCTTGTGGCCGCCTTGTGGCTCCTCCAGCTTCATCTCCAAGTCTCTTGGTTTGCTTAGAAGGTTCCATTATGTTTGCACTCCATTTGGAATTCCTTTTCTGCGAAACACAAAAACAAGGAAAAACACAAACTGGCACTGGGCTCTAGGTTAATAGGTTAGTCCCAAAAATAATATAAAATAACATAATAATGCATATAAAACATCCAAAACAGATAATATAATAGCATGGAACAATCAAAAATTATAGATACGTTGGAGACATATCAAGTCATATAGTAGATATGAGCAACATAGAGATGTTCACCATGGAAGACTACCCCATCTCACGTGATGATCAGACATGGGTTAGTTGATTTGGATCATGTATCACTTAGACAACTTGAGGGATGTTGATTTAAGTGGGAGTTCACTAGTAATTTGATTATTTGAACTAAAATTTCACATGAACTTCGTCTTAATAGTTTTTGCATTTATGTTGTAGATCAATGGCCCATGCTTCCATTCCCTTGAATTTTAATGCGTTCCTAGAGAAAGCTAAGTTGAAATATGATGGTATCAACTACACAGCCTGGATCCGTAACTTGAGGATTATCCTCATTGTTGCACAGAAGAATTATGTCCTTGATGCATTGCTAGGTGATAGACCTGCTGCAGGAGCTACTGCAGATGTTATGAATGTTTGGCAGGCTCGATTTGATGACTTCTCAATAGTTCAGTGTGTCATGCTTTTAGAACAGGGACTTCAAAGACGTTTTCAATGCCACAGAGCATATGAGATGTTCCAAGAGCTGAAGTCGATATTTCAAGCTAATGCCCGGGTTGAGAGATATGAAGCCTCCAACAAGTTCTATAGCTGTAAGATGGAGGAGAACAGTTTTCTCACTGAACACATACTCAAAATGTCTAGGTATCATAACCACTTGACTCAGCTGGGAATTGATATTCCAGTTGAGAGTGTTATTGACAGAGTTCTTCAGTCACTGCCACCAAGCTAAAAAGGCTTTTTGGTGAACTATAATATGCAAGGGATGACGAAAATGATTTCCGAGCTCTTCGTGATGCTGAAATCGACGAAGGTAGAAATCAAAAAGGAGCATCAAGTGTTGATGCTTAACAAGACCACTAGTTTCAAGTAAAAGGGCAAAGGAAAGAAAGGGAACTTCAAGAAGAATGGCAAGCAAGTTGCCGCTCCCGTGAAGAAGCCCAACGTTGGTCACTCAAAGTAGAACTGCCCCCAAGTACTTCGCGGATAAGAAGGATGTCAAAGTGAACAAAGGTATATTTGATATACATGTTATTGGTGTGTAGCTTACTAATGCTCGTAGTAGCACCTGGGTACTTGATACTGGTTCGGTTGCTCATATTTGTAACTCGAAACAGGAGTTGTAGAATAAACGAAGATTGGCTAAGGACGAGGTGATGATGCGTGTTGGGAATGGTTTCAAGGTCGATGTGATCGCCGTCGACACGTTACCTCTACATCTACCTTCAGGGTTAGTTTTAGACCTCAATAATTGTTATTTGGTGCCAGTGTTGAGCATGGACATTATATCTAGATCTTGTTTAATGTGAGACGGTTATTCATTTATGTCAGAGAATAATGGTTGTTCTATTTATATGAGTAATATCTTTTATGGTCATGCACCTTTGATGAATGGTTTATTCTTGTTGAATGTCAATCGTAGTAATACACATATTCCTAATATTGATGCCAAAAGATGCAAAGTTGATAATGACAGTGCAACATGCTTGTGGCACTTCCGTTTAGGTCATATTGGTGTAAAGCGCATGAAGAAACTCCATACAGATGGACTTTTGGAATCACTTGATTATGAATCATTTGATACTTGCGAACCATGCCTCATGGGTAAGATGACTAAAACTCCGTTCTCCAGAACAATGGAGCGAGCTAATGACTTATTGGAAATAAAACATACCGATGTATGCGGTCCGATGAGTGTTGAGGCATGGGGCGGGTATCATTATTTTCTAACCTTTATAGATGATTTGAGTAGGTATGGGTATATCTACTTAATGAAACACAAATCTGAAACATTTCAAAAGTTCAGAAAAATTCAGAGGGAAGTAGAGAATCATCGTAACAAGAAAATAAAATTTCTACGATCTGATCATGGAGGTGAATATTTGAGTTACGAGTTTGGCCTTCATTTAAAACAATGTGGAATTGTTTCACAACTCACGCCACGTGGAACACCACAGCGTAATGGTGTGTCCGAACATCGTAACCGTACTTTATTAGATATGGTGTGATCTATGATGTATCTTACTGATTTGCCTTTATCATTTTGGGGTTATGCATTAGAGACAACCGCATTCACATTAAATAGGGCACCATATAAATCCGTTGAGACGACACCGTATGAATTGTGGTTTAGCAAGAAACCTAAGCTGTCGTTTCTTAAAGTTTGGGGATGCGACACTTATGTCAAAAGGCTTCAGCCTGATAAGCTTGAACCCAAATCATAGAGGTGTGTCTTCATAGGATACCCTAAGGAAACTATTGGGTACACCTTCTAGCATAGATCCGAAGGCAAGATCTTTGTTGCCACGAATGGATCCTTTCGAGAGAAGGAGTTTCTCTCAAAAGAATTGAGTGGGAGGAAAGTAGAAATTTATGAGGTAATTGTACCTTCTCTTGAATTGGAAAGTAGCACATTAGACAAAACCGTTCCCGTGATGCCTACACCAACTAGAGAGGAAGCTAATGATGATGATCATGAAACTTTGGATCAAGTTACTACTAGACCTCGTAGGTCAACCAGAACATGTTCCGCACTGGAGTGGTACGGTAATATTGTCCTGGAATTCATGTTATTAGACCACGGCGAACGTACGAACTATGAAGAAGCTATGATGGGCCCAAATTCTGATAAATGGCTTGCGGCCATAAAATCTGAGATATGATCCATTTATGAGAACAAAGTGTGGACTTTGGTGGACTTTCCCGATGATCGGCAAGCCATTGAGAATAAATGGGTCTTCAAGAATAAGACGGACGCTGATGGTAATGTCACTGTCTACAAAGCTCGACTTGTCACAAAAGGTTTTCGACAAGTTCAAGGGGTTTACTACGATGAGACTTTCTCACCCGTAGTGATGCTTAAGTCTGTCCGAATCATGTTAGCAATTGCCGCATTTTATGATTATGAAATCTGGCAAATGGACGTCAAAATTGCATTCCTTAATGAATTTCTTAAAGAAGAGTTGTATATGATGCAACCAAAAGGTTTTGTCGATCCTAAAGGTGTTAACAAAGTGTGCAAGCTCCAATGATCCATTTATGGACTGGTGCAAGCATCTTGGAGTTGGAATATACACTTTGATGATGTGATCAAAACATATGGTTTTATACAGACTTACGAGAAGCCAGTATTTAAAATAAAGTGAGTGGGAATTCTGTAGCATTTCTGGTGTTATATGTGGATGACATATTACTGATTAGAATTGATACAGAATTTCTCGATAGCATAAAAGGATACTTGAATAAGAATGGTTTCAATGAAAGACCTCGGTGAAGCTGCTTATATATTGGGCATCAAGATCTATAGGGATATATCGAGACACTTAATAGGACTTTCACAAAGCACATACCTTGACAAAGTTCTGAAGAAGTTCAAAATGGAACAGTTAAAGAAAGGGTTCTTGCCTGTGTTGCAAGGTGTGAAATTGAGTCTGACTCAAAGTCTGACCACAGCAGAAGATAGAGAGAAAATGAAAGTCATTCCCTATGCCTCAGCCATAGGTTCTATTATGTATGCCATGTTGTGTACCAGACCTGATGTGTGCCTTGCCATAAGTTTGGCAGGAAGAGGTACCAAAGTAATCCAAGAGTGGATCACTGGACAAGGTCAATAATATCCTGAAGTACCTAAAAAAGACCAAGGATATGTTTCTCGTTTATGGAGGTGACTGCTACCTCTTGAGCACTACTTTGGTTTTCCCTTGAAGAGGAAAGGGTGATGTAGTAAAGCAGCGTAAGTATTTCCCTCAGTTTTTGAGAACCAAGGTATCAATCCAGTAGGAGGTCACGCGCGAGTCACTCGCACCTACACAAACAAATAAATCATCGCAACCAATGCGATAAGGGGTTGTCAATCCCTACACGGTCACTTACGAGAGTGAGATATGATAAGATAATATTTTTGGTATTTTTATGATAAAGATGCAAAGTAAAATAGAAAGCAATAAAAATAACTAAGTATTGGAGAATGATATAATGGAAAATAGACCCAGGGGCCATAGGTTTCACTAGTGGCTTCTCTCGAGAGCATAAGCATTCACGGTGGGTGAAAAAATTACTGTTGAGCAATTGATAGAATTGAGCATAGTTATGAGAATATCTAGGTATGATCATGTATATAGGCATCACGTCTGGGACAAGTAGACCGACTCCTGCCTGCATCTACTACAATTACTCCACACATCGACCACTATCCAGCATGCATCTAGAGTATTAAGTTCAAGAGAACAGAGTAACGCTTTAAGAAAGATGACATGAAGTAGAGGGATAAACTCATGCAATATGATATAAGCGCCATATTGTTATCCTCGATGGCAACAATACAATACGTGCCTTGCTGCCCCTACTGTCACTAGGAAAGGACACCGCAAGATTGAACCCAAAGCTAAGCACTTCTCCCATTGTAAGAAAGATCAATCTAGAAGGCCAAACCAAACTGATAATTTGAAGAGACTTGCAAAGATAACCAATCATACATAAAAGAACTCAGAGAAGATTCGAATATTGTTCATAGATAAACTTGATCATAAACCCACAATTCATCAATCTCAACAAACACACCGTAAAAGAAGATTACATCGAATAGATCTCCACGAGAGAGGGGGTGAACATTGTATTGAGATCCAAAAAGAGATAAGAAGCCATCTAGCTAATAACTATGGACCCAAAGGTCTGAAGTAAACTACTCACACTTCATCGGAGGGGCTATGGTGTTGATGTAGAAGCCCTCCGTGATCGATGCCCCCTCCGGTGGAGCTCCGGAACAGGCCCCAAGATGCGATCTCGTGGATACAGAAAGTTACGGCGGTGGAATTAGGGTTTTGGCTCCGTATCTAGTAGTTTGGGGGTACGTAGATATATATAGGAGGAAGGAGTACGTCAGTGGAGCAACAGGGGGCCCACGAGGGTGGAGGGCGCGCCTGGGGGGGGGGGAGGCACGCCCCCTACCTCGTGGCTTCCCTATTGGTTGCTTGACATAGGGTCCGAGTCCCCTGGATCATGTTCGTTCCGAAAATCACGTTCTCGAAGGTTTCATTCCGTTTGGACTTCGTTTGATATTCTTTTCTTGCGAAACCCTAAAATAGGCAAAAACAACAGTTCTGGGCTAGGCCTCCGGTTAATAGGTTAGTCCCAAAAATAATATAGAAGTGTATAATAAAGCCCAATAATGTTCAAAACAGGATATAATATAGCATGGAACAATAAAAATTTATAGATATGTTGGAGACGTATCAAGCATCCCCAAGCTTAATTCCTGCTCGCCCTCGAGTAGGTAAATGATAAAAACAGAATTTTTGATGTGGAATGCTACTTGGCATAATTTCAATGTAATTCTCTTAATTTTCGTATGAATATTCAGATCCGAAAGATTCAAGACAAAAGTTTAATATTGACATAGAAATAATAATACTTCAAGCATCTAACTAAGCAATTATGTCTTCTCAAAATAACATGGCCAAAGAAAGTTATGCCTACAAAATCATATAGTCTGGCTATGCTCCATCTTCACCACAGAAAGTATTCAAATCATGCACAACCCCGATGACAAGCCAAGCAATTGTTTCATACTTTTAATGTTCTCAAACTTTTTCAATCTTCACGCAATACATGAGCGTGAGCCATGGACATAGCACTATAGGTGGAATAGAATGGTGGTTGTGGAGAATACAAAAGAAAGGAGAAGATGGTCTCACATCAACTAGGCATATCAACGGGCTATGGAGATGCCCATCAATAGATATCAATGTGAGTGAGTAGGGATTGCCATGCAACGGATGCACTAGAGCTATAAATATATGAAAGCTCAACAAAAACAACTAAGTGGGTGTGCATCCAACTTGCTTGCTCATGAAGACCTAGGGCATTTTGAGGAAGCCCATTGTTGGAATATACAAGCCAAGTTCTATAACGAAAAATCCCCACTAGTATATGAAAATGATAATATAGGAGACTCTCTATCATGAAGATCATGGTGCTACTTTGAAGCACAAGTGTGGAAAAAAGGATAGTAGTATTGCCCCTTTTTATTTATTTTCTCCCTTTTTTGGGCCTTTTTTGAGATAATACTCTATGAATGATGATCATCACACTTCTATTTATTTACAACTCAATGATTACAACTCGATACTAAAACAAAGTATGACTCTATATGAATGCCTCCGTTCGGTGCACCGGGATAGCAATGATGCATGAGTGACTATATGAAAGAATTATGAACGGTGGCTTTGCCACAACTAAAATGTCAACTACGTGATCATGCAAAGTAATATGACAATAATGGAGCGTGTCATAGTAAACGGAATGGTGGAAAGTTGCATGGCAATATATCTCGGAATGGCTCTGGAAATGCCATGATAGGTAGGTATGGTGGATGTTTTGAGGAAGGTATATGGTGTATGATACCGGCGAAAGGTGCGCGGTTTTAGAGAGGCTAGCAATGGTGGAAGGGTGAGAGTGCGTATAATCCATGGACTCAACATTATTCATAAAGAACTCACATACTTATTGCAAAAATTTATTAGTTATCGAAGCAAAGTATTACGCGCATGCTCCTAGGGGGATAGATTGGTAGGAAAAGACCATCGCTTGTCCCCGACTGCCACTCATAAGGAGGACAATCAATAAATACCTCATGCTCCGACTTCTGAACATAATGGTTCACCATACGTGCATGCTACGGGAATCACAAACTTCAACACAAGAATTTATCAAATTCACAACTACTCAACTAGCACGACTCTAATATCACCATCTCCAAATCTCAAAACAATTATCAAGTTTCAAACTTCTCATAGTATTCAACACACTCAGAAGAAAATTTTATTATTAATCTTGAATGCCTAAAATAATTAATGCAAATTACCATGCTGTTTTGTTGGACTCTGAAAATAATCTAAGTGAATCATGAGAGAACAATGGTTTCTATAAAACAAATCTACCAACATGCTCAAAAAAAAAAAGTGAAGCACTAGAGCAAAATCTATGTAACTCAAAAGATATAAGTGAAGCACATAGAGTATTCTAACATTTTCTGAATCATGAGTGTTTCTCTCAAAAAGGTGTGTGCAGCAAGGATGATTGTGGAAAACTAACAAATAAATACTCAAATAATACAATGCGCTCCAAGCAAAATACATATCATGTGGTAAATAAAAATATAGCTCTAAGTAAAGTTACCGATAGAAGTAGACGAAAGAGGGGATGCCTTCCGGGGCATCCCCAAGCTTTGGCTTTTAGGTGTCCTTAGATTATCTTGGGGTTGCCATGGGCATCCCCAAACTTAGGCTCTTGCCACTCCTTGTTCCATAATCCATCAAATCTTTACCCAAAACTTGAAAACTTCACAAACAAAACTTAAAGTAGAAAATCTCGTGAGCTCCGTTAGCGAAAGAAAAGAAAACACCACTTCAAGGTACTGTAATGAACTCATTATTTATTTATATCGGTATTAAACCTATTGTATTCCAACGTCTCTATGGTTTATAAACTATTTTACTAGCCATAGATTCATCAAAATAAGCAAACAACACACGAAAAACAGAATCTGTCAAAAACAGAACAGTCTGTAGTAATCTGTAGCTAACGCAAGATATGGAACCCCAAAAATTCTAAAATAAATTTCTGGACGTGAGGAATTTATCTATTAATCATCTTCAAAAATAATTAACTAAATAGCACTTTCCAAATAAAAATGACAGCAGTTCTCGTGAGCGCTAAAGTTTCTGTTTTTATAGCAAGATTAAAAAGACTTTCCCCAAGTCTTCCCAACGGTTCTACTTGGCACAAACACTAATTAAACAAAAAAACACAACCAAAACAGGGGATAGATAAATTATTTATTACTAAATAGGAGCAAAAATCATGGAATAAAAATAAAATTGGGTTGCCTCCCAACAAGCGCTATCGTTTAACGCCCCTAGCTAGGCATAAAAGCAAGGATAGATCTAGGTATTGCCATCTTTAGAAGGCAATCCATAAGTGGCTATGATAATAGATTCATAAGGTAATTTAATTTTATTTCTAGGGAATTGTTCCATGCCTTTCCTTCATATCAATAATTGCACCAATCGTTCTAAGGAAATGTCTACCAAGAATAATAGGACATGAAGGATTGCAATCTATGTCAAGAACAATAAAATCCACGGGCACATAATTCCTATTTTCAACAATAAGAACATCATTAATTCTTCCCATAGGTTTATTAATAGTGGAATCCGCAAGATGCAAGTTTAAAGAGCAATCATCAAAATCACAGAACCCTAGCAAATCACACAAAGTCTTAGGAATCGTGGAAACACTGGCACCCAAATCACACAAAGCATAGCATTCATGATCTTTAATTTTAATTTTAATAGTAGTTTCCCACTCATCATAAAGTTTTCAAGGAATAGAAACTTCCAACTCAAGTTTTTCTTCATAAGATTGCATCAAAGCATCAACGATATGTTTGGTAAAGGCTTTATTTTGGCTATAAGCATGAGGAGAATTTAGCACGGATTGCAACAAGGAGATACAATCTATCAAAGAGAAATCATCATAATTAAATTACTTGATATCCAAAATAGTGGGTTCATCAATATCTAGTGTTTTGACTTCTTCTATCCCACTTTTTACAATTTTAGCGTCAAGATCTAAAGACTCCGAATTTTTGGAACGCCTTCTAGGTAAAGGTGGATCACATTCAGTCCCATCATTATCAAGATTCATATTGCAAAACAAAGATTTAATAGGGGACACATCAATAACTTTTAGATCTTCATCTTTATTATCATGGAAACTAGAAGAAAACGCTTTTATAAAGCAATATTTCTTAGCACGCATCCTAGCGGTTCTTTCTTTGCACTCATCAATGGAAATTCTCATGGCTTTGAGAGACTCATTGATATCATGCTTAGGTGGAATAGATCTAAGTTTCAAAGAATCAACATCAAGAGAAATTCTATCAACGTTCCTAGCCAACTCATCAATCTTAAGCAATTTTTCTTCATTCAAAGTATTGAAATTATTTTGCGAAGTAATAAATTCTTTAATTTTATATTAAAAATCACAGGGCATCTTATTAAAATTTCCATAAGAATTGTTGTAGGAATTACCATAATTATTAGAGTGATTACTAGGATACGGCCTAGGATTAAAGTTTCCTCTATACGCGTTGTTACCAAAATTATTCCTACCAACAAAATTCACATCCATAGATTCATTATTATTCTCAATCAAAGTAGACAAAGGAATATCATTAGGATCAGAAGAAACACTTTTATTAGCGAATAATTTCATAAGTTCATCCATCTTTCCACTCAAAACATTGATTTCTTCTATCGCATGCACTTTCTTATTAGTAGATCTTTCAGTGTGCCATTGAGAATAATTAACCATAATATTATCTAGGAGTTTAGTAGCTTCTCCTAAAGTGATTTCCATAAAAGTGCCTCCCGCGGCCGAATCTAAAAGATTTCTAGAAGCCAAATTCAATCCGGCATAAATTTTTTGTATAGTCATCCACAAATTTAAACCATGTGCAGGGCAATTTTGTATCATTAATTTCATCCTCTGCCAAGCTTGTGCAACATGTTCATGATCAAGTTGCTTAAAATTCATGATATCGTTTCTAAGAGAGATGATTTTAGCGGGAGGAAAGTACTTAGAGATAAAAACATCTTTGCACTTATTCCATGAATCAATACTATTTTTAGGCAAAGACGAAAACCAAGCTTTAGCACGATCTCTAAGCGAAAAAGGAAATAGCTTCAATTTAACAATATCATTGTCCACATCTTTCTTCTTTTGCATATCACATAAATCAACAAAGCTATTTAGATGGGTAGCGGCATCTTCGCTAGGAAGGCTAGTGAATTGATCTTTCATGACAAGATTCAACAAAGCAGTATTAATTTCACAAGATTCAGCATCGGTAAGAGGAGCAATCGGAGTGCTAATAAAACCATTGTTGTTGGTATTAGTGAATTCACACAATTTGGTGTTATCTTGAGCCATCATGACAAGCAAACAAGAGACGGGTAAAAAGAGGCAAATAGAGAAAGTGAGGGAGAATAGAGAGAGAGAGTGCGAATAAAACGGCAAGGGTGAAGTGGGGGAGTGGAAAACGAGAGGCAAATGGCAAATAATGTAATGCGGGAGATAAGGGTTTGTGATGGGTACTTGGTATGTTGACTTTTGCGTAGACTCCCCGGCAACGGCGCCAGAAATCCTTCTTGCTACCTCTTGAGCACTGCGTTGGTTTTCCCTTGAGAGGAAAGGGTGATGCAGTAAAGTAGCGTAAGTATTTCCCTCAGTTTTTGAGAACCAAGGTATCAATCCAGTAGGAGGGCACACGCAAGTCCCTCACACCTACACGAACAAATAAATCCTCGCAACCAACGCGATAAGGGGTTGTCAATCCCTACATGGTCACTTACGAGAGTGAGATCTGATAGATATGATAAGATAATATTTTTGGTATTTTACGATAAAGATGCAAAGTAAAATAGAAAGAAATAAAAATAACTAAGTATTGGAAGATTGATATAATGGAAAATAGACCAGGGGGCCATAGGTTTCACTAGTGGCTTCTCTCGAGAGCATAAGTATTCACGATGGGTGAACAAATTACTATTGAGCAATTGACAGAATTGAGCATAGTTATGAGAATATATAGGTTTGATCATGTATATAGGCATCACATCCGAGACAAGTAGACCGACTCCTGCCTGCATCTACTACAATTACTCCACACATCGACCGCTATCCAGCATGCATCTAGAGTATTAAGTTCAAGAGAACAGAGTAACACTTTAAGCAAGATGACATGAAGTAGAGGGATAAACTCATGCAATATGATATAAACCCCATCTTGCTATCCTCAATGGCAATAATACAATACGTGCCTTGCTGCCCCTGCTGTCACTGGGAAAGGACACCGCAAGATTGAACCCAAAGCTAAGAACTTCTCCCATTGCAAGAAAGATCAATCTAGTAGGCCAAACCAAACTGATAATTCGAAGAGACTTGCAAAGATAACCAATCATACATAAAAGAATTCAGAGAAGATTCAAATATTGTTCATACATAAACTTGATCATAAACCCACAATTCATCAGTCTCAACAAACATACCGCAAAACAAGATTACATCGAATAGATCTCCACGAGAGAGGGGGAGAACACTGTATTGAGATCCAAAAAGAGAGAAGAAGTCATCTAGCTAATAACTATGGACCCAAAGGTCTGAAGTAAACTAGTCACACTTCATCAGAGGGGCTATGGTGTGGATGTAGAAGCCCTCCATGATCGGTGCCCCCTCCAGCGGAGCTCCAGGACAGGCGCCAAGATGGGATCTCGTGGATACAGAAAGTTACGGCGGTGGAATTAGGGTTTTGGCTCCATATCTGGTAGTTTGGGGGTACGTAGGTATATATACGAGGAAGGAGTACGTCGGTGGAGCAACTGGGGGCCCACGAGGGTGGAGGGCGCACCTGGGGGGGGGGGGTAGGCGCGCCCCCTACCTCGTGGCTTCCCTGTTGGTTGCTTGACGTAGGGTCCAAGTCCCCTGGATCATGTTCGTTCCGAAAATCACGTTCCTGAAGGTTTCATTCCGTTTGGACTTTGTTTGATATTCTTTTCTTGCGAAACCCTAAAATAGGCAAAAAACGACAATTCTGGGCTGGGCCTCTGGTTAATAGGTTAGTCCCAAAAATAATATAAAAGTGTATAATAAATCCCAATAATGTTCAAAATAGGATATAATATAGCATGGAACAATCAAAAATTATAGATACGTTGGAGACGTATCAGTGACGAAGAGCTCGTCGTAAAGGGTTACACCGATGCTAGCTTCGACACAGATCCAGATGACTCTAAGTCACAAACCGGATACATATTTATATTGAATGGCGGAGCTGTTAGTTGGTGCAATTCAAAGCAGAGCGTCGTGGCGGGATCTATGTGTGAAACTTAGTACATAGCTGCTTCGGAAGCAGCGCATGAAGGAGTTTGGATGAAGGAGTTCATATCTGATCTGGGTGTAATACCCAGTGCATCGGGTCCAATGAGAATCTTTTGTGACAACACATGGGCAATTGCCTTGGCGAAGAAATCCAGGTTTCACAAAAGAACCAAACACATCAAGAGATGCTTCAACTCTATTCGTGAAAAGGACAAGGATGGAGACATAGAAATTCGCAAAATACATACGGATCTGACTGTGGCAACCTCGTAGACTAAACCTCTTCCACGGGCAAAACATGATCATCACCAAGACTCCATGGGTGTTAGTTTGATTACTATGTAATCTAGATTATTGACTCTAGTGCAAGTTGGAGACTGTTGGAAATATTCCCTAGAGGCAATAACACTACACCACAACACTGATCTAACAACAAAAAAACTGTTGGGGGAAGACACTTTAAAGGGCAGATAAACTGTTGGGATAGTGGTGAAGGAAATATGACCTAGAGGCAATAATAAAGTTTATATTCTATATTTCCATAATCACGATAAATGTTTATTATTCATGCTAGAATTGTATTAACAGGAACTTGAGACATGTGTGGATACATAGACAAAACACCGTGTCCCTAGTAAGCCTCTATTAGACTAGCTCGTTAATCATAGATGGTTAAGTTTCCTAACCATAGACATGTGTTGTCATTTGATGAACGAGATCACATCATTAGGAGAATGATGTGATGAACAATACCCATCCGTTAGCTTAGCATATTGATCGTTCAATTTTATTGCTATTGGTTTCTTCATGTCAAATACATATTCCTTCGACTATGAGATTATGCAACTCCTGGATACCGGAGAAATATCTTGTGTGCTATCAAACATCACAATGTAACTAGGTGATTATAAAGATGCTCTACAGGTATCTTCGAAGGTGTTTGTTGGGTTGGCATAGATCGAGATTAGGATTTGTCACTCCGAGGATCGAAGAGGTATCTCTGGGCCCTCTCGGTAATGCACATCATAAGATGCCTTGCAAGCAAAGTAACTAATGAGTTAGTTACAAGATGATGTATAACGGAAGGAGTAAAGATACTTCCGGTAACAAGACTGAACTAGGTATGTGGATACCGACGATCGAATCTCGGGCAAGTAACATACCGATGGACAAAGGGAATAACATATGTTGTCATAACGGTTCAACAGAAAAAGATCTTCGTAAAATATGTAGGAGCCAATATGAGCATCCAAGTTCCGCTATTGGTTATTGACTGAAGAGGTGTCTCGGTCATGTCTACATAGTTCTTGAACCCGTAGGGTCCGCACGCTTAACGTTCGATGACGATTTAGTATTATATGAGTTATGTGATTTGGTGACCGAATGTTGTTCGGAGTCCCGGATGAGATCACGTACAAGACGACGAGTCTCAAAATGGTCAAGAGGTAAAGATTGCTATATAGGACGACGGTATTCAGACACCAGAAGTGCTCCGGAGGGTATCGGGTACTTATCGGGTCATCGGAAGGTGTTTCGGGTAGCCCCGGCAATCCTATGGGTCATATGGGCCTTGTGAAGGAACACACCAGCCCACAAGGGGCTGGTGCGCCCTATAAGGCCATAGGAGGAGGAGAAGGAAAGGGGGGAAGGGCAAGGAAAGTGTGGATTAGGATTCCCACTTCCTTCCCTCACCCCCTCTTTCCTTCCCCTTCATGCATACAAGGAAAGGGGGGAGGCCGAATTGGGAGGACCCCAAGTAGGATTCCTCCTACTTTGTAACATCCTAAATTTTCAATTTGGAATGTTATGCATTAGATCATCATTGCATACCATATTTTATTGCATTTTGGTTGATCCTAGAAATTCTAAGCAACTCAAGGACCCATGGAGAGAGTTGGGGATTTCGTTATTTTCATATTTGAGCTTTTCTCGAATTATGAAAAGAGGATCGTTTGATTTTAATTTTATTTCTCTGAAATATTTTTTTTATAAAAATAAAGGGAGAGGATAAAATGACTTCCTCAAAATAAAGAAATACCAGAGATTTAATATTAAGATCAAATAAAATTTTTATTTCGGAGTTTTATTGCTATTTTATTTGAATTAGGAAAAATGCGCGTTTTTCAAAATTGCATTTTAGGCCCAAATAAATGTTCACTTTGTCCGGTTTATTTTTAGAGAATGGGGAAAATTTATTTCGAGATTTTTGGAGTCGGTTTAGTATTTCTTTTCTTTCTTTTCCTGCACATCCGAATTATTTAAAAAAACGTGAACCGACCTAACCGGGCCGTGTCTGTCTAGGACTCTCGGCCCGGCCAGCCTTATAAGCCGAGGGAGCCGCCCCCTCAGCCCACCCTGCACCCCACCCAAACCCTAGCCCGCCCGAGCCGCTGCCCAAGCCGCGCGCCGCCCACCCCGCTGCTGCCGCACGCCGCCGCCGCCCGCAGCCGCCGCGCCGCCGGAGCCGCGCCCCGCCGCCGCCCGCAGCCGCCCCGCTTGCCGGAGCGGCCCGCAGGAGCCGCACGCCGCCGTTGCAGGTAACCGCCGCCGCCGCCGTCGGTTTTCTACGGAAAAATCAATCGGTTTTTTTAGAACCCGTGGTTTTATTTTTTTAGATTGGTTTTTTCGGTTTAGTTATTTAGCAGACGTTCGCCCGTACGTTCGTTTTTACGAACGGTTTTCACCGTTAAGCCGCAGACAATGAACCCTCGTTCGTTAGCCTATTCGTCAGTTTTCTTTAACGGATTTTTTCTGCGATTATTTCTGATCGTGATTTCTGATCCGATTTTCGTTCTAGTTTTTCTTTTCGCTCGTTTGTCGGAACCAGGCGATTCAAGCGCCTAGATCTTCGTCTCGAGACCCTCTTTCCATTTAACCAACTTGAACAAGCCTTTTCTACTGTAAAATTTAACCTAGGTCCAGATTAGTAAACGGATCTTGTTTCTTTCGCCGTTTGAGTTTCGTTGCCCCATTCGATTTGATTCTTTTTGCAAACCGGAGTTCTTAAGTTGAACTTTCTGGTTAGATCGTCTTATTTGAGTTTTACCCGTGTTACTTTGCTTGATTGCTTATGTATGCTATTGTTTGTTTGCGATAGAATTCCCGGATTGTGAAGCGTGTTATTTGAAGTCCCTAGGTTTCGCAAATCCTCAGTAAGGCAAGTAACACTTTGATCATACCCCTTTATCCCAAAGTTTTTATGCATTAGTTCCAGTCCTCAAACATTGCACGATTAGGATGATATTAACATGTGGGTTGGGAAGTAGTTGATGAGGTAGAACCTATTGCCCTGTTACATTCAAACCCTTGGGAGTTGCTTCTACATGATGCTTATATTGCTATGCTATGCTATGCTCATAGACGTGGTTTTGGGTGAGTGAAATCCATGATAGATGTGAGATTGTTAATTAATGGTTTAACTTAAGGTGGCAACTTAAATACTCATCTGGGTGGATTGAGGCACCTGGAATACCCAATGTTGCCTGTATTTTTTGGAAATCCCGGAGTACCGGTGTGATCTTCCTATGGACCGCCACCCAGGCTCAAAGGGAACTGAGATGATTCATGCTAGAAACTTCCGTGTGCAGCCACAAGCTATTATGGGCTCTAGCATAGTTGAGTAAGTTACGTGAAGCTCTTGAAGAGGTGGATCAGCAGGTAGTGGGTTGTAGGTTTGGTATCGTGTGCCCGAAGTAGAGAGTTAATGTTTCTAAAAGACTGTGTCTCGGTCATCCGTTTCTCAAACACCATGTAGTGCGAGAAATTCAACGGAGGGGATCGAGTCTTGTGGGGAAAAGTGTGCAAACCTCTGCAGAGTGTACAAACTAATCATGGTTAGCCATGTCCCCGGTTATGGACATCTTGAGTATCTAGTACTTAGGGTATCTTAAGTATCTCATCACTCTAAATTAATATTGTTGGGTTGATAATTACTTTAATTGGGATTGAGTTGGAGGAACCTTCTCAATGATGTTTCAACTACCATGATAGTTTAATGAAAATATATTCCTTTGTTGTAGGGAAAAATTGGCTTTTCGCTAAACTGTAACCATAGAGCTTTCCACCAGCCAAATATGCATGTAGTGATAGCATTATTCTGTTCTTGCTCTATTGTGTTACTTTGCCAGCATATTCCATGTGCTGACCCATTTTTGGGCTGCAATGTATTATGTTGCAGACTTTTCAGATGAGGATTAAGGTTCGTTAGGTCGTTGTCGTGCAGCTCAGCTATGCCGTTGGAGTTGATGGACTCACTTTATCTTCCAAGCCTTCTGCTGTTATCATATTATATGGCCTTAGGCCATATTTATTGTACTAAGTTCTCTTTGGAGACATCCGATGTAATAAGTGTGTGATTGCCACTCTGTTATAAATCCTCGAGTACTGTGTGTGTCAGCATTACCGATCCAGGGATGACACTGAAGCACAGAGACTTGACCACAAGATGGTATCAGAGCATACGTTGAGTGTAGGACACGACCACTAAGCTAAAAGCCATAGATCACTATTCTCTTCTCATTTCTCACTCCTCTCCATTTTCTACTCTTTAGGATGGCGGATGCAAGGAACAAGTTTGCACAACCAGATGAAGAAGCACCTTTTGGACGACACTTGAAGGAAGTCACGAGGTACCTGAACATAGGAATACCAAGCTTCACTGGGACTTACAATGCCACTTTACCAGAAGAGGAGCGATGGATGATTCAAGTTCAAGTTCCAGGAAGAACCTTCAAGCCAGTCACTAAACCCATAGAGTTTTCCTTCGATGCACCAACCTGGAGTCTAGGAAAGAGTATGGCAGCTCACATCACCATGGGACGCATTGGAGAAGTTTATCACAAGGAGCTTAAGGATACTATCTATCAGATTTTTGGGCGCCGAGATGAGCAATGGGAGATGATCAACACCAAGAATGATAGATCTGAAGAAGGCAATGACTAGGATCGCGGAACTGGAGGAAGAACTCAAGGCTACACGTGAAGATTATGAGGAGGAAATCGTCGTACTAGTGGAGAAGAATGACGATCTGGAAAGGAAGCTAGGAGTATTCCTGGGAGACCCCACACCAGGAGGAGAAGACGAAGAACCCAAGGAGATTCGCCCGGAGGACTACATCATCATCGACGACACTGACTCCGACCTTAGCGATGATGACTTTGAAGACGAAGCTGGAGCAGATATCATGGAATCTTCAACCGAGGATTATTTTTAGTAGACCACCACATCAGTAGTAGTATTCCACCATGTAAATAGAGTAGTCTGAGCACTTTTGCGATAGTTCTAGATTGATTGTATGCCTTGCTTGATTGATTGAGTGAAATGATTGTGTTTGTCTCATGTACATATGGGTAGTGCTTTCTCATTAGACGCCATTCTATTCTAATCTATCCCCTCTAAACCCATCGGATGCCTCCGAGACGTGACCCCGGATTTGCTTTCCCATCGGAGCTCACTCAGTTGATCCAGCAAAAGTTGACCCTGATGTAGTTGTTAGTTCAGAACCAAGGCAACAACAACAACAACAACAATCCACCACCACCACCACCAGTTGACAACTTAGCCCGTTTTCTGAGGTTGCAGCCGCTGGTGTTTTCCAGTAGCACCGAGCCCATAGTAGCAGATGATTGGCTCCGCATGATTGGAAGGGAGTTAACCACTGCAGGATGTACTGATGCTGAGAAGGTGCGTTTTGCCGCACATCAGTTGGATGGACCAGCAGCATCATGGTGGGAGAATTACACTGTCACCTACCCTATAGCCACGATGACATGGGACCAGTTTAAGCAAGCCTTCCGTATAGCCCATGTCTCAACTGGAGGAATGAGTATGCAGAAGCGTGAGTTTCACAACTTACGCCAGGGGAACCGTACTGTGGCACAATACGCGGATGAGTTTAGCAAGTTATCTCGCTATGCCCCTGATGATGTGGCCACAGATGCCACAAAGCAGGAGAAGTTTATGGAAGGGCTGAATGATGAGATGATCATGCAGTTGATGGTGGCAACATTCACCAACTACCAGGAGTTGGTAGATAAGGCTCTTATGATTGAAGGGAAGCAGCAGCAGATTGAGAGCCGTAAGAGGAAGTATGGACAAGGGAGGTATAACTCAGGAGCTCAGCAGAAGCCTCGCCTAACCCCGAACTCGGGAGGACTCTTTCATAACCATGGAGGCCACACCCATAGTGGAGGAAGTAACCATAATCATACTGTCCCAAGGAATGAGAATGGGAATGGAGCAACCAACAATCAGAACCGCCCCAATCCAGCCACACCTACCAAGAGAGACCTAAGCCACGTTACTTGTTTCAAGTACAGGAAGACTGGACACTATGCCACTGAATGTCCTAAAGGGAAGAATGGAAATGGAAATGGGAGCGCTAGGAAGAAGCCCAATCCATTCAACAAAGGACAAGTGAACCACGTTAACGTGGAGGAGGTTGAAGAGCAGCCAGACGCGGTTATAGGTAAGTTTTTGTTAAGTCATTTACCGCTCTTGTTCTTTTTGATACTGGTGCATCGCATTCATACATATCAAGGGAATTCGTGGATAAGTTTAAACTACCGACCCAAAACCTTAGGACCCCTTTGTTAGTAAGCTCACTTGGAGCAGAGTATATGGCTAGTTGATGGTGCGATCAGATACCCCTAACCATTGGTAGTCATGTTTTTCCATCCGACCTAATTATCTTGGAGTCACAGGATTGGATGTGATATTAGGAATGGACTGGATGTCAAAGTACAGACGAAGCTTGACTGTGTTAGTAAGTCAATTTGTCTCACCACCCCGGAGGGAAAAAGGATCAAGTATGTATCTAGGCATGTGCCAAGAAGTAGCCAAGTGAATACCCTCACGGGAGTTGTTCAGGAAGAAGTGCCTGTAGTAAAGGATTACCCGGATGTTTTCCCAGAGGAGTTGCCAGGCATGCCATCGGATCAAGATATCGAGTTTTTGATTGAGCTATTGCCAGGCACAGGGACAATATCCAAGAGACCATATAGGATGCCTACGAATGATCTGGAGGAGATGAAGAAACAGTTCAAGGAGTTATTGGAGAAAGGTTACATTCGACGGAGTTCATCACCATGGGGAGCCCCAGTGCTTTTGGTTGAGAAGAAGGATAAGTCCCTAAGGATGGTTGTTGATTATCGAGCCTTGAATGAAGTGACGATTAAGAACAAGTATCCATTGCCGATGATCAATGATCTATTTGACCAGCTGCAAGGAGCTAAGGTGTTTTCGAAGATCGATCTGCGATCAGGATATCATCAGTTGAAGATACGAGAGAAGGATATACCAAAGACAGCCTTCACCACACGGTACGGGTTATACGAATATACGGTCATGTCATTTGGATTGACTAAGGCCCCTGCCTATTTCATGAGCATGATGAACAAGGTGTTCATGGAATATTTGGATAAGTTTGTAGTGGTGTTCATTGATGATATAATGGTATATTCGAAGAATGAAGAGGAACACAAAGAGCATTTGCGTTTAGTTCTCGAGAAACTCAGGGAACATCAGTTGTATGCCAAGTTCAGCAAATGCGAGTTTTGGTTGAAGGAAGTCAGATTCCTTGGACATGTTATATCAGGAGAAGGTATAGCAGTAGATCCCACCAAGGTTCAGTCAGTCACTGAATGGTTGGCACCCACTTCAGTTAGCGAGATCCGCAGTTTTCTTGGACTCGCAGGATACTACCGGAGATTCATTGAGAATTTTTCCTAGATCGCGAAGCCCATGACAGAATTATTGAAGAAGGATACCAAGTTTAAATGGACGGAAGATTGTGAGGCAAGTTTCCAGGAGCTGAAGAAACATTTGACTACAGCCCCAGTGCTGACACTGCCAGATATACGTAAGGATTTCCAAGTGTATTGCGATGCCTCTTGCTTAGGACTTGGAAGTGTGCTTATGCAGGATGGAAGAGTTGTTTCGTATGCCTCGCGACAACTGAAACCGCACGAGTTGAATTATGCCATGCATGATTTGGAGTTAGCAGCCAGTGCATGCCTTGAAGACTTGGAGGCATTGCCTTATTCAAAACCATTGTGATGTGTACACGGATCATAAGAGTTTGAAGTACATCTTCACCCAGAAGGAACTGAACCTTAGGCAGAGGAGATGGTTGGAGCTCATAAAGGATTATGACATGAAGCTGCACTATCATCCAGGAAAGGCCAATGTCGTAGCAGACGCTTTGAGCCGGAAGAGTTATGCTAATACCCTAGAGAGCACGGGATTGCCGAAGGAGTTAACAGAGGATCTCTGGGAACTACGTTTGGAGATTGTTCCTAGAGGTTTTGTTGCAACAATGGAGGTTCACTCTACATTGTTAGGAAAGATTCGAGAAGCTCAGAAGGAGTACAAAGAGATTGCCGAGATAAAAGAGAAAATGAGCGAAGGAAAGGC
Organism: Triticum urartu; assembly: GCF_003073215.2. NCBI lineage: Eukaryota > Viridiplantae > Streptophyta > Magnoliopsida > Poales > Poaceae > Triticum > Triticum urartu. The sequence continues at coordinate 279,380,025 of NC_053022.1, forward strand.
CAAAGGTTTTCGTGAGGATGAGCACGACACCTTGTGGTTTGAGGACCGTGTTTATGTGCCCAATAACACAGAGATCAGGAAATTAATACTACATGAGGCTCATGACTCACCATACTCGATACACCCCGGAAACACCAAGATGTATTTGGATTTGAAGGAACGTTTCTGGTGGATAGGGATGAAGAAGGATATCGCCGAGTATGTAGCCGTATGTGATGGATGTCATAGAGTGAAGGCCGAGCATCAAAAGCCAGCAGGATTGCTACAGCCTATGTCGATACCTGAATGGAAGTGGTATAAACTTGCATGGATTCTATCACCGGATTGCCCGGGACCAAATCAGGTTATGATTCTATATGGGTAGTCGTTGACCGCTTGACCAAAGTGGCACACTTTATCCCAGTGAAAACAACTTATACTAGTGCAAAATTGGCCAAGATATATATGACCAGGAACGTATGTCTGCATGGAGTTCCGAGGACCATCGTATCGGATAGAGGGACACAGTTTACCTCAAAGTTTTGGCATCATTTACACCAGACTTTGGGAACGAGATTGGAGTTCAGTACACCATTTCACCCGCAGACGGATGAACGGACCGAGAGAGTCAATCAGATTCTGGAGGACATGTTGAGAGCCTGTGCGCTAGATTATGGATCTAGTTGGGATGACAATTTGCCTTACGCAGAGTTCTCATACAACAATAGTTACCAAGCCAGAAGAGTTATGCAGATTCGAAACACAAGGATGTAACCTATGAAATTGGAGGTAGAGCATACCTGCGAGTATCACCTTTGCGTGGAGTGAAATGTTTTGGAGTTAAGGGAAAGTTAGCCCCGAGATTTGTAGGACCGTATCGTGTTTTGGAACGGATGGGAGAAGTTGCCTACAAGTTGGAGTTACCCGAAGGACTGTCGGGAGTTCACAATGTGTCTCACGTTTCCTAGTTGAAGAAGTGCCATGCTGAGATGGACGATATACCACTAAGAGATACCATACACTTGGAGGCGATTCAGTTGGACAATGATTTGACTTATGAGGAGAAGCCAGTCAACATTTTGGAGTTTGCCAATCGAGTCATCCGTAGCAAGGTTATTAAGTTTTGCAAAGTTCAATGGAGCCACCATACCGAGGACGAAGCCACCTGGGAACGAGAGGATGACCTTCGCAGAGACCACCCACACCTATTTTCTAGCCAACCCGAATCTCGAGGGCGAGATTCATCTTAAGGGGGTAGGTTTGTTACATTCCAAATTTGCATTAGATCATCATTGCATACCATATTTTATTGCATTTTGGTTGATCCTAGAAATTCTAAGCAACTAAAGGACCCATGGAGAGAGTTGGGGATTTCGTTATTTTCATATTTGAGCTTTTCTCGAATTATGAAAAGAGGATCGTTTGATTTTAATTTTATTTCTCTGAAATATTTCTATTATAAAAATAAAGAGAGAGGATAAAATGACTTCCTCAAAATAAAGAAATACCAGAGATTTAATATTAAGATCAAATAAATTTTTTATTTCGGAGTTTTATTGCTATTTTATTTGAATTAGGAAAAAAACGTGTTTTTCAAAATTGCATTTTAGGCCAAAATAAATGTTCACTTTGTCCGGCTTAGTTTTAGAGGACAGGGAAAATTTATTTCGGGATTTTTGGAGTCCGTTTAGTATTTCTTTTCTTTCTTTTCCTGCACATTCGAATTATTTAAGAAAACGCGAACCGACCTAACCGGGCCGTGTCCGTCTAGGACTCTCGGCCCGGCCGGCCTTTTAAGCCAGGGGAGCCGCCCCCTCAGCCCACCCCGCACCCCGCCCAAACCCCAGCCCGCCCGAGCCGCCGCCCGAGCCGCGCGCCGCCGCCGCCTGCCCGAGCCGCGCACCGCCGCCGCCCGCCCGCCGCCGCCGCACGCCGCGCTGCCGCCTCGCCGCCGCCCGTAGCCGCCCCGCCCACCGGAGCCGCGCCTCGCCGCCGCCCGCAGCTGCCCAGCTCGCCGGAGCCGCACGCCGCCACTGCCGGTAACCGCCGCCGCCGCCGTCAGTTTTCTACGGAAAAATCGATCGGTTTTTTTTAGAACCCGCGGTTTTATTTTTTAGATTGGTTTTTTCGGTTTAATTATTTAGCGGACGTTCACCCGTACGTTTTTTTTACGAGCGGTTTTCACCGTTAAGCCGTAGACAGCGAACACTCATTCGTTAGCCTATTCGTCAGTTTTCTTTAATCGGATTTTGTTTGTGATTATTTCTGATCACGATTTCTGATCTGATTTTCGTTCTAGTTTTTCTTTTCGCTCGTTTGTCAGAATCAGGCGATTCAAGTGCCTAGATCTTCGTCTCGAGACCCTCTTTCCGTTTAACCAACTTGAACAAGCTTTTGCTACTGTAAAATTTGACCTAGGTCCAGATTAGTAAACGGATCTTATTTCTTTCGCCGTTTGAGTTTCATTGCCCCGTTTGATTTGATTCTTTTTGCAAACCGGAGTTCTTAAGTTAAATTTTCTGGTTAGATCTTCTTATTTGAGTTTTACCCGTGTTTCTTTGCTTGATTGCTTATGTATGCTTTTGTTTGTTTGCGATAGAATTCCCGGATTGCGAAGCGTGTTATTTGGAGTCCCTAGGTTTCGCGGATCGTCAGCAAGGCAAGTAACACTTTGATCATACCCCTTTATCACCCAGTTTTTATGCATTAGTTTCAATCCTCAAACATTGCATAATTAGGATGTTATTAACATGTGGGTTGGGAAGTAGTTGATGAGGTAGAACCTATTGCCCTGTTACATTCAAACCCTTGGGATTTGCTTCTACGCGATGTTTATATCGCTATGCTATGCTATGCTATGCTCATAGACGTGGTTTGGGGTGAGTGAAATCCATGACAGAAGTGAGATTGTTAATTAATGGTTTAACTTAAGGTGGCAACTTAAATACACATCTGGGTGGATTGAGTCACCTGGAGTACCCAGTGTTGCCTGTATTTTTTGGAAATCCCGGAGTACACGTGTGATCTTCCTATGGACCGCCACCTAGGCTCAAAGGGAACTGAGATGATTCATGCTAGAAACTTCCGTGTGCAGCCACAAGCTATTATGGGCTCTAGCATAGTTGAGTAAGTTACGTGAAGCTCTTGAAGAGGTGGATCAGTAGGTAGTGGGTTGTAGGTTTGGTATGGTCTGCCCGGAGTAGAGAGTTAATGTTTCTGAAAGACTGTGTCTCGGTCATGCGTTTCTCAAACACCATGTAGTGTGAGAAATTCAACGGAGGCGATCGAGTCTTGTGGGGAAAAGTGCGCAAACCTCTGCAGAGTGTACAAACTAATCATGGTTAGCCGTGTCCCCGGTTATGGACATCTTGAGTATCTAGTACTTGGAGTATCTTAAGTATCTCATCACTCTAAATTAATATTGTTGGGTTGATAATTACTTTAATTGGGATTGAGTTGGAGGAACCTTCTCAATGATGTTTCAACTACCATGATAGTTAAACTAAAATCTATTCCTTTGTTGTAGGGAAAAATTGGCTTTTCGCAAAACTGCAACCATAGAGCTTTCCACCAGCCAAATATGCATGTAGTGATAGCATTATTTTGTTCTTGCTCTATTGTGTTAATTTGCCAGCATATTCCATGTGCTGACCCATTTTCGGGCTGCAACATATTATGTTGCAGACTTTTCAGACGAGGAGTAAGGTTCGTTAGGTCGTTGTCGTGCAGCTCAGCTATGCCGTTGGAGTTGATGGACTCACTTTATCTTCCAAGCCTTCCGCTGTTATCGTATTAGATGGCCTTAAGCCATATTTATTGTAATAAGTTCTCTTTGGAGACATTCGATGTAATAAGTGTGTGATTGCCACTCTGTTATAAATCCTCGAGTACTGTATGTGTCAGCATTACCGATCCAGGGATGACACTGAAGCACAGAGACTTGACCGTTTGAGGTCGGGTCGCTACATACTTGGGGCGCCCCACTACAAAAATACACATCCGTGAGATTTTGGGCCGAACGAATTTTTTTTCTGTCATACATATGACACTTCTATGATGATAATTGTGACAAAACCTGGTATCATCATATATGTGGTGGGATCCTACTTCTATGACCAAAAATCATGACAGAAAATGGGCTTTTCGTCCTAGGCGGGCCGGAGACGTAGCTGCATGACATTCTTTGGGCCGTCCATGACGGAAAAAACCGTGGTAGAAGCGAGGGGGAGGAAAATTTCGGGGAGTTCCCGGTTACGGTGGGAGGTCGGGGGCCGAGCGATGCGCGTTTGTCTCGTACATGTACGCGCGTGTGTGCGAGGCGTTGGCTCTAACTGAACCCGAGCGAGGTGTTGGGCTTTAACTGAACCCGAGCGATTGCACTGCAGGCTATGCGTTACTGAACCCGATCGATCGATCGATGGCTGTTAACTGAACCCGATCGAGCGATTCCTTCGCTACTGCTGCTAACTGAAGCCGATCGATGGGATAAACAGTGAGCGTTGCGAGGGGGGATGGATGAACAGTGAGCGGTGGCGTTACCTCTGGATGAACAGGACCCCGTGGTGTGGTGGAGGGCTGGATGAACAGTAGACGGTGGAGGGGTGCCCGTGGAGGGGTGGATGAACAAGACCCCGTGGTGTGGAGGGCTGGATGAACAGTAGATGGTGGAGGGGTGCCTGTGGAGGGGTGGCTGAACAGGACCCCATGGTGTGGAGGACTGGATGAACAGTAGACCGTGGAGGTTTGCCCGTGGAGGGGTGGTTGAACATGACCCCGTGGTGTGGAGGGCTTGATGAACATTATACGGTGGAGGGGTGGTTGAACAGTAGCCCGTGGAGTAGCGCGCGGTGGAGGCTGGATGAACAGGAGCCCGTGGAGGCTGGAGGAGGTCGACGGTGGAGATGAACAGTATCCCGTGGAGTCCCATTTTGCGGTACGCCACACCCCTCCCAATGAACAGGACCCCCGTTTCGACCGTAGCGCTCCAACACAAGTCTGTTTCCTCCGTTTTGCGATACGCCACACCCCTCCCGATCAATGGGACCACTATTTCGACCGTAGGAGGTCCGTTTCCTCCATTTTGCGGTACGCCACACCCCTCCCGATCAACAGGACCCCCGTTTCGACCGTAGGAGGTCCATTTCCTCCGTTTTGCGGTACGCCACACCCCTCCCGATGAACAGGATCCTGTTTCGAACATGGTCGGTCGAACACAAGGTTGTTTCCTCCGTTCTGCGGTACGCCAGGCCTCGTTTCCATCGCCTGTTCCGTCCAAGCCATCCCGATGAACACGATGCATTCCGTTGCCTCCCCATGAACACGACGCATTCTGTTACCTCCCCATGAACACGACGACGATGATGTTTCTCCGTTCCGACCCAGCCATGTACACGAGCCCTCGCTGTACGTGCGCGCGCCTCTACATCGACCAGTATATATGTACGTACACGTTCGCGACCAGAATGACAACGCTACGTATGCTTCGACTAGGTGGGCCTGACTGTCAGGCACTTCCTTGCGTGCGAAGATGTAGCTGGTGGGTCCCAGCAGTCAGGGGGGCGAATCATTTTTTTTGCCCGGACGCACTTCCTTGCGTGCGAAGGTGTAGCTGGTGGGTCCCAGCAGTCAGGGGGGAATTTTTTTCACGAAATACGGTGGCCTGTCCGGTGGTCCCTGCTGTTAGGTGGAGGAATAATTATTTTGCACATAATAAGGAGGCACTTCCTTGTTGCGGCCGTGGACCCAGCTGTCAGCCTCTCCACGTACAGTCCATGTCCGATTGAAGTCGTTCCTTGACCACGTTGACCATGCCGCGCCGAGAGCACCAGGGCGGTGGACGGCGGCGAGGCCTAGGAAGGGGACGAAGGGGAGCCGGGGAAGACACAGCAGTGGAAGCCCGCGCGGAGAGGAGTACGAGGGTTCACTGGTTCGGCTGCGGTGTGAGGCTGCCGTCGCCGCAGGGCCTGGCCAATGGTGGGAATACTAGGGGGCAGTGAGGCCTCCGCGGTAGCACAACCAGCCACGGGAGGCAGGAGCATGCGGCACGACCGGCGCTGCTTTGGGCGGCTGGAGCAAGAAGACCAGAGGTTGAAGAAGCACTACGGCCGTTGGATGGACATCGTACGGTCACTGGAGCTAGAATCGTTCATATTGACTAAAGTTGACAAAGGCCCCCATCCCAGTCAACTTAGTAGGCCCACAAGTCAGCCTCCCACCATGGTGGGTCCCAGCTAGCAGGGGTAGTATTCATTTTTTGTGCGTAATAAGGAGGCACTTCCGATGGGTCCGAGCTGACAGTGGGGGGAACGTTTTTTCACAAAATACGCTGGCTCATCCGGTGGGTCCGAGCAGTCAGGGGGGAAACGTTTTTTTCGCGAAATAAGGTGGCCCGTCCGGTGGGTCCCTGCTGTAAGGTGGAGGAATAATTATTTTGCGCATAATAAGGAGGCACTTCCTTGCGGCCGCCTGGACCCAGCTGTCAGCCTCTCCATGTATAGTACTCTTCCGATGGAAGTCGGTCGTTGACCATGTTGACCACGCCGCGCCGAGAGCACCAGGGTGGTGGTCTGGACGACGGCGAGGCGTAGGAAGGGGACGACACGGAGCCAGGGAAGACGCAGCAGTGGAAGCCCGCGCGGAGAGGAGTTCGAGGGTTCGCTGGTTCGGCTGCAGTGTGAGGCTGCCGTCGCCGCAGAATAACAGGGGGTGTGGGTGAGTGGAGGGATGGCCTAGCTAGCGGTGGGAGTAGTATGGGGGAGGTGAGGCCTCCGCTGCAGCACAGCTGGCCATGGGAGGCAAGAGCAGGCGGCACGACCGGCGCTGCTTTGGGCGGCTATATCAAGAAGACCAGAGGTTGAAGAAGCACTATGGCCATTGGATGGACATCGTACGGTCACTGAAGCTAGAAACGTTTATTATTGACTAAGTTGACAAAGCCCTTGGTACGCTCCAACTTAGTAGGCCCACAGGTCAGCCTCCGAAACGGCGCGCCCCATATGTCAGGGGGAGGAATCATTTTTGGGGCAGCCGAAGCTAAGAATATCCACGATTGAAGAAGAAGCACGACATCCGTTGGGTAGACATCCAACGGCCACTGCTGCTAGAACCGTGTGTTAACTACAATAAGTTGGCAAAGCCTTGCATACGTGTCAACTTATTTTTTTAGGGGACGCGTCACTTAGTAGGCCCACAAGTGTGTGGCAGAGAACTTATAGCCCATTTGCATTTTGTAAGAATGTACAGCCCATTTTGGAATTCTAATGGAATTTACAACAACCCATTTACAGTTTGTTAAAAGTACAGCCCATTTTCTAGCTAGGACAATGATTAATAATTTCAACCAATCGTTGAAGACAGAATTCAATAAAATTTCCCACATTTTGATGGGCTCCGAAATATTTTTATCCCGAAATTTCTAGTCAGATTAAATATAAATTTGTATTACGTAAAAATCCAACGAAACATTGCGCGCGCAACAATGAAAATTTAAGATTTTCAAAATCCATAAATAATATTTTATAAACTAATTTCGTGTTTGGTGCATTTTTTATAGTTACTGCCCAGTTTTTATAATTACATCCCATTTATTATTTTTTAAAGCCCATTTTCCTGTTAAGCCTAATGCATCCCTCCTAGGAAAGATTTGCAGCCCAGCGGGGTGGAGAATAACAAGTTGACCTTGCCTGGGTATTCCTCAAAAAGACGTATAGCTGGGCTAGCCATTTTCATCTTGAAAAAAATTAGTATCTGGGCTGGATATCTGGCCTGGGCTAGACGGGCCACATCCCGCCCAGTTAATACCCTGCTCCCCTCTGAACAACAACGAAATCATCGCCAAGAAAAACTCTGCAGTGCTCACACCTCAAAAACACAAATACTGCTCGAGCTGCTTGGTCCCAGCTGTCGGCCGCACCTTGTGCAATTATCTCGTTTATATTAACTATATAGGTTGATAATGGTGTGGGACCGTGATGTCAGGAAACCAGGAGAAAGCAAAAAAAATATAGTTGTACACAATAAGGAGGCACTTGTGTATGTACGTCTATGGCCCTAGTGGGTCCCTAGTGTCATCCAGTCAAAATAAAGTCATCTCCTGAATCCTCATGTTCGTTGACGATGTTAACATTGCTCGGCTCCACGGCGAGCGCAACAACTCGAAGGACAATGGAGAGGGCCTCGCGGGCCCTATGGATGGTCTGATACAGTGCCCGCTACTCATTCAGGAAGCCAGGATCATCGGACACCTATGAGCACCTTCGAGAAACTGAGACGACATGAAACGGTAAGGCCACGCTTCGGAGCTCTGGTTTATTTCAAACTTGTATTAACATACAAGTGTAATTTACTCGTCATCGAAAACAACGCGTAAAATACAGGTGTAATGAAACCGACGGCCCGAGGTCTGTAAGTAAAATCGGCGGGTTACGCGTGTAATTTGACAGACCAGTGTATATTTTACGAGCACTGCTATATGGACGACATTACTAGACGATACATGCACGACGTGTCTATCATGCCATCCATGGGCAAGGCTGAAACAACAGCTAATTGCTGGATTAGAAATCGTCCGAGTGTCATTCAGAGTTTTTATCGTGTGTCAAGTACTTCCGATATTTCACTAGTCGAAATCGACCAACCAAGCGCCTTCGCCCGAGACCATCTACTTTAATTACATGCGTCAGTTTTACAAGCGGTTTTGGTTGGAAAACAACGATCCAATCACGGCCTAATATCATGAGTTGGTCAGAAGATCATATGGTTTCACGTCTAACATACCCGACTTGTCGTATAGGCTATGAATGAAACATCAGACGATGAACTTCTTAAGCACGGAAACAACAGAAGAGGATGATCTTCTTAGAAAGCAAATCACTGGCATTAGATCGACATGCAAAACAATATGAAGCATTATTCTCAGGAGGCACGGTGAACAGCTCGTGATGCCGCATGCCACAACATTCCAAGCTCAAGTTTGCTATCAAACACAAGGCCTGGCATTACATTGAAAATATTTAGAACAAACTCTTAACACAGGAATATCTCAGCAGAGTAACTATTTACTTCTAAACTGAACACAGGAATAGGAAAAAAAACACTCAACGCTGCTCACAGCAAGGGCGTCCCACTCAAAAATATCAAATGCATGTCTTCTGGCTAACATCAATGAGCAAATTTTGACAAGGTTTTCCAATTCCAATATATTAAACTAACGTCTTCTTGCTAACATCAATGATTAAACTTTGACAAGCTTTTCCCATTCAAAATATGTAATTCCTATGATCGTGGAGTCATGTCGCTTCTTGCTAACATCAATGATTAAACTTTGACAAGCTTTTCCCATTCGAAATATGTAATTCCTATGATCGTGGAGTCCTGTTGCTTCTTGTACTTGTTTGGGCACTTCTTGCCTAGGGCACTCCACGTGTTGTTAAATTGCCAATGGTCTCTGCAGACTAGTCATGTCATCGGTGTCTAATATTTATGGCACCGGCTGTAGCAATGGAGGGATTCCGTGCCAAACTAAGAAAAGGTGAAATTGGCACCTCTTTTGGCCTACATAGTGGAAGGCCTAATATTCTGTAAAGCTTCTCGGTCATTCCTTCTGTAATGTTGCGCAAACAAGGACTGCTTCTTTCTGCAAAGTGGAACGACCAACTGGACCCAGTAATGCAGTAGTTTGCCTTGGACACATTGGCTCCTTTTGTGCAGTTGAACTAAAATCGAAGTCGGAATAAAATCGAGCTTTAATTTTGATATCCATGTAAGCAACAAAAGGTATAAGGGAAACAATTACTGAGAAATAACGGTTGATGACTTGTACTCCCAGAAGAAAAACATCTACTCATCTACCTTATCTTAATGGGAAACAAAGCAGGAGAGTAGCAATTCTCAATCAGTGTGATTCATTCATATTAACTGAGACATTATCTTAGCAATGCCTTGTTTCAAGATGTATAAAGAACAAAGAAGCAGAAAAGTATCATTCCTAAAACAATGTGACTGATTCATTTTAACAGAGACATTATCTTAACAATACCTTGGTTAAACATGTAGAAAGAACTACAAAGCAGGATAGTACCATTTGTACAACACTGTAAGTCTGTAACTGATATATAATAACAGAGACATTATCTGAACAATACATTTCTTAAACATGTACTCCGGCCGATCCCTAACAGAAATGGTACTCCTGCCGATCCCTAACAAGTGTTTGCAGTTTTGAACTAAGATTCAGTTCCAGGGTAGAGTGGGCGCAACAACAGTATGTGCTTCCATCTACTTATAAAGGGGGTGATGCAGAGTTTGTTGTAACAAAGCAACAAGCATCATGTCTGGGTTGGCTCCATTTTTGTTCACTACTTAATGGGAAAAGGCAACAATACAATAGCTTCAATTCAACATTTATTTAAAACAGTACCAATACAAGTAGCACAACATCTCAAAGCACACTGCACAATCATGTGGATCAATGCCTGTACTGACCTTTCATGAGACCGACAACGATAAAATACGAATCTGCCAACACGAATAGGAAATCCAATCTTGTTTTGTGCAGTTGCACTGAAATCAAGCAAAGTGTTTCGCGTAGGGAAGCAAAATGTCGCAATAGCAACAAGTTGAATAGATATCCCTATATAAGCAGAGGCAAAAAAGGAATCAATTACTGGCTAATAAAGGAGGATGAAACATGCGGCCACAAAAATGGTAATCCCACCAATCCCTAACAAGTGTTGCAGTTTTGAAATAAGATTCAGTAGTTAATTCTGAGAGTGGCATCACTTACTGTCTTATAAAGGGGGTGATGCTGAATTTGTTGTAACAAAGCAACAAGCATCATGTCTGGGTTGGTCCCATTTTTGTTCACTACTTAATGGGAAAAGACAGCAATACAATAGCTTCAATTCATCATCTATTTAAAACAGTACCAATACAAGTAGCACAGCATCTCAAAACACACTGCATGATCATGTGGACGAAGGCAAGTACCAACCTGTCATGACGCACACAAGATCACGTACGAATCTGCCAACACGAATAGGAAATCCAATCTCGTTTTGTGCAGTTGCACTGAAATCAAGCAAAGTGTTTCGCGTGGCGAAGCAAAATGTCACAATAGCAACAAGTTGAATAGATATCCCTATATGAACAGAGGTAAAAAAAGGAATCAATTACTGGCTAATAAAGGAGGATGAAACATGCAGCCACAAAAATGGTAATCCCGCCAATCCCTAACAAGTGTTGTAGTTTTGAAATAAGATTCAGTAGTTAATTCTGAGAGTGACATCAATTACTGGCTTATAAAGGGGGTGATGCTGAATTTGTTGTAACAAAGCAACAAGCATCATGTCTGGGTTGGTCCCATTTTTGTTCACTACTTAATGGGAAAAGACAGCAATACAATAGCTTCAATTCATCATTTATTTAAAACAGTACCAATACAAGTAGCACAACATCTCAAAAGACACTACACGATCATGTGGATGAAGGCAAGTACCAACCTGTCATGACGCACACAAGATCACGTACGAATCTGCCAACACGAATAGGAAATCCAATCTCGTTTTGTGCAGTTGCACTGAAATCAAGCAAAGTGTTTCGCGTGGCGAAGCAAAATGTCACAATAGCAACAAGTTGAATAGATATCCCTGTATAAACAGAGGTAAAAAAGGAATCAATTACTGGCTAATAAAGGAGGATGAAACATGCGGCCACAAAAATGGTAATCCCGCCAATCCCTAACACGTGTTGCAATTTTGAAATAAGATTCAGTAGTTAATTCTGAGAGTGGCATCAATTACTGGCTTATAAAGGGGGTGATGCTGAATTTGTTGTAACAAAGCAACAAGCATCATGTCTGGGTTGGTCCCAACGTGAAAGACGACTGCGTCTCCAACGCAACCAAGGTGAACTGACAAAGGATATCATCTTTGTGCGTAACAAGCAAAGAGCACTAATGGAAGACAACTTGTTTTTCGTCGAAAATCGATCAGCTTCACCGGCCGATGCAACCATGAGGCGCAACCATGAGCATCGATAGGTCATCGTGGTGATGCATCATCCATTTGGCATCAAGTTTGGGTGAGGCACCTAAGAAGTTTGACAAATCCTCACTGTGGTCTGTTTCTTCTCAGTAATCAAGCTCGAGGAAGGAAGAACCACGTGGCAGAGGACAGTGAGGCGGAACAACAATGGCCATCCAATTTTGTGCAATTCCACTAAAATTGAGGAAGACATGCCCGGGTATGGAGACACGCATCGCTGTTTCCAAAAATATAAAAAAGGGTTAGCAACGACATCTCAATTGTCAATAAGAATTAATGAAAAGTACACCAACAAACAGAAGCATCATAATTATCTTGATGGGAACTAAACCAGGATAATCGAGAAAAAACATTTCTTCATTTAACCAGTGATAGTACTACCACCATATGGACAATGACCGCACAACCACCATGTACTTTTGTCGAAACAACATGTATACCTCCACCGAGGCATAAATCAGGACAACTTTTTGAGTGGCATTTCCTTTATAATAGTACTAGTAGGTGATGTTGGACCAGCCGATGAACCCTAGCTACTATGCATGGGGAGCTGGGGAGTAGTCGCATAGAAGAAAACCCGCACGCAGCGACCTGGGGAGCTGGACCAGTACAAGAAGTTATACCTCAGGTGGGCGAGATGTCGTTTAGGCGGGCGGGCGAGATCTGCCCACACGACGACAGCGAACAAGGGCACAGAGGATCTTCGTCCGCGCCAGCGCCGGCTCCGAGAGGACGGTGCACATCGGCTTCCTCCATCGCTGACGGCGACAATGTCAACTCTGCACCTCCTCACCTCCCGTAGAGGACGGGATTCGGCCGGATCTGTGACCACCGGTGAGGAGAGAGATAGAGTGGACACTGTCATCTTATTTTGATATGGAGAGGGTGAGAGAGCGAGATGCGAGAAAGTCTATCAAACAAGAGGCTATAATGGAGTAAAAAAATCTCTCCATAGCAGTCGTTTTAAATAGAATACACGTGTTCCCGTAAAAAAGAAACGAAAACTGGCGGACATTTTTTTATGGGTCTGTCTAGGACACATCTAGATGTGACATAGTTATGTCACATATAAGTTGATGTCCACTCTGTTTGTGGTCTTTTCCTAGTTTTTTTGTTTCTTGTTGCTACATTATATACTTGTGGGAGCTTAGATGTGATATCCTTAAATAACATCTAGATGTGAATTAGACAAACTGATTTACTAACGTACCAAGAAAGAAAACTCGATCAAAAACACGCCCCCGCTTCCAGGTCGCGAGAGTCGTCGCGCACACACACATAGACATAGACATGCATATCCGTGTTTACGTAAAATTCCATTTCCATCTCCATCTCCAATCATATTTGTCCAACTGGCACATTATTTACGTTGTTAATTATATACGCAGCAATATTAACGTACATCATCTCTTGTTTGCGCACGTCCGGACCGCTGCCACGGCCGGTCCTGACCAACCCGAACCCTCTTCATCACCCGCGCGTGCTTCCCGCCCGAAACGGTCAGTGCCGCATTCATGCCCGGCCAGAGTGGACGCGACCTCTCACTGGTGCTGGCATTGAAGCGGCGCGTCGGCCGAGAGAGCGTCGCCCGTGCCGCTTCCGGGTGCACGCGGCTGCTCCACGTTCAAAGGTCGCAATAGCCGGCTACAACATGCGTGATCTCTTCCAGTAGTAAGTTCTTGGGAGTCCGTGCTACAGCTAGCTATCCTCCCCCAACTCGTCAATCTCTTCCAGTAGTGCTAGTACTCCATGGCGCGATCCATCGACAAGCAGGCGAGAATGTTATGGTATACTACTCGGTTTGCGGTGAGTGGCATGCCGAGCGACTGTGTGGGGTCAAGCCGTGGAGGAGGGTGAGAGATGAACACGACAGACGTGATTTAAACGTTGGTTTTGCTCGATGGCGTGATCCAACAAAACGAAACGTTGGTTTCTCTCCGTTTCCATTTTTTCTCCAGAAAAACGGAAACTTTTCCACTCCATTTTCTTTCCTATTCCAAGGTTGCCCCATTACAACATTCCATCAAATACAAAGGAAAACTAACACGCATGCTGATGCATCTCAATGATTCACAGATCATAGCCAATATTACTTCACAACTAAAGAAAAAAGTTGTGAGAGCATGTACGATAGAAAAACTACTGATGGGGTCACTACGACTTAAACCCTAAACCCTAAACATGATTTAATTTCCTGGCCAGGTAGAACCTGTCGAAGGAAAGACGGCTGGCACCCTCGGATCATACGATGCTTCTGTGCAGTTCCACTAAAATCGACTTGAGCATCCCTGATGGCAAAGATATTGAAGAAGTGTGATTAGAATAATAGTACTGGCACTAGTTCATGAGACATAAACTCATCACAAGTAGAAGCTGGTAGAGTAGAGAAAGATCGACATGGAGATGGAGCTACGGCAGTGGAGCAAGCCGGCTCCAAAAGGAAGATGGACTACCTGGGACGTCGGGCCGTAGCTAGAAGGGCAGTTGGGACGTGGCATCGGCCCATACCGCGGTGACCCCCGATTGGGACGCACCGACTGTGGGTTTTCTCCCTCGCTGATGTCGACCGCGTCTACGCAGAACATTGTTCCTTTCCCCCAGCTGCGGGATCAGGCCCGTCGTTCTATGCTTGTGAAGAGAGCAACCTAAGCAAGCAGGCTTGCAACTTAGGCTCCTGCTAGTGTATATATACTGGTTTTCTTTTTCTCTCCATATCAACCATTTTATATTGCGTACGTGTCATTCAAGAGTGAAATGATGGTTGCTTCTTCCGACTAACTTACTGTGTGATTTGACTGCTCCTTAGTGGCCCCTACACGTACTCCCCCTACGTGTATGCAACAGTCACACGTACACATGGACGCAAAAACGCGCACGACGCCCTAATGCATGCATGTCCGAGCACACGACGGAACACACACGGTCATGCTCAAGTGCTCAACCTACACGTGCATGCACACACATGCTCAGTCAGGGTGAGCTAGTGACCGTATGAACACCAGAAAATATATATATTGAGCGCAATGAGCGTATTATGAAGTCCACTGACCGTATTTTTACAAATATACAGTGACAGACAGTGTATTTATCTCGTTTGAAATTAAGCCATATTAACTGGAGAGGAGGCAGCATGGACTAGCATTACTTTGCTGTGTCCTGTAAACTTGCCGAACAAGGAGAAGGTTGCAGGACGGGAGAAGCTTGCGCACGGTGGCTCGCACGACAAGGAGAAACTTTTGACTAATGCAAGCTCTCCCTCGCTCAGGCGATGGACGTGCAACAGTTAATTCGGTGTCAGATTGCCATAAGCATACACTATACTACTAGTGCTATTATTGTTCGACTTCCCGAACAGCCAAGCGCAAAGTTTACTAGTACTACTACTATAGTCCATAAAGGTACATACTATACTAGTACTAGGAACCGGATGGAGGAGCGTCTGCACTCTTATTATAATTTTAAAATGTGATAAAGCAATCTTCAACACATTTGGTTCTCTTCGAGGGTTCTCGCATGTGATAATGGAAGTTGATTGCATGGAACACTCGCCACAATTCTCGCTTAATTCTGGCTCATATTCTGTTACAAATAGTAGCGCTCAGTAATATTTCCTCTTTTTTTGTTATTCAACATGTAAACAGGTCAGCAAACCTTGCGGCGCATCTTCGTGCGAACCGTGCTTGCTGCACTTTGAATGTGGCCGAGAGCTGGCTTGATGAAACACCTCGCTTCCTACTTCTTTTTTTCGGGGTACCTCGCTTCCTAGTGACCAGTGTCTTGGCTGATCGTCCTAAGAATGCTTATATATGAATAAAGCTCTCTCATTTACCCGCAAAAATGATTAAGCCATATTTACCGGAAAGGAGGGAGTATGGACTAGCACTACTTTTTGGTGTGTCCCATCAACTCGTAGAATGAGGAGAAGCTTGCAGGACAAGGTGAAGCTCGCTTATGCCTTTTGACTAATGCAACCTACCCTCGGTGGACATGCATTAGTCCATTCGGTGTCAGATTGTCAGAGGCATACACTATAGTACCCAACATGCGGAGTACCATCATTGTTTGACTTCACAAAGGGGTGAAGAGCCAAGCGCAGTAGTACGCTCTTGGTTTTGCACCTTTATACTACTCCACCCTCCGTCACAGTTTACAGGGCGCGCTTCATTATGATGCAATTCTCTCAATGCATTTCCACCACCAGAGAGACTTTAGACGCGTTTGGTTTAATGCTTAATTAATTAGGGCGTGGTAACCGCAATCAAGTCCACAATTTTCTCTCCTTGTACTGTACTACTACGGAGTGCATGCATGTGTGTACCCAGGGTGGAAGCACTGCATGCATGTGTGTATGCATTATTACCTCTAGTAATAGACACCGTGCTATAACTACCAATGCTATTTTTCAGGCCGATCGCTAGTCGCCTTGGTCCCACATATTTTTTTTTCTTTTTTATGAAGCGCGCTGTATAAACAGTGATGGATGGAGTAGTATGAGCGGATTCAAAGAAGAGTGTATTGATGGTTGCTTCTTCATAGCTACTTATAGTGGGAAAGATGGGGCTTATGATTTGAGTGCTCATTACTCACTATTAATGCGGCGCAACGACCGGGCTGAGTCTCCCATGCGGTTGTGCACTACCCCCTCGGTTCTTAAATATACTCCGGAGTATTTGTCTTTCTAGAGATTTCAACGAGTGACTACTCAAATATTTGTCTTTTTAGAGATTTCAAATGGACTGGCACATACGGATGTATATAGACATATTTTAGAGTGTAGATTCACTCATTTTGCTCCGTGTGTAGTCACTTGTTGAAATCTCTGTTAAGATGAATAGAATATTTAGGAAAGGAGGGAGTACACATACGAAGCAAAATGAGTGAATCTACACTCTAAAATATGCCCATTTGAAATTTGTAAAAAGACAAATATTTAGGAACGAAGGAGTATAATTTTGTGCATGGCACATGGACCCGGATGATGAAGAGGCTTCTGGCAATGCTATCAAGCTTCCATCATTTGTTTACATAATTGACGTACTATACAAATAATTTTCCAGCGACATGAAATTGTACATTGGTGTGAGCTTTCAGCTTTTGTTTCGCGTGTCTTGCCATCGATGATCTTTTGGAAACAATAAAAAACTGACTTCCTTGCTAATGCATGTCAATTATTAGCAGATCAGAGCTAATAATTACATCACAACTGAAGACAAAGTTGTGAGAAGGTGTTAAATTAAAATTGATCCATGCTTTCATTGGCAGCAACGTCCCCCCAGCTCTGTCTAAATCAACAAGGCATGTTGGGAAAAAAGTAGCTGTCTGGAGCATGCATCATTCCGATCATTTTGTGCAGTTCCACTAAAATAGAGCTGAGCGTCCCTGTTCCAAAGATATCAAGTGTGATTACGATAATAGAGGACTGCTGATGAAACAATAAACACACAAATAGAAGCCGGTCACCTTTGCAGTCTCTCTTAAGACTAACTAGTTGGAGAAGATTAGGCTCGGAGTTGGATGAGGAGGATAGAGCAAAACCAATCTCCCTTTGTGCAGTCGCACTGAAATGTAGAGACGTTGCCCGTGTGACATTTTAGTACAACTGCACAAAACACTCTTAAGAAAAAAGTGATTTGTGCAGTTCACCAAAAGGTCACAATAGCAACGAGGTGAAATGGATAGCCCTGTTTGCAAAAAAGAGGTAGAAAGGAAACAATTACTGGCCAATAACAGTTGATGACACACGCGATGACAAAAAAGAAGAATATTCCTTGTCCTAAGGGAAGATAAAAACACGGTTGTGTTTGTCTAAACGGTGTGAGGACGAGAATGCAATATGGAAAGTACGCTGGTCGAGCTACATTTTGGGCAAAGAACTATGGAAGATCCACATGCAGCGACGTGGGAAAACAGGCAGTGGAGCAAGACCGCAGGGGATACCTGGAGGTCGTCGGGATGTAACTAGGTGAGCGGCGGCGGGCGGAATCTATGAGCAGGTGGCGTAGGCCCTGCCACGCCGGAGCTTGGTCAGAGAGAACGGCGTGTACCGCAGATCGGGACGTGCTGCCTCGGCGCCGTCGACGGAGAAACGATGCACTTCCTCCCTTTCCCCCAGCAGACGGGATGCGGCCGGATCAGTGACCAACAGTGAGAGAGAGAGAGAGGCCACCACACTCCCTTTCCCCCGGCGGACGAGATGCAGCCGGATCAGTGACCAACGGTGAGAGAGAGAGAGAGGCCACCACACTCCCTTTCCCCCGGCGGACGGGATGCGGCCGGATCAGTGACCAACGGTGAGAGAGAGAGAGGCCATCGGAGCCTTGTGTGAGATACTCTGAAGAGCGGACTACCTTTTCCTCCATAAAAATCGTTTTATATTCTGTGTATGTGCCATTGAGCGCTATAACTTTATTTAAAAATAACGCGGCAACGCGTCAAGTTGAACTTTGTTTCGTGCATGCGTGGTACACGACCTCCCTAGGTAAACAACCGCTATAGGCGTTCAAATTAGCACGTGGTCTGCTATTTCGTAAAGAAATGAGCTCCACCGTGTACCCGCGTGGGTGTGGCTGGGCACGAAGCGTGAGTGCGTGCACGGTGCACCTATTCTCTTCTTGTATACGTACAGCACCTACGTGGGGTTGTGTGAGAGAGATACAAACCTAGAGAGATATAGTGTGTGGGTTCTTGAGAGTTTTTTTTGGGGGGGGGGGGGGGTCAATCAAAAATTTTAACATATGCAATGTGTGTGAAATAGAGTCCTGGATATAACATATATATAGAGGGGGCGATCCACGAGAAGAGAGTGGAGGTATCATCGACTTGAGGTGTCCATAGAATCGAAGAGAGGGATGATGTGTGTGTGTGTGCGCGCGCGCGATCGATAAAGAGTGCCATCGAATTTGTGTGTGCCCACGTCAAAGATATAGAGTGGCTGGCCTACTGGAATGTGAGATGGGACATGTGCAGTTTGTCTCTGTGGCATGGATACCTACCTGCAGCGCTCGACTATCGGTGTGTGGTGGGGGAAAAGGGAGGCCCAATTAACTATAGAGGTACAATGGCTGGTATATGTGTGGAGGAGGAGAGAGGCCTACCTCATGTATTAAGGAGATCGATCTGCCTCATGTATTAAGGGAGATCGATCGGCATCCATGCATATGTGCAGGATATGAATAAGCTTGGGAGAGAGACAGAGCTAGAGTGTTGGAGGGGGTGGTAGTGGAGTTGCTTCTAACAAATGGTGGGATAGGCTTGCTAGACAAACGGAGGGCACGCCCGCAATATCAATAAGAGAGGAGATGGCTGCTTGTTGTCTGTGCACGTGCGTGTGAGAGACGGGTCAAGAGGCATGCACGAATGATGAGGGGGCGATGTGGCTGTGGTAAGCAGATGTAACTACATAGGAAGATCAATCGCCCTTTGTAAGAGAAAGGAGAGACATAACTTGTGAGGTACGTCGATCGATGGGGGGGTAGTTAAAGTCGATCTAGGTATATGTTCGGAGATCGATCAGTATACATGCATGTGTGTGTTAGAAGCAAATGAGGCACGAGGAGAAGGATACAGAGAGAGGGATGCATGTAGGAGGTGGTACGAGAGGCCTACTATATCGAGGGGGAGGAGTGTGCGAGTACGAGAACGATGAAAAGAGTGGTGGGAGTGAGGCATGGACGGTGACAAGAGAAGAGGGGAAGCTTGTGTTTGTGCTAGGCACACCTGGCTAGAGAGGCATATCGATTGTTGTGTGCCGTAAAGAAGGAGCTGGGGGGGCCTACACACACCGTGGGTGAACGACCTAAAGTGAAAAGACGAATTTGCGCGATGGAGCTAGAGAATGCTGAGGGAGGGTGAGAGGGATGTGGGCGTGTGCATGCACAAGAGAAAGTTAGCGTTAGCTACAAAGATAAGAGGGTTGTGTGGGTGTAAAAGACGAATAGAGATCATATATACTTCATTATAAAAAGCAAATTCGGATATTTGAAGAATTTATCATAGTGTTTCAAACCGACGGATGTGTGAATATATATAACGGTGATACACATGGTGTGGTTATGAACATGGTATACTACATTTAATATATTTTATCTCTACTCTTATAAAAAAACGGAGTTGTTGATGATGGTGTGCCTGCCATCCTCCATTATAGGCCGTCTGATTTATATCTAGCGGATAGCAAGGAAACTATGATGGTTGAAGTTGGCAACAATCATGATTGTAGAGTCTTATTGAAATAGATAAACAAATTCAAATTTAGTTCGAATTGCAGCGGTAGTATAGACATTTGGAATGCACTAAAATGTTGGTATGAGTAGGTTACATGCATTATACAGCAAGCAAAAAAAATTAATCGGACATAACATGGATTCATACTCCCTCCTTCCATCTATATAGGGAGTAATGAGATTTTTAAGACCGCCTTTGACTATTGACAAGATTAATAGTACATGACATGCACAATGTGAAAATTATATCATTGAAAGAACCTTTCACAGACGAATTTAATGGTGTGCTTTGTGTAAGTTGCATTTCATATATCATTGCTCTAATATTTGGTCAAAGTTAGCATCGAAAAACGCATTAGGCCCTATATAGATGGAAGGAGGGAGTAGCTTTGAATAGCATTTGTATAGTAAAACGGGGCAAGACTCTCTTTGTGTGGTGTGAATAGTTTTATTTTTTCGTTTTCTTTTTGGTTGAGGGAAGTGCGAATTGATTTGGTACATAAGTACAATATTACTACATGTTAGGCTTGTCCCTAAAATTCAACCCGCGTCTTGTTATATCCCGAAAATTCAGATATTGTGCTCCCAAAACTGGCGCCTTCACAACCCGCACCTTGCTATCCCGAAATTACAACACGCGTGACAACTCCCTCCAGCTGCCAAATCCCGACACGTGAAATCCCCCTTCTAACCCTGAGCCGAAAGGGCCGCTAGTTCAAATCGGTGGGGGTACTTTTGTAACACACCCTACATTTTGGACAAGTGCGTTCCTAAGTCATGCTTCACCCCTCCCATCGCCCCCTTTTCGCCATACGAAATCCTAGGCCGCCATAACCTCTCCGCTCCAGCCGCGAAACCCCTCCCTCCTCCATCCACCACGTCACCGCTGCCCAGCCGGAGCCTCTTCCCCGACGACGTCGTCCACCGCAACAGCTCGACGTCCCTCATCCACCTCCCCGGATGAGGATCCGTCGTCCATCTCGCCGTCCCGCCGGTTCAGCTGCCCCGTCCTCCACCTCCAAGGAGCTGCTCTGACGATCGCCTCGTCTATCGCGGCTGCTCCATCATCACATCGCACCTTCTCCTTAACTCGACCTCCCGGCGCCGACGGTGCTCCATCCCGCACCCCCATGGAGCGGCTACCTTGAAGCCGGCGCCGCGGGCGACATCTCCATGGTGGCTCTCCCCCAGTGCGAGGCCCCTTCGGTGGCGGCGTCCATACCAGCCGGATCTACTACTACTGCTCCGGCTCTCACTCGATCGCTCGCTCGCCCAGCTGCTGCTGCTGCTCTCCCCCTCGCTCGTGCTGCTGCTCTGCTCTGATTAAGCCACACTTCAGTCAACTGAATCGACTTTTGGGTCAGTCGATTTTCAGGGGTTGAGGGGGGGGGCTCGCCGGAGTTAAGGAAGAACCACCCGCAGCGGGGACGGGGGCTCACCGGAGAGGTACCCCACTATCTATCTTAGGGTTCAGGGTGGGGGGGCCTAGAGGGCTGGCCGGGGCAGCGGTGGCGAGTTGTCTCGGGGCGGCGAGGCGGCGCTGGGGCTGGCGGTTCAGCCGGTGGTGGCTGGCGGCTCAGCGGGGTGCAGGTTGAAGATGAACTGCAGGCACTCCCTAAACTACATGTCAAGTGCCTCTCTGCTACCATTGCGTTCAGTTTCGACAGTAGCATTCAGATTCCACAGTAAATTTTAGTTTCGACAGTTAAGTTCAGAGTCAACAGTTTTTACCTCATCTATTGTAGTCAGGTGGTTTTTGGTGATGTTAATTTTACATCCATTTTACATCATCTATTGGAGATGCTATGAGAATCCCACTTGAGATTGACGATGTTTGTCTTGTGCTGCTTCAGCCTTGACGTCTTACGGCTCATCGGAGCTGCTCCAACGACAGAACGATCCATCACAACAGAGCAGTGCCCTGGACGTCGTCTATAGATTCCTCAGATCTTCCTCCACACCTCCGACAGCCACCTCTGCCTCAACTGCTTCAGCGAGCAACCAATGATGCTGAGGTCGACACGGCTACGGCAAAGAGGTTGTACACTTGTTGCATCACTTATTACTATACATTCACGTCGATCCATTAGGGCTATTTTGGTTCAACAGAAAAACATCGATCCACTGGTTGTTACCATCACTCTAAATTTCTGCATGCTCTCCTTACATAATCTCACCATATTTTTTTCGTATGCATGTCAGATATTGTACACAGTCATGATGAACATGTAGAGAAAAAGAGAAGAGTTTTCTGCGGCAATACAATGTCATGCAGACATCGCTAGATGGTGGGTTCAATGGCAAACCCTCCCCACCCCTCTCCAGATTGTAATCCAGAGGAAGATATCTGTTCTGAGGCGGATTCGGACGCCGCTGACCACTCCTATTTACCCCCCAAGGTGTTTGCTCTACCTTGGCATGATGATGTTAGTCATATCATGCATATGTTGCCTTGCAGTGCCTACTTCTGACATCATATATGGGAATTATGCAGTCTCATATCATATATTCCTTTAGACATGTTCTGTAATGCCACCTGTTTAGTTTCTATATCATATATGGGAATTATGCAGTCTCATATCTTTTAGCCAGCCATAATATATGTGAAATGTGCAATGCCATCCTGTTTAACCAGGCATCATATATTTGAATGATATCTTGCCCATCCTTTTCTTCATTACATTTCCATTTGTCGACAATTTTTGTACATTAAACTACTCTTCCTGTGAATCAGCCATTTGGGTGGGAGATGGAAAAATCTGGAGTGAAAACAAGGCCTTCAGAGCAGACAGTGCTACCTGTCGAAGCAGATCTCTTGTTGGGTCCTGATAGCTCCTCGGAGATGGATTCAGAGACAGATGACCAGTCCTATCCCCCCACTGAGGTGTATGCTCTAACTTGGCACAGTTATACTGCTCATATCATGCATACAGTGTCTTGCATTGCATAGTTTAGACATCATATACACAATATTCAACACCATGTTCTTAGTTCAGACATCATATTGAATGCCCTCTGTTTAGCATATAAATCACATATGTGAATTAAATGATGCGATCCTGATTACTTAGATAACATGTAGGTGAATTATGTCATGCGATCTTGTTTAGTTATTCATCATATCTTTTAATTATGTTATGCTATACTATCTAGTTTAGATAGAGATCATATATGTGAAATTATGTCATGCTATCCATTTTAGTTAAACAATATACATGTCAAGTATTTCATGCCCTCTTTTCCCCACACTATCTATTGCATCTGTCTCTCATACAATGTCTGCACATTCAACTATGTTTCCTGTTTATCAGCCATTTGAATTGGAGCGGGTGATGCCAGTATCTAGCGGAGTAAAAACACGGTCTTCAAATAAAATAGTGCTACCTCTTGGTGGAGATAGCACCCCGGTTGTACATGCACAAGAACCATCCCTACCACACATAACCCAAACTCTCGCAGATTGTACCCCTACTAGATGGATAGAGAACCAGCTTCACCCAATCTAACCCCAACCCCAGCCGATAGTAACCCAGTTCTTGTTGACACAGCACCATCTCCACCACAGAGCTCCCAAACAAGAGCAGTTAGTAAGGCAGCTCCAGTGCCTAAAGGGCTAGTACTATCACGGCGAACCCCAACTCCACCAGTTAGTACGCCTATTCCTGTGGAGGAAGCACAACCAGCTAGTCGTAGTTTAGCATCTATCGCATTTGATGTTGTTAAATCGTATGTGCATATCTTCCCATCTTGGAAATATTATACTGAAGATGAAGGAAAATGCCAGTTGCGGGTGTCTGTCCAGGAGTTATGTGTAAGTAATGTTATTCATGGCAATTACTTTGCTTCGTCCCATACATCCTACCTCCATGATGGTTATAATACAGCAAATTTTCCCATTTTTCTCTGTAGAGAATGACCGATTTGGAAACTCGGGATGAGGTAACCTGTGCTAATACCTCTGCTATCTTCAAGAATGCTTGGTGGCAGTATCGGAATTACCTGAAGAAAACGTACTTCACCGGCAAAGAAACTCATCAAATTCCCTTACGTTCTCCTGAGACACATTTACTGGACGATGACTGGGAACGCCTTGTTCTGTACTGGTCCCGAAGCAAGAATGTGGTAAGGTCTATGAGCTCATTTTCTATTTTTAAGTATTATATTATTGTGTTTTACTGTACTCTGTTCATGTAGAACAAGTGCCTAAACCTGAAGAACAACTGTTCTAATTTAAGATTCCATTGCTACCATAGGACATAGATATATGTTTGTTTGATTCTTTTATTATGTACTAGTACTTGGCAATAGAAGACTTGGTAGTTTAATCCTGTCCACCTTACTAATGAACTGGTTCACCGAAATGAGTTTCATATACTAGTACATGCTAAAATTGTTATGTGTTTGCTTGTTTCTTCTGTTAGAATGCTAACAGAATATTGGGGAAGAGTGCCTTATTAAGCAACGGTAAAGGAAGTAATGCAGATAAGGTTCAGGATAGTGACACATCCTGTCTTGCTTTAGTGTTGGAGTTACTGGCCACTACCGCTTGCACAAGCTATTCAAACTCACTGTCTAAATCAGTTCGGTTTCTTGAGTCTCAACTACAAGCTGAAAGACATCGATCAGCTGTGCTATGACAAGAAGCGGAAGGACTGCGGAAGTCCCTGGAGCATTCAGATGCATACTTACTGGTGCAACAGCAAGCATTGCAGGATTTTAGTGCCAAACAGGACAAAGCTAATTAGCTTGCGAAGCTTATTGCCAGCATGGTGGATACCCAGGATAACGTTTCTTGAGCTCTTCTGAAGTTGTTTCAGTTATGCTCTTGTTTTGCTGCCACGTTTATTTGCACTGGTGGCCAATTTTGACGGCCAGTGTATATGATATGCTGCTTTGTTCCCTATATTTGCACTGGTGGCGAACTTTGATGCCCAGTGGATGTAATATGTGTAATAGCCATGATAGCCTAGCGTTAGTTGCTTGCTTATTTATTTACTTGTTGTCTTGTTTATTTGTTTGCTTGTAGTCATTGCAGTTCTTTTTCCGCGGTTAACTAGTGGCTGCAACAACCTATTTTTTAAAACTAGGCCACAATAACCATGGGCTAATATTTACTGTAGTGACACTGGGCCTCCTACGGGCCGTAGAAACAGTGGGCCTTCTACGGGACGTAGAAACAATAGGCCTTCTACGGGCCGTAGAAACAATGGGCCTTCTACGGGCCGTATCATCAATGGGCCTTATACGGGCTGTATGATCGATTTGCCAAACATGGGCCAATAACAGGCTGCATTATGGCCGTAAACGGGCTAGAGTTGGAATCATCCGTTCATGGGCCGACCGTAACGGGCCATCATTAATAGGCCGTATTTGATGATGCTATGAAAACGGCCCAACGTATTAACGGACCACAAACGGGCCGACTGTAACCACGGGCTGAATTTGGCCCACAAGCAGAAAATGACAGTAACGGGCCGTAAGTAAACGAATGCTGGAAATGAGCCCAAGAATAAATGGGCTCTGAGAAGGCCGAAAGATAGCATGGGCTGGAAACAGACCAACGGAATAACGGGCCGTTAATGGGTATAAAGTAATACACTATTCATTACGGGTCGTTAATAGGCCAAGAGTTACATAGGGCCTCATATGGGCCGAAAGATGTCATGGGCCATACATGGGCCAGAAGTGAAAACGGGCTGGAATCATATTGGATGGCCCAGATGACGCTACTGGGCCTAATTCGGATAGGGCGTAATGGGCCTTGGGTTAGCGGGTTGTAAATGGGCTATATGCGAATAGGCCGTTAACAGGCTTTCCATGGGCCGGCCCGCCACCTTTTGACCAAGTCAAACGGGCCGGCCTTTTCACAGGAATGGGCCTCTGTTGGGCCGTGCCACGTGTCGACGTATCATAGGCGCCTATCTGACCCACTGACGAGCTGACACATGTTTCGTCCGGCCAATAAGAATTTTACACATGGAAATTTCCCATTGGTTGGGGCTGTTAACAGGTTATCGGATCCAAAAGCCGACCCGATAGCTTAACGGTGTTCCGTTACGGTGGATGCCACGTGTCAGTCACCCTTGACGAAAGCACTTCTGTGACACGCGATTTATCAATATGGAAGTGGACACTTCCATGATGATAATTTTGGTAATGTCATGGAACACTTCTACGACAGCACAGGTATGACTATCTTGATTCTGTCATAAATTTTTCATGGATGTACATGCATGACAAAAAACGCGACCTACTGTGACAAACACGTATCATCACGGAAGTGTATTTTTTTATAGTGCCCCCTTGGTTGCCCCTCCTCCCCTCCAACCTATATATATATGTGTGTGTGTGTGTGTGTGTGTGTGGTGGGGGCACCGCTAGGACACACACCAACAATTATTAGCTGTGTGCGGCGCCCCCTCCACATTTTACGCCTCCAGTCATATCTTCGTACTGCTTAGGCGAAGCCCTGCGCGGATCACTTCACCATCACCGTCACCACGCTGTCGTGTTGATGGAATTCATCTACTTCCTCGACACTTTGCTAGATCAAGAGTTCGAGGGACGTCATCGAGCAGAACGTGTGCAGAACTCGGAGGTGCCGTACGTTCGGTGCTTGATTGGTCAGAACGAGAAGAAGTTCAACTACATCAACCGCATTGTCAAACGCTTCCACTTTCGGTCTACGAGGGTACATCGACACACTCTTCCCCTCTCGTTTCTATGCATCTCCTAGATAGATCTTACGTGAGCGTAGGATTTTTTTTTGAAATTGCATGTTACGTTTCCCAACAGTGGCATCAGAGCCAGGTCTATGCGTAGATGGTATGCACGAGTAGAACACAAAGAGCTGTGGGCAGTGATCGTCATACTGCTTAACACGAATGTCTTATTTTGATTCGGTGGTATTGTCGGATGAAGCGGCCCGGACCAACCTTACATGACCACGTTCATGATACTGGTTCCACTGATAGACATGCAACTAGTTTTGCATAAAGGTGGCTGGCGGGTGTCTGTTTCTCCAACTTTAGTTGAACCGAATTTGACTGCGGTCAGTCCTTGTTGAAGGTTACAACGGCAAACTTGATAAATTACCATTGTGGTTTTGATGCGTAGGTAAGACCGGTTCTTGCTAGAAGCCCATAGCTGCCACGTAAAACTTGCAACAACAAAGTAGAGGACGTCTAACTTATTTTTGCAGGGCATGTTGTGATGTGATATTGTCAAGACATGATGTGATATACGTTATTGTATGAGATGATCATGTTTTGTAAAAGTTACTGGCAACCGGAAGGAGCCTTATGGCTATCTCTTTATAGTATGAAGTGCAAACGACATGTAATTGCTTTACTATATCACTATGTGTGAGCGATAGTTGTAGAAGCAATAGTTGGCGAGATGACCACGACGCTATGAGGAGATCAAGGTGCCAAGACGGTGACGATGGAGATCACGACGGTTCTTTGGAGATGGAGATCAAAGGCACAAGATGATGATGGCCATAACATGTCACATATTTTGATTGCATGTGATGTTTATCTTTTATGCATCTTATTTTGCTCAGTATGGTGGTAGCATTATAAGATGACCCCTCACTAAAATTTGAAGGTATAAGTGTTCTCCCTGAGTATGCACCATTGCTACAGTTCTTCGTTTTGAGACACCACGTGATGATCGGGTGTGATAGACTCTATGTTCACATACAACGGTTGCAAGACAGTTTTGCACATGCGGAATACTCGGGTTAAACTTGACGAGCCTAGCATGTACATACACGGCCTCGGAGCACTGGAGACCAAAAGGTCAAACGTGAATCATATAGTAGATATGATCAACATAGAGATGTTCACCATTGATGACTACTCCATCTCACGTGATGATCGGACATGGTTTAGTTGATTTGGATCACGTATCACTTAGATGACTTGAGGGATGTCTATCTAAGTGGGAGTTCTTAAGTAATTTGATTAATTGAACTTAATTTATCATTAACTTAGTCCTGATAGTATTTGCATATCTACTATTGTAGATCAATAGCTCGCGTTGTAGATTGATACATCTCCGTCGTATCTATAATTTTTGATTGTTCCATGCCAATATTATACAACTTTCATATACTTTTGGCAACTTTTTATACTATTTTGGGGACTAACATATTGATCCAGTGCCCAGTGCCAGTTACTATTTTTTGCATGTTTTCTGTTTCACAGAAAATCCATATCAAACGGAGTCCAAATAGGATAAAATGGACGGGATCTTTTTTGGAATATATGTGATTTTTGGGAAGTGAAATCAACGCGAGACGATGCTCGAGGGGCCCATGAGGCAGCGGGCGCGCCCTAGGGGGCAGGCGCGCCCCTGACCCTCGTGGACACCCCGTAAGGCGGTTGATGCCCTTCTTTCGCCGCAAGAAAGCTAATATCCGGATAGAGACCGTGTTAAAATTTCTGCCCAATCAGAGTTACGGATCTCCGGGAATATAAGAAACGGTGAAAGGGTAGAATTTGAGAATGCAAAAACAGAGAGAGACAGATCCAATCTCGGAGGGGCTCTCGCCCCTCCCATGACATGGAGGCCATGGACCAGAGGGGAAACCCTTATCCCATCTAGGGAGGAGGTCAAGGAAGAAGAAGAAGGAGGGGGGCTCTCTCTCCCTTGCTTCCGATGGCACCGGAGTGCCACCGGGGGCCATCATCATCACCGCAATCTTCACCAACAACTTCACCGCCATCATCACCAACTCTTCCCCCCTCTATGCAGCGGTGTAACCTATCTCTTACCCGCTGTAATCTCTACTTAAACATGGAGCTCAACGCTATATATTATTTCCCAATGATGTATGGCTATCCTATGATGTTTGAGTAGATCCGTTTTATCCTATGGGTTATTTAATGATCGTGATTGGTTTGAGTTGCATGTTTTATGATGTCTACTACACAACCTTCTTCTTGTAGACGTTGTTGGGCCTCCAAGTGCAGAGGTTTGTAGGACAGTAGCAAATTTCCCTCAAGTGGATGACCTAAGGTTTATCAATCCGTAGGAGGCGTAGGATGAAGATGGTCTCTCTCAAGCAACCCCGCAACTAAATAACAAAGAGTCTCTTGTGTCCCCAACACACCCAATACAATGGTAAATTGTACAGGTGCACTAGTTCGGCGAAGAGATGGTGATACAAGTGGTATATGGATGGTAGATAAAGGTATTTGTAATCTGAAAATATAAAAATAGCAAGGTAACGAATGATAAAAGTGAGCGTAAACGGTATTGCAATGCTAGGAAACAAGGCCTAGGGTTCATACTTTCGCTAGTGTAAGTTCCCTGAACAATACTAACATAATTGGATCATAAAACTATCCCTCAACATGCAACAAAGAGTCACTCCAAAGTCACTAATAGCGGAGAACGAACGAAGAGATTATGGTAGGGTACGAAACCACCTCAAAGTTATTCTTTCCAATCAATCCGTTGGGCTATTCCTACAAGTGTCACAAACAGCCCTAGAGTTCATACTAGAATAACACCTTAAGACACAAATCAACCAAAACCCTAATGTCACCTAGATACTCCAGTGTCACCTCAAGTATCCGTGGGTATGATTATACGATATGCATCACACAATCTCAGATTCATCTATTCAACCAACACAAAGGACCTCAAAGAGTGCCCCAAAGTTTCTACCGGAGAATCACGATGAAAACATGTGCCAACCCCTATGCATAGGTTCCCAATGTCACGAAACCCGCAAGTTGATCACCAAGACATAGATCAAGTGTTCTCAAATCTATAAAGACTCAATCTGATAAGATTACTTCAAAGGGGAAACTCAATTCATTACAAGAGAGAAGAGGGGGAGGAGAAACATAAGATCCAACTATAATAGCAAAGCTCACAATACATCAAGATCGTATCATCTCAAGAACACGAGAGAGAGAGATCAAACACATAACTACTGGTACATACCCTCAGCCCCGAGGGAGAACTACTCCCTCCTCGTCATGGAGAGCACCGGGATGATGAAGATGGCCACCGGAGAAGGATTGCCCCCTCCGGTAGGGTGCCGGAACAGGTCTAGATTGGTTTTTGGTGGCTACAGAGGCTTCTGGCGGTGGAACTCCCGATCTAATCTTTGTTCTGGAAGTTTTAGGTTACGTAGGTATATATGGGTGCAGGAGGTACGTCGGTGGACCGAAGGGGGGGCACGAGGCAGGGGGCGCGCCCCTGCCCTCGTGAGCTCCTCCTTCATCTTCTGACGTAGGGTCCAAGTCTATCCGATAGGTTTCCTTCCAAAAATAACTTCTCCAGTTGATTTCGTTCCATTTCGACTCCGTTTGATATTCCTTTTCTTCGAAACACTAAAATAGGCAAAAAACAGCAAATCTGGGTTGGGCCTCCGGTTAATAGGTTAGTCTTGAAAGTAATATAAAAGTGGAAAATAAAGCCCAATATTGCCCAAAACAGTAGATAATATAGCATGGAGCAATCAAAAATTATAGATACGTTGGAGACGTATCAAGCATCCCCAAGCTTAATTCCTGCTCGTCCTCGAGTAGGTAAATGATAAAAGAAAGAATTTTTGGTGTGGAATGCTAGTTGGCATAATTTCAATGCAATTCTTCTTAATTGTGGCATGAATATTCAGATCCATAAGATTCAAGACAAAAGTTCACACTGACATAAAAATGATAATACTTCAAGCATACTAACTAAGCAATTATGTCTTCTCAAAATAACATGGCCAAAGAAAGTTATCCCTACAAAATCATATAGTCTGGCTATGCTCCTTCTTCACTACACAAAATATTTAAATCATGCACAACCCCGATGACAAGCCAAGCAATTGTTTCATACTTTTGACATTCTCAAAACTTTTTCAATCTTCACGCAATACATGAGCGTGAGCCATGGATATAGCACTATAGGTGGAATAGAGTGGTTGTTGTGGAGAAGACAAAAAGGAGAAGATAGTCTCACATCAACTAGGCGTATCAACGGGCTATGGAGATGCCCATCAATAGATATCAATGTGAGTGAGTAGGGATTGCCATGCAACGGATGCACTAGAGCTATAAATGTATGAAAGCACAAAAAGAAACTAAGTGGTCATGCATCCAACTTGCTTGCTCATGAAGACCTAGGGCATTTTGAGGAAGCCCATCATTGAAATATACAAGCCAAGTTCTATAATGAAAGATTCCCACTAGTATATGAAAGTGACAACATAGGAGACTCTCTATTATGAAGATCATGGTGCTACTTTGAAGCACAAGTGTGGTAAAAGGATAGTAGCATTGCCCCTTCTCTCTTTTTCTCTCATTTTTTTATTTGGGCCTTTTTTATGGCCTCTTTTTCTATTTGGGCTTCTTTGGCCTCTTTTATTTATTTATTTTCGTCCGGAGTCTCATCCCAACTTGTGTGGGAATCATAGTCTCCGTCATCCTTTCCTCACTGGGATAATGCTCTAATAATGATGATCATCACACTTTTATTTACTTACAACTCAAGAATTACAACTCGATACTTAGAACAAAATATGACTCTATATGAATGCCTCCGGCGGTGTACCGGGATGTGCAATGACTCATGAGTGACATGTATGAAAGAATTATGAACGGTGGCTTTGCCACAAATACGATGTCAACTGCATGATCATGCTAAGCAATATGACAATGATGGAGTGTGTCATAATAACGAACGGTGGAAAGTTGCATGCCAATATATCTCGGAATGGCTATGGAAATGCCATAATAGGTAGGTATGGTGGCTGCTTTGAGGAAGGTATATGGTGGGTGTATGATACTGGCGAAAGATGCGCGGTATTAGAGAGGCTAGCAATGGTGGAAGGGTGAGAGTGCGTATGATCCATGGACTCAACATTAGTCATAAAGAACTCATATACTTATTGCAAAAATCTACAAGTTATCAAAGCAAAGTATTACGCGCATGCTCCTAGGGGGATAGATTGGTAGGAAAAGACCATCGCTCGTCCCCGACCGCCACTCATAAGGAGGACAATTAATAAATAAATCATGCTCTGACTTCATCACATAATGGTTCACCATACGTGCATGCTACGGGAATCACAAACTTCAACACAAGTATTTCTCAAATTCACAACTACTCAACTAGCATGACTCTAATATCACCATCTTCATATCTCAAAACAATCATCAAGCATCAAACTTCTGTTAGTATTCAAAACACTCATAAGAGAATTTTATTATTAATCTTGTATACCTAGCATATTAGGATTTTAAGAAAATTACCATGCTATTTAAGACTCTCAAAATAATATAAGTGAAGCATGAGATTTCATCTATTTCTTCAAAATAAAACTACCACCATGCTCTAAAAGGTATAAGTGAAGCACTAGAGCAAATGACAAACTACTCCGAAAGATATAAGTGAAGATCAATGAGTAGTCGAATAATTATGCAACTATGTGATGACTCTCTAACATTTAAGAATTTCAGATCTTGGTATTTTATTAAAACAGGAAGCAAAGCAAAATAAAATGACATTCTAAGAATGGCAAACATCATGTGAAGAAGCAAAAACTTAGGATCAACCGAAACTAACCGATAATTGTTGAAGAAGAAAGGTGGGATGCCAACCGGGGCATCCCCAAGCTTAGATGCTTGAGACTTCTTGAATATTATCTTGGTATGCCTTGGGCATCCCCAAGCTTGAACTTTTGTGTCTTCTTAATTCCTCTCATATCACGGTCTCCCTAAATCTCAAAAGCTCCATCCACACAAAACTCAACAAGGACTCGTGAGATCAGTTAGTATAAACCATTGCAAAAACCTTATCATACTCTACTGTAGAAAATAACTAAAATTATTATTCAACATTGCATACTAAATTCCTCTGCATATTTAATAGTCCTATCCTCAAATAGAATCATTAAAGAAGCAAACATATGCAAACAATGCAAACATAACAGCAATCTGCCTAAACAGGATAGTCTGTAAAGAATGCAGCAACATCCATACTTACCTAGCTCCAAAAATTATAAAATAAAATTCCCACTGTATTAAATATATCAGAGCTTAATATGCAAAACGTTTCAACATTTTATCACATTCTGACTTTTCTAGGGAATTATTGCAACAGCAGTAAACTTTGTGTTTTCAAACAGCAACATGTATACTTGTAACATAGGCATAGTAAAGGCTATCAATGCCAGTTTTATTGAAATAAAAGATGCAATTTTTTTCTTCTAAATAACAGAAAGCAAATCCTAACAAAATAAATTGACGCTCCAAACAAAACACGTATCATGTGGCGAATAAAAATATAGCTCCAAGTAAAGTTACCAATGAACGAAGACGAAAGAGAGGATGCCTTCCGGGGCATCCCCAAGATTAGGCTCTTGGTTGTCCTTGAATATTACCTTGGGGTGCCTTGGGCATCCCCAAGCTTAGGCTCTTGCCACTCCTTATTCCATAGTCCATCGAATCCTTACCCAAAACTTGAAAACTTCACAACACAAAACTTAACCGAAAACTCGTAAGCTCCGTTAGTATAAGAAAATAAATAACCACTTCAAGGTACTGTAATGAACTCATTATTTATTTATAATGGTGTTAAACCTACTGTATTCCAACTTCTCTATGGTTCATAAACTATTTTACTAGCCATAGATTCATCAAAATAAGTAAACAACACATGAAAAACAGAATCTGTCAAAAACAGAACAGTCTGTAGTAATCTGGATCAAACGTATACTTCTGGAACTCATAAAATTCTCAAAAAATTGCTTGATCTGAGGAATTTATCTAGTAATCATATGCAAAAATAATTAACTAAATAGCACTCTCCAAATAAAAATGGCAGCAGTTCTCTTGAGCGCTAGAGTTTCGGTTTTTTACAGCATGATCAACAAGACTTTCCCCAAGTATTCCCAAAGGTTCTACTTGGCACAAACACTAATTAAAAGCATAAAACCACATCTAAACAGAGGCTAGATGAATTATTTATTACTAAACAGGATCAAAAAGCAAGGAACAAAAATAAAATTGGGTTGCCTCCCAACAGGCGCTATTGTTTAATGCCCCTAGCTAGGCATGATGATTTCAATGATGCTCACACAAAGGATAAGAATAGAAACATAAAGAGAGAATCATGAACAATATTATTAGCACGTTTAAGTCTAACCCACTTCCTATGCATAGGGATTTTGTGAGCAAACAACTTGTGTGAACAAGAATCAACTTGCATAGGAAGGTAAAACAAGCATAACTTCAAAATTTTAAGCACATAGAGAGGAAACTTGATATTATTGCAAGTCCTACAAGCATATGTTCCTCCCTCATAATAATTTTCAGTAGCATCATGAATGAATTCAACAACATAACCATCACCTAAAGCATTCTTTTCATGATCTACAAGCATAGAAAATTTACTACTCTCCACACAAGCAAAATTCTTGTCATGAATAATAGTGGGAGCAAATTCAACAAAATAACTATAATGTGATTGAAAATTAAGATCAAGATGACAAGTTTCATGGTTATTGAGGGAGTCCAGGATTAGGGGGTGTTCGGATATCCGAACTATACCTTCAAGCCGGACTCCTGGACTATGAAGATACAAGATTGAAGACTCTGTCCCGTGTCCGGAAGGGACTTTCCTTGGCGTGGAAGGCAAGCTTGGTGATACGGATGTTCAGATCTCCTACCATTGTAACCGATTCTATGTAACCCTAACCCTCTCCGGTGTCTATATAAACTGGAGGGTTTTAGTCCATAGGACAATATACACATCAACAATCATACCATAGGCTAGCTTCTAGGGTTTAGCCTCTCTGATCTCGTGGTAGATCTACTCTTGTACTACCCATATCATCAATATTAATCAAGCTGGACGTAGGGTTTTACCTCCATCGAGAGGGCCCGAACCTGGGTAAAACTTCGTGTCCCTTGCCTCCTGTTACCATCCGTCCTAGACGCACAGTTCGGGACCCCCTACCCGAGATCCGTCGGTTTTGACACCAATATTGGTGCTTTCATTGAGAGTTCCTCTGTGTCGTCGCCATCAGGAAGGATGCCTCGCCCCGTCTTTAAAGACGGCACCGTTGCTAAGGGAGCTTTGGCTGTCGGCCAAACCCTCTGGCTAGGTGGTTTTCTTATGACCACATGTTCGGCTTCTGCGCCGATGATGACCTCTCGAGCCATCGAAAACAATCTTCATGTCAACTCGGAACTTGCCGAGCAGTTAGATCCAATAGAGCTTTCCTCCATAAACAAGCTCTTGGATCGCTTCGCCTCCCTGGGAGTCGCTACGGATTACGACCAGATTGGGCCTAAAACCGATCTGAGAGAGATTAACTCTCCCCAAGCCACCCATCACGTTGCCGTGGTAGAGGGAAAGTGCGGCGACCCTTCATCTATCTTAAGGACTCGCTACGTCCGGATTCCCGATCCCTCCAAGCCGGATGTCCGTGGAGGGGAGGATATCACTCAAGACCTGAACCTAGAATCAGGCGACGGACTGGATTCATTGGACGACATCCAGGAATCCAAATTTTCGAGTTTGGAAATTCCTCGGCCTCTGAGCCTCAGAAGGGGTAAGGCTTCGGATTTAATTCCACCCACCCACCCGAACATTAGCGATCTATCCCAAATCAGGAAAGAGCCCAAAGAAACAGTACATCATTACTGGGCCAGATTCCTCCTGGTTATGAATAGGATAAAGGGCTACCGCGAGGAAGACGCAATTTCATTCTTCTGCAATAATTGCACGGACAAGGGAATACTCAACGCCATAAGTCGCCGTGATATTACATGCTTCGCTGACTTAGCGTCCATAGTACGAAAGTACTGTGCGATGGAAAGCGCCCAGAAAACCGAAACAAAATTTTGGGACAATCCAGCCCATAAGGCAAGCCCAGTCCGAAATAAAAGGGTGCATCATCGCCAGACACCCGGGTCAAACACCAAAAGGCAAAAACCCTCTACAGGGCATGGAACCGTACTGGAAGGATGGCTTAATGGATCCTGTAAAATTCATAGTACAGAGGACACCACACCAACTCACAGCCTTAGAGCATGTTGGATACACCGGCAGGTGGCCAAAATTGGCGAAAACCTCCTAATTCCGGAGGCCACAGAAAGCCACCCCAGAGACACCAATACGGTATTAACAGTCTTCGAGACCTTCGCATCAAATAATATGCGAAAAAGGACAATCCGCAGTCTTGCTGAAGTCTACCAAGTAGCAACAATAAACCCATGGAGTGACACGGCCATCACCTTTAACGCCAGTGATGAACCTAAATTCCGAACAGTCCGAGCACCAGCTGCATTGGTCCTCTGTCCAATAGTGGACATCTTTCGTCTTACCAAGGTACTCATGGACGGCGGCAGCGGATTGAACCTCATTTATGAGGAAACTCTTCAAAAAATGGATATAGACTGGGACCGCATCATGTGAAGTAGCACAACCTTTAGAGGAATAATCCCCAGTCGGGAAGCGCGCTGTACAGGAAAAATCACACTAGATGTGGTGTTCGGCACGCCGGACAATTACAGGTCCGAAGAGGTCACGTTCCATGTGGCCCCGTTCAGCAGCGGTTATCATGCTTTGCTAGGGCGGGAAGCATTCACAATCTTCCAAGCAATACCCCATTACAGGTACATGAAGCTCAAGATGGCCGGGCCTAACGGGATCATCACTCTCGCTAGTGACCCGGACATAGCACTCCGTGCCGAAAACAAGACAGCCGCACTAGCCCTCGAGGCACTATCCGAAGCCCTAGCGGCTGAGGAGCTGACTGCGCTGCGCTCTACGGTGAATAGGGACGATGTGGTACTCGAAAAAAGATCCAAATCCACCTCCTTTAAACCAGCGGACGAAATAGTCAAATTCCAAGTCCATCCAACGGACCCCAATAAAACAACTTCCATCGGGGCACAGTTAAACCCTGATGTCGACGCCGCATTGCGAGAGTTCCTACGAGAGAACTGGGACATTTTCGCCTGGCACCCTTCAGACATGCCAGGAATCCCACGCAGGCTGGCCGAGCACAGCTTAAATATCCAAACAGGATTCAAACCTGTCAAACAGGCTCTCCGGCATTTTTCTGAACCTAAGAGACAGGCTATGGGAGAGGAGCTAGCAAAGCTATTAGAGGCCGGATTCATCAGAGATATAAAACATCCAGACTGGCTAGCAAACCTGGTGATGGTACCAAAGAAGGAAAAATTCTAGCGCCTGTGTGTTGATTTTAAAGACCATAACAAGGCTTGCCCAAAGGATCCCTTCCCCCTCCCCCGCATCGATCAAATTATTGATGCGACAGCAGGACACGATTCGTTGTGTTTCCTCCACGCATATTCTGGCTACCATCAAATCAAGATGGCAGAACCAGACCAAGCCGCAACAGCATTTATCACACCATACAGGCCATTCTGCTTCAACACGATGCCCTTCGGGCTCAAAAACGCCGGCGCAACATATCAGCGCATGATTCACACATGTTTGGCAAGCCAGATCGGTAAAACAGTGGAGGCATACGTAGATGATGTGGTCGTCAAAACAAGACATGTTGAATCTCTAGTAGACGACTTGAGACTCACATTTGATAATCTCCAAACATACGACATCAAGCTCAACCCGGAAAAATGCGTTTTCGGCGTTCCAGCCGGAAAGCTCTTGGGCTTCATTGTATCCAGCAGAGGAATTGAAGCAAATCCAGCCAAGATCCAAGCTCTGTCACAACTAGATATCCCAAAGGACCTCAAACAAATACAAAAGTTAACTGGATGTGTGGCGGCTCTAAGCCGCTTTATCTCCCGCTTAGGAGAAAAGGCCCTTCCCCTTTACCGCCTCCTTCGGCGCACCGAACACTTCAAATGGACGGACGCAGCCACGGCCGAACTCGACAAAATAAAATCCATACTAGCAACAAACCCAGTCCTGGTCGCGCCAAACACCGGCGAACCAATGCTATTGTACATCGCAGCAACACATCAGGTGGTAAGCACAGTGCTCGTCGTCGAACGAGAAGCGGACGGACACAAATTCCCCCTTCAAAGGCCGGTCTATTATGTGTCCACTATCCTCACTCCCTGCAAATCACGGTACCCGCATTATCAAAAGATTGCGTACGCGGTATTCATGGCATCCCGGAAGCTACGACACTACTTTCAAGAGTGTTCAATAACAGTAGCCTCGGAAGTACCACTTAACGACATTATAAACAACCGCGATGCAACGGGCTGGATTGCGAAATGGGCCATCGAGCTCCTCCCGTTCGACATAACTTATAAGCCACGACGAGCCATCAAGTCACAAGTTTCGGCGGACTTCGTCGCAGAATGGACGGAGGCCGAACTCCCTAGAGAGTACGTCACATATTCAAATTGGATCATACATTTCGACGGATCCAAAATGTTGGCTGGACTGGAGGCTGGTGTCATTTTGACGTCCCCCACAGGAGACACAGTTCAATATGTACTATAGATTCTGTACACGGACTCCAACAACGCAGCCGAATATGAGGCCCTTCTACATGGTCTCCGGATGGCAGTATCCATGGGCACCCAACGCCTAGAGGTGCGCGGGGACTCGAACCTCGCAATCTCCCAAATAAATGGAGACTTCGATGCCAAGGATCCGAAAATGGCAGCTTACCGCAACGCTGTCCTAAAAATGTCAGCTCGGTTCGAGGGACTTGAATTTCACCATATAGCCCGGGAAAATAATCAGGCAGCGAATGTCCTGGCACGCATCGGCGCAAAACGCGATGTAGTCCCCCCCAACATCTTCTTGGAAAGGCTTTTCAAGCCATCCGTGGCATGGGAAGGGGAGCCGAACAATAACAGCCCGGACCCAACCGCACTGCCCAACACCGAACATTCTGACACGATTGGAGGCTCTGCCATTGAAATAACACCTTCAGCCCACGTAATAATGGCCGTCATCGCCCCGTGGACAGAACCATTCCTCGCCTACCTTACTAGGCAGGAACTCCCCGAGGACCAAAATGAGGCACGCTGCATAGTGCGGCGATCCAAAGCCTACAGAGTCCACGAGGGAGAGCTTTATAAGAAAAGCACTACCGGAGTCCTTCAAAGGTGCATCTCCGAAGAGGAGGGGCGGAATCTCCTGGCTGAAATCCATGCCGGACTCAGCGGTCATCACGCTGCAGCCCGGTCCCTGGTAAGCAAGGCCTTCCGTACAGGCTTTTATTGGCCGACGGCTCGGGCAGACGCTCAGGACTTAGTCCAACGATGCACCGGCTGACAGCTCTTTGCAAACCAAAGCCATATGCCACCCACCGCCCTCCAAACTATCCCCATCACTTGGCCCTTTGCGGTCTGGGGGCTTGATATGGTTGGACACCTTCAAGGCGGAACCCACAAGCACAAATACTTACTGGTCATGGTGGATAAGTTCACCAAATGGATAGAAGCCAAGCCTGTTAAGACGGCCGGATCCGGACCTGTGATAGACTTCATATCCGGGGTCGTACACCATTACGGCGTCCCCCATAGCATCATCACTGATAATGGCACGAACTTTATGGCCGACGAGGTAAAACTCTGGTGCAAAAACATGGGCATAAAGCTCGATTATGCTTCCGTCTATCACCCACAAACTAACGGCCAGGTCGAACGTGCAAATGGTCTTATCATGAGCGGTATCAAACCCAGACTAGTGCGGTCCCTCAAGGAATCTCACACGCACTGGGTAGAGGAGCTCGACTCCGTACTCTGGGGGCTGCGGACCACACTGAATCGCACCACCGGATACACACCATTTTTCATGGTGTACAGCGCAGAGGCAGTTCTGCCTTGCGACATAATTCATGACTCACCTCGAGTGCGCATGTATGAGGAAAGGGAAGCCGAGCTCGATTGGCAGGACAGTTTGGACGCATTAGAGGAGGAGCGTGACGTGGCGAAAGCCCGTTCAGCATTCTATCAACAGCAAGCTCGAAGATACCAAAGCAGAGAAGTACGGGCCAAAAATTACAGCATTGGCGAATTATTTCTACGCCTGCCGGACAAGAAAAAGGACAAACTCAAGCCCAAGTGGGAAGGTCCCTTCATAATTGACCAAGTCCTGACTGGTGGACCGTACCGCCTGCGAAACGCATCGGATAACCGACTCGAGCCGAACCCATGGAATGCAGCCCGTCTTCGAAGATTCTATGCCTAGCGCCAGATCCTGTGTTCGTCTCCTTACTCTGTCCATTTTTTATATACTGTCCGTCTTACATTTCTCTCCTTCTTCCTTTTTCTCTCTCTTATAACCTTTAAAGGCTCACAAATTGACGCGCTATTCGCACTCAGTAAACCCGGGGGCTTCTTTAAACAGAAGCTTATTTATACGGGCTTCATGCCTAACACATGTGTCAAACTTCTGCATGTACCTTTTATTCACCATCATATGCATCGATATGACTTAAGTTTTGGCCAAGCTGGGTTGCCTGGCTCCTGTGCTTACCCCTACGTTCCCAATTATTCGACTAGGTGGTAAAGGGAGCACCTCTGCGATTGTTACTGCCGGATCAGCCAGACGTGTACCTCAGACTGGGTGAAGCCGAAAGCTAGCGTTCTTAAGAGAATATTCGGTCGGTGAACTAAAGATGATATTTTTCTTTATCTATGTGCCCCCAGGCGTTTTTCCTACATTTCTTTTCGCAGCATGGACATGCACTTTAGGGCATGCCCCCTTAACGCCCTCGATGCGGCTATAGCTCCCACGTGTCGAGGCACGACTTAGAGACATAACCGCATTGAAAGCAATGTCGCAAGTCAGGCAATCATTACAACATCCCATGTAATACATAATAAAAGGGGGAGATAACATAGTTGGCTTACACTCACCACGTCACATCAGAGTACATAAATAACATCCATCATACAAATCACTCATGGCCCGACTACGGTGCCAAAATAGAAAAGACCCCCAACATGCGACAAGGCCCTGAATCAATAACCCCAACTAGGCACCACTACTGATCGTCGGGAAAGGAAACATAATAACGCTGAGAGTCCTCGTCGAACTCCCACTTGAGCTCGTACTCGTCACCTGGAGCGACGACAAGGCCCTGAATCAATAACCCCAACTAGGCACCACTACTGATCGTCGGGAAAGGAAACATAATAACGCTGAGAGTCCTCGTCGAACTCCCACTTGAGCTCGTACTCGTCACCTGGAGCGAAAACATCTGGACCTGCATCTGGAATTATAGTATCTGTGAGCCGCAGGGACTCAGCAATCTCGCACCCTCGCGATCAAGACTATTTAAGCTTATAGGAATGGACAAGGCAAGTATATGTGGAGCTGCAGCAAGCGACTAGCATATGTGGTGGCTAACTTATACGCAAAAGAGAGCGAGAAGAGGAGGCAAGGCGCGAGCGAGAATCTAGAGGAATAACCTGCGCAAGCATTACTCCAACACCGTGTCCACTTCCCGGACTCC
Organism: Triticum urartu; assembly: GCF_003073215.2. Taxonomy (NCBI): domain Eukaryota; kingdom Viridiplantae; phylum Streptophyta; class Magnoliopsida; order Poales; family Poaceae; genus Triticum; species Triticum urartu. The sequence goes on from NC_053022.1 coordinate 279,421,703, forward strand.
GCCGAGAAGAGGCCATCACGGCAACTCACGCAGTTGATTCGTTTTAATTAATTAAGGTTTAAGTTATCTACAACCGGACATTAACAATTCCCATCTGCCCATAACCGCGGGCACGGCTTTCGAAAGTTCAATCCCTGCAGGGGAGTCCCAACTTAGCCCATGACAAGCTCTCACGGTCAACGAAGGAAAAGACCTCCTCCCAAGACGTTCCGATCAGACTCGGTATCTCGGTAACTCAAGACACTTCGACAGGTTAAAACAAGACCAGCAACACCGCCCGAATGTGCCGACAAATCCCGATAGGAGCTGCACATATCTCTTTCTCAGGGCACACTCAGATTGTCCTAGGTACGGGTAGGCCAGCCCAGAGTTGCCCCTGGTGGCCACCGGTAGCTGACAGGTGGACCAACACTCAGAGGAGCACTGGCCCGGGGGGGGTTAAAATAAGATGACCCTTGAGTCTGCAGAACCCAAGGGAAAGAAAAGGCTAGGTGGCAAATGGTAAAACCAAGGTTGGGAATTGCTGGAAAAGCTTTAATCAAGGCAAAATATCAAGGGGTTCCCATTATAACCCAACCGCGTAAGGAACGCAAAATCCGGGAACATAACACCGATATGACGGAAACTAGGGCGGCAAGAGTGGAACAAAACACTAGGCGAGAGGCCGAGCCTTCCACCCTTTACCAAGTATATAGATGCATTAAGATAACATAGCAATATAATGATATCCCAACAAGTAAATAAATGTTCCAACAAGGAACGGCGCCAATCTTCACCTGCAACTAGCAACGCTATAAGAGGGGCTGAGCAAAGCGGTAACATAGCCAATCAACGGTTTGCTAGGACATGGTGGGTTAGAGGTTTGACATGGAAATTGGGAGTCTGACAAGCAAAAGGTAGGCATCGTAGCATTGGCATAGCAAGAGCGAGCAAACTAGCATAGCAAAGATAGTAGTGATTTCGAGGGTATGATCATCTTGCCTGCACAGTTGTCAGAGTTGACTGGGTCCTCACAAGCAAACTCAACGGGCTCCTCGGTAGCGAACTCGTCTCCCGGCTCTACCCAAACAAGACAAACAAGCAACAAGGATACAATCAACCACGTGCAAGACCAAGCAATATGATGAAATGATGATATGCTATGCGGGATGCGATGCGGGATGCAAAATGCAAGATATGACAGGAAATGCATGAACCTGGCGTCAACTTGGAATTCCAAGGGTGCCACTGGATAGAGGGGATGAAATCGCTTGAAAACGATATAAAGATCATTGGAATCGGAGTTACGGTTTGGAAATGGCAAGCGTTTTAAGATATGACACCGGTCTGCGATTTACAGCAAGTAGGCATCTAAATGCAACGAAATGAACATGCTACAGCCACCAAACATGAAAACAAAATACATGGTAGTGATTTACACAAGATGCTTAACAAAACACTACCACTGAGACATAGTCAAATTCATCCATTAAGAGGTTCAAACAAGCATGGAAAAAATGAATATGCAAAACAGATTCCAGACTTAGTGAAATTAACACTAGCCTGAAATTTCAGATCACGAAGCCCTCTTCGGAGCAGCAAAACAACATGATAGAAAACCTGAACATGACAAGTAAGAACATGGCATGGAGATACTCAACAAGCTTAACAAAAGACCCAAAGTGACCTGGGGTCAAAAGGGTTCACAAAATACTCTACCGAGCTCACGAACATAGCTCGAACACAATCAGTTTTCAGACTTAGTGAAAACTGAGACATGCTGAAATATAACTCACGAAGGCATGTAAACGAGCTCGATGCACTCACCATGTTGCAAGTCACAGCAAGGCAAGCATACATCCATCAAGAAGGCACAATATGCTAGCTACACATGGCAAGAACAAAGGCATAGCATGCATGGAACACTAACGGTAGCATCGGCAAAATCGCAAACAAGTTGACGATCTGCCCAGATTAACAACGAAGCAAAAGTTGAGCTCGATTGAGTCAACCTAGAGCACTCCACATATGCAAACAAAGACATGGATGGATAGAGCATAACATAGATATCAAAATTCCCTTACTGATTAACCTCAAAAGAGGCACAGATCACTAAGAAACAAGCTGGACATATAGCATCATGAACTAAAATATCCCAGACTTAGTGAAAAACAACTAAGTCCCTGAAATCAGCAATCTCAGGTACCTCTCTTTGCAAGCTTGCACAAGACAACACACACACCCTAAAAATGCATGGGTGGCACCTCTGAAAAGAAGATAAAATGATCAACAATTCATCCCAAAGGGGCACAGGCATATCATGCACGGATTAATCATGGCAAAAATGACAAAAGTCTATGATGAACTAACGGATCTGCAATTTAACTCACGAAGCCTCCTTCTAACAGCATTTCGGGCACCAAGATGAACTCAAATGCAAATGATGCAATGGAATAAAATGATGTACATGTCGAGACGAAGATTTTGATATATTATATGCCCAAAACGGAGCTACGGTTGCGGAGATACAAGCAGTCAAAGAATGCATAAAAAATATGGAGATTAGGGTTTGGGGAAAAAGTCAACCGATGCCCAGATCCAGATCTGGATCGGCACGCTTCCCGAGGCGGCGCCAGAGTTACTGTAGCTCGCCGGAGAACGCGGGGGTCGCCGGTCGGGGAGGAGGAAGAAGAAGCCGGGGCGAGGCCGGGCGGTGCCGGAGGAGGGGGCAGCGACCGCGGGCGGCGGACGGTGGCGGGGAGCGGCCGGGCGGCGGGCGGCGAGGTCCAGCTCGGCGGCGGTGGCGGCCCGCGGCGGCGGCGCTGGTGGAGGCACAGGGGCGCGGGGCGCTCGGGCCGGGGGGGCTCCCCGCGGGCCTGGCGGGCCCGGCGGCGGCGATGTGGGCGCGGCCCACGTGGCGGCGCGCGATTTGCTGCGGCGGCGGGGCGGACACGTCCGGCCCGGTGCTGGGAAGGAGATCTGTTTTTTTAGGAGGAGGACGGGGAGGAAGACGAGATCCGAAATGGGGGGTGTTTAAATAGGCATAAGTGGAGCTAGGAGAGTCCAAATGAGGTGCGGTTTTCACCCACGCGATCGTGATCGAACGCTCTAGGACATGGAGCAGAGTTTGGTGGGTTTTGGGACAAATTTGGGGGGTGTTGGGCTGCAACACACACGAGGCCTTTTCGGTCCCTCGGTTAACCGTTGGAGTATCAAACGAAGTCCAAATGCCCCTAAACTTGACAGGCTGTCTACCGGTAGTAAACCAAGGCCGCATGACAAGTCCCGGTCCAATCCGGAAATGTTTAATCCCCACACATGAAAGAAAGCTAGAAATGGCCACCGGAGGAGAACGAAGCGCCGGAATGCAAAACGGACAACGGGGAAAATGCTCGAATGCATGAGATGAACATGTATGCAAATGCAATGCACGTGACGACATGATATGAGATGCACGAAAAACGAGAACAACACACGGAGACAAAGACCCGAACCCGAGAAATAAATATAACTTAGCGCCGGAGACGGCAAGAGTTGGATACAAATATGGAAAGTTATATCCGGGGTGTTACACCCCCCAGGGAAAGGAACCCCTAACGGAACTATTCTCCCTGGAAGATGTTTCTTACTAACCATGTAATATAACATAACTAGTCGGGCACTTGTCTGTTCACGCACTAATGACCCCTACGCCTGGTCTCCACGCATTCCCCGGTTCCTATATAACCTCATGGGAATTCGGACACACTCTGGACCGTCAGGCCCTGAGGTTGAAGCGAAAAGGTCGGCCATGACAAATGATCTACAATCCGGCTAGAAGGCATTATAAATGTCAATTCGATTACATAGTCATTTTGACTGATTGTATTCCTCTTCAATACCATCTAAAAGGCTGTCTAATTTACAGTCCTGCTGGGAGTACTTTGCGGCCAACTCTACTTGGCCGTATACTAAGCTTACAGGGATCTCCTTCCCATCGGGCCCTATAGGACCGACCTTGGCCATGTGGTTGGGGTCAGCCTTTGAGTACCGCGTCTTCACCATGGCCCAAGCCTCCCTAGCGCCTTGACGGCAGGCTGATATCTTCCACAATTGGAAGCGCCGCCGTGCTCCCTTTAGCTTCTCTGCAAGCTCTCCAATACTTTCGGGCATGGAGACGGATGGCCACAGGGCCTGGGCGATGCCTCGCATCGCCTGCCGAGCTCGATCGAGCAGTTACGAGAGCTCGGGAAGAAGGTCACCCGTAGAACCGGGCATCTCCTCCGCCGGACGACCTGTTAACACACCTACAGACATTGCTCTGTCAGTCGACTTCCCCGCCGAACTTTCTTTCGAATGGTTCATTCAAGCACTTACTAAATATGCCGCGCCGAAGCCGCTGATTCTCCTTCATGGAGTCTGATAGCTGGGCACGAACATCTTTCAGCTCGACGCCCAGCCGGGTGTTGGCATCATGGAGAACATTCTTCTCCCCCATCACCTTTAATAGCACCCTCTCACCAGCCTTTAGCTGGCGTAGGAGATGTTGCTTTTCCGGATTCAATCTGGCGCCATCTGCAATTTTATTTGTCAGATTCGCACCAAAGCCGTGCTTCGCAAAATACTTATCTTTCGAAATGTATATTACCAGAGGGGGCCTCCTTAGGCTCCCCTGCCGCGGCTAGTGCGGCCTCCAGTTGGGCTTTGCACTCTTCCAGCTCCTGGGACTGTAGGGAATTCTTTTCTGTAAGAACCTGCATATCAAATGATCCTTAAACCAGTTATTCTAATTGTTTCAAGTCTCGGGGGCTACTGCTACATATATATTTACCAAAATTTTCTTACCCGTATGTCTTTTACATATTGCTCCGTGGCTCTGGCTAGACCACTTTGAGCGGCACCGAGGTGCGCATCTCCCGAATTGAAGGCATCTAACGCCTCTTGGGAGAAGCAAGCGTCGTTAAGAATTGTCCGACGACGCCTGTGGTTCATGGCACTTTCCACCTAAGAGTTGGTGGCAGACAACCCATCCGCATCCTCCGTCGGAGGAACGTCCGGCACGCTCCTTTCATTCGCCTTCGCCCCCGGACCAGGCTTTGGAGCCTGGCTGGTGGAGGCGCGATTGGCAGCCTCTCCGGATATAGTCCGGCGAGGTCTCTTTGTCCTGAAGAGGGCGCGAGTGTCAAATGTGCCTTGAAGGTATAACAACTGGGATAGAGGGACGCGCCATACCTTTGCGCTGATGCCTCGGTCCGGACTGCACCTCTTTTCTGCCCACGGGGCCCTGCGGCCCCTCGTTGGCTTGTCGCCGCAGGTTCGGCTTTCCGCCTCAACAACCTCCCCTGCAAAGTTCGGTTGCAATCAGGAAATTGAACATGCATGGACGGACCCCTATCCGGTGTACTGGGACTTCGATCTCAGGTACCTGGGGCGTCGGGATTAGCCCTGGGTAATCGGCCATAATGGCCACCAAGGTACTGTCCTCGCTCAATTGATGGAACACTCCATCAATCAGCTCCACAGATATGTACGGATCCTCTTGAGAGGCCGGGTTGAGAGACCGTCCTGGGTCCTCGGGTTGTCGAGGCGGGCTGCTTATTTCCTTAACAGCCCGGCGCAGTTCCTGCGTTGAGGTCATCAGACTAAGTATTTAACAATGGGAACGCTAAACGGATGAGAAAGTAGATGCGACCACTTACCTAGCTTGGGTGATTGTGCATAGATAATCCACCCTGTGGGTTGACGCGGAGAAATTCCTCCTCTTCTCCCTTGTACAAAGTGGACAAGATCTTTAATAGAGCGGCAACTGAATCTGGCCCTTTACGGCCGTAGCGGGTGGCGTCGTCCTCCCCGTTGAAATCCCACATGGGGTGGCTTCTATACTGAAGCGGCTGCACCCCCCGCATGATGCATTCGGCCATAACTCCGATCATGGTTAGTCTGGAATGGGCCAACAATCTTATTCGGCCCATCAGGTAAACGATGTTCCTGTCACTTTCCCTTTGATGGTTCTGTGGACGCTAGCTTAGGCGCTTCTTTAAGGGAGCACTATCGAATTCTGGGAGGCCGATCCGGACAGGATCCGGCAGCGGGACGTCTTCTATATAGAACCATTCCGAGGGCCAATCTTCGGACGCCTTCTTTGGAGTTCCGGACAGATATCCGGTCCCGGTGATGCGCCATACTTCGGCTCCACCCACTTGATATATTGACCCTTTCTTGGAACGGGGCACGAGGCAAAACAGCTCCTTCCACAGTCGGAAATGAGCTTCAATACCCAAGAACAGCTCGCAAAGGGCTACAAAGCCCGTGATATGCAATACTGAGGCAGGCGTGAGATGATGTAGCTGGAGGCCGTAGAACTCCAGCAGCCCCTGGAGAAATGGGTGGATGGGAAATCCGAGCCCCCTTATTAAGTAAGGGACAAGGCACACCCGCTTTCCTTTGGATGGATTAGGGGCATTTTCTGCTTGCTCTCTGCCATTGTAGATGGCAAGACCGGCTCAAACCGGGACCATATAGGTCAGGGGAGAAATCCCTTGGTCTGGAGCGTCACTAGCTCGCTATGCAGAGTGGAACATCTCTCCCAATATCCAGGCTTAGGGCTGGAAGGGCGAGCGGAGGAGTTGCGGCGGCTGGCCATGGTGGAATGGACCTTTGCCTGATGCCCTCTGATGAACACTCATGGAGGGGAGAAGGTGTGGATTGTATCTTAATCCTCGTCCCCTTAAATAGGGCAGCTCATTTACGCGGCTAGGGGTGTGAACAAAAAAACACTCAGACTTTTCATATTCGTTTGACACGTGGGAAACGACCATTATTGGGCGTAGAAGCTAAGGAGTGCAACATCTACAAGAAACCGGACTTTATTCAAACAGGTACACGGAATTTGGAGGAGAACCCGCCTTGCAATGCCGAAGACAATCTGCGCGCCGGACTTATCGTCATTGAAGCCTGGTTCGGGAGCTACTGAGGGAGTCCTGGATTAGGGGGTGTTCGGATATCCGAACTATACCTTCAAGCCGGACTCCTGGACTATGAAGATACAAGATTGAAGACTCTGTCCCGTGTTCGGAAGGGACTTTCCTTGGCATGGAAGGAAAGCTTGGCGATACGGATGTTCAGATCTCCTACCATTGTAACCGATTCTATGTAACCCTAACCCTCTCCGGTGTCTATATAAACCGGAGGGTTTTAGTCCGTAGGACAACATACACATCAACAATCATACCATAGGCTAGCTTCTAGGGTTTAGCCTCTCTGATCTCGTGGTAGATCTACTCTTGTACTACCCATATCATCAATATTAATCAAGCTAGACGTAGGGTTTTACCTCCATCGAGAGGGCCCGAACCTGGGTAAAACTTCGTGTCCCTTGCCTCCTGTTACCATCCGGCCTAGACGCACAGTTTGGGACCCCCTACCCGAGATCCGCCGGTTTTGACACCGACAGTTATCATTATTCTTTAAAGCATACGTGTCATCACAATAATCATCATAGATAGGAGGCATTCTTTCATCATAGTGAATTTTCTCATCAAAGCTTGGGGGACAAAAAATATCATCTTCATCAAACATAGCTTCCCCAAGCTTGTGGCTTTGCATATCATTAGCATCATGGATATTCAAGGAATTCATACTAACAACATTGCAATCATGCTCATCATTCAAATATTTAGTGCCAAACATTTTATAGATTTCTTCTTCTAGCACTTGAGCACAATTATCCTTTCCATCATACTCACGAAAGATATTAAAAAGGTGAAGCGTATGAGACAAACTCAATTCCATTTTTTATAGTTTTCTTTTATAAACTAAACTAGTGATAAAACAAGAAACTAAAAGACTCGATTGCAAGATCTAAAGATATACCTTCAAGCTCTAACCTCCCCGGCAACGGCGCAGGAAATAGCTTAGTTGACGGGGTGTGTTAGTGCTGCTTTCCTTGCCTCCCCGGCAACGGCGCCAGAAAAGAGCTTGATGTCTACTACACAACCTTCTTCTTGTAGACGTTGTTGGGCCTCCAAGTGCAGAGGTTTGTAGGACAGTAGCAAATTTCCCTCAAGTGGATGACCTAAGGTTTATCAATCCGTAGGAGGTGTAGGATGAAGATGGTCTCTCTCAAGCAACCCTGCAACCAAATAACAAAGAGTCTCTTGTGTCCCCAACACACCCAATACAATGGTAAATTGTACAGGTGCACTAGTTCGGCGAAGAGATGGTGATACAAGTGGTATATGGATGGTAGATAAAGGTATTTGTAATATGAAAATATAAAAACAGCAAGGTAACGAATGATAAAAGTGAGCGTAAACGGTATTGCAATGCTAGGAAACAAGGCCTAGGGTTCATACTTTCGCTAGTGTAAGTTCCCTCAACAATACTAACATAATTGGATCATAAAACTATCCCTCAATATGCAACAAAGAGTCACTCCAAAGTCACTAATAGCGGAGAACGAACGAAGAGATTATGGTAGGGCATGAAACCACCTCAAAGTTATTCTTTCCAATCAATCCGTTGGGCTATTCCTACAAGTGTCACAAACAGCCCTAGAGTTCGTACTAGAATAACACCTTAAGACACAAATCAACCAAAACCCTAGTGTCACCTAGAGACTCCAGTGTCACCTCAAGTATCCGTGGGTATGATTATATGATATGCATCACACAATCTCAGATTCATCTATTCAACCAACACAAAGGACCTCAAAGAGTTCCCCAAAGTTTCTATCGGAGAATCACGACGAAAACGTGTGCCAACCCCTATGCATAGGTTCCCAATGTCACGAAACCCGCAAGTTGATCACCAAGACATACATCAAGTGTTCACAAATCTATAAAGACTCAATCCGATAAGATTACTTCAAAGGGGAAACTCAATTCATTACAAGCGAGAAGAGGGGGAGGAGAAACATAGGATCCAACTATAATAGCAAAGCTCGCGATACATCAAGATCATATCATCTCAAGAACATGAGAGAGAGAGAGAGAGATCAAACACATATCTACTGGTACATACCCTCATCCCCGAGGGAGAACTACTCCCTCCTCGTCATGGAGAGCACCGGGATGATGAAGATTGCCACCGGAGAAGGATTGCCCCCTTCGGCAGGGTGCTGGAACGGGTCTAGATTGGTTTTTGGTGGCTACGGAGGCTTCTGGCGGCGGAACTCCTGATCTAATCTTTGTTCTAGAAGTTTTAGGTTGCGTAGGTATATATGGGTGCAGGAGGTACATCGGTGGACTGAAGGGGGCCACGAGGCAGGCGGCGCGCCCTAGGGGGTGGGCGCTCCCCTACCCTCGTGAGCTCCTCCTTCATCTTCTGACGTAGGGTCCAAGTCTATCCGGTAGGTTTCCTTCCAAAAATAACTTCTCCAGTTGATTTCGTTCTGTTTCTACTCCGTTTGATATTCCTTTTCTTCGAAACACTGAAATAGGCAAAAAAATAGCAAATCTGGGCTGGGCGTCTGGTTAATAGGTTAGTCCCGAAAGTAATATAAAAGTGGATAATAAATCCCAATATTTCCCAAAACAGTAGATAATATAGCATGGAGTAATCAAAAATTATAGCTACGTTGGAGACGTATCATTTTATTATTGGTGATGTCCTATGGTGCTCTCCGTGTCGCGCAAGCGTGAGGGATCTCCGCTGTAGGGTGTTGCAATACGTTTATGATTCGCTTATAGTGGGTTGCGTAAGTGACTGAAACACAAACCCGAGTAAGGGGGTTGTTGCGTATGGGATAAAGAGGACTTGATGCTTTAATGCTATGGTTGGGTTTTACTTTAATGATCTTTAGTAGTTGCGGATGCTTGCTAGAGTTCCAATCATAAGTGCATATGATCCAAGTAGAGAAAGTATGTTAGCTTATGCCTCTCCCTCAAATAAAATTGCAATAATGATTACCGGTCTAGTTATCATTTTCCTAGGGACAAATAACTTTCTCGTGACAACAAGCTCTTAACTAAAACTAACTTAGTTGTTACTTTATCTAAACAGCCCCTACTTTTTATTTACGTAATCTTTATTATCTTGCAAACCTATCCAACAACACCTACAAAGTACTTCTAGTTTCATACTTGTTCTAGGTAAAGCGAACGTCAAGCGTGCGTAGAGTTGTATCGGTGGTCGATAGAACTTGAGGGAATATTTGTTCTGCCTTTAGATCCTCGTTTGGTTAGACACTCTTACTTATCGAAAACTATTGCGATCCCCTATAATTGTGGGTTATCATAGCTCCCCTATGTTTTTGATATGTTCCTAGAGAAAACTAAGTTGAAAGATGATAGTAGCAATGGTGCGGACTGGGCCCGTGATTTGAGGATTATCCTCATTGCTGCATAGAAGGATTATGTCCTTGATGCACCGCTAGGTGACAGACCTATTGCAGGAGCATATGCAGACGTTATGAACGTTTGACAAGCTCGGTATGATTACTACTTGATACTTTAGTGCACCATGCTTTACGGCTTAGAACCGGGACTTCAAAAAAAATTGAATGCCATAGAGCATATAAGATGTTCCAAGAGTTGAAATTGGTATTTCAGACTCATGCCCATGTCGAGAGGTATGAGACCTCTGATAAGTACTTTGCCTACAAGATGGAGGAGAATGGCTCTTCCAGTGAGCATGTACTCAGAATGTCTGGGTAGTACAATCACTTGAATCAAGTGGGAGTTCATCTTCTAGATAAGATAGTGATTGACAGATATAGTTCTCTAGTCACTATAACCACGCTACTAGAACTTCATGATGAACTATAATATGCAAGGGATGACGAAAACGATTCCCGAGCTCTTCGCGAAGCTGAAATCGGCGAAGGTAGAAATCAAGAAAAAGCATCAAGTGTTGATGGTTGACAAGACCACTAATTTCAAGAAAAAGGGCAAAGAAAAATAAAGGGAACTTCAAGAAGAATGAGAAGCAAGTTGCCACTCCCGTGAAGAAGCCCAAGTTTGGACCCAAGCCTGAAACTGAGTGCTTCTACTGCAAAGGGACTGGTCCCTAGAAGCGGAACTACCCCAAATACTTGGTGGATAATAAGGATGGCAAAGTTAACAAAGGTATATTTGATATACATATTATTGATGTGTACTTTAGTAGTGTTCATAGTAACCCCAGGGTTTTTGATACCGGTTCAGTTGCTAGAATTAGTAACTAAAAATAGGAGTTGCAAAATGAACAAAGACTAGTTAAAGGGGAGGTGACGATGTGTGTTGGAAGTGATTCCAAGGTTGATAAGATCACCATCGCACACTCCCTTTACCTTCAGGATTAGTGTTGAACCTAAAATAAATGTTATTTGGTGTTTTTGTTAAGCATGAATATGATTGGATCATGTTTATTGAAATATGGTTATTCTTTTAATTCAAAGAATAATTATTGTTCTATTTACACGAATAAAACCTTCTATGGTCAAACACTCAATATAAATGGTTTATTGAATCTCGATTGTTGTAATATACATATTAATAATATTGATGCCAAAAGATGCAAATTTGATAATGATAGTGCAACATATTTGTGGCATTGCTGTTTAGGTCATATTGGTGTAAAACGCATGACGAAACTTCGTGCATATGGGCTTTTGGAATCACTTGATTATGAATCATTTGATTCTTGCGAACCATGCCTCATGGGCAAGATGACTAAAACTACGTTCTCCGGAACAATGGAGCAAGCTAATGACTTATTGGAAATAATACATATCAATGTACGCGGTCCGATGAGTGTTGAGGCTCACGGCGGGTATCATTATTTTCTGACCTTCACAGATGATTTGAGCAGATATGGGTATATCTACTTAATGAAACACAAGTTTCAAACATGAAAAGTTTAATGAATTTCAGAGTGAAGTGGAGAATCATTCTAACAAGAAAATAAAGTTTCTACGATCTGATCGCGGAGGCGAATATTTGAGTTATGAGTTTGACCTTCATTTAAAATAATGTGGAATAGTTTCACAACTCACACCACCTGGAACACTGCTAATTCTTGAGCTTGCGTTGGTTTTTCCCTTGAAGAGGAAATGGTGATGCAGCAAAGTAGAGTAAGTATTTCCTTCAGTTTTGAGAACCAAGGTATCAATCCAGTAGGAGACAACACACAAGTCACCGAATACCTGCATAAACAAACACCAACATGCACCCAGCGCGATAAAGGGGTTGTCAATCCCTTCACAGTTATTTGCAAAGTGAGATCTGATAGAGATGGACAAACGGTAAAGTAATGTTTTTGGTATTTTTGGTTTATGGAACGGAAAGTAAAAGATTGCAAAGGAAGTAAATAGGAAACTAAAATTGTAGATCGGAAACTTATATAATGGAAAGTAGACCCGGCGGCCATAGGTTTGACTAGAGGCTTCTCTCAAGATAGAAAATATTACGGTGGGTGAACAAATTACTACTGAGCAATTGATAGAAAAGCGCAAAGTTATGACGATATCTAAGGAAATGATCATGAATATAGGCATCACGTCTGTATCATGTAGACCGACTCCTGCTTGCACCTACTACTATTACTCAACACATCGACCGACTCCTACCTGCATCTAGAGTATTAAGTTCATGTAGAATAGAGTAATGCATTAAGTAAGATGACATGATGTAGAGGAATAAACTCAAGCAATATGATGTAAACCCCATCTTTTTATCCTCGACGGCAACAATACAATACATGTTGGTTCCCTTTCTATCACTAGGATCAAGCACCACAAGATTGAACCCAAGGATAAGCACTTCTCCAGTTGCAAGAAAAACCAATCTAGTCGGCCAAACCAAATCGATAGTTCGAAGAGACTTAAAAAGATATCAAATCATGCATATAATAATTCAGAGGAGATTCAAATAATATTCATAGATAAGTTGATCATAAATGCACAATTCATCGGATATCAGCAAACACACCGCAAAAAGAGTATTACATCAAATAGATCTCCAAGAACATCGAGGAGAACATGGTATTGAGGGTCAAAGAGAGAGAAGAAGCCATCTAGCTACTAGCTATGGAACTGTAGGTCTATGGTAAACTACTCACGCTTCATCGGAAGGGCAATGGTGTTGATGTAGAAGCCCTCCGTGATCGAATCCCCCTCCGACAGGATGCCGGAAAAGGCCCCTAGATGGGATATCACGGGTATAGAAGGTTGCGGCGGTGGAAAAGTGTATTTTTGGCTCTCCTGGTTGGTTTGGGAATACTTGAGAATATAGAGGCGGATGAAATAGGTCGATGGAGTCACGAGGGGCCCACAAGGGTGGGGGCGAGCCCTACCCCCTGGGCGCACCCTCCGTCCTTGTATCCACCTCGTGGCTTCCCTTACGTGTACTCCAAGTACTCCGGATGTCTTCTGGTCCAAGAAAAATCATCGCGAAAGTTTCATTCCGTTTGGACTTCATTTGACATTCCTTTGCTGTGAAACTCTAAAACAAGGAAAAAACAGGAACTGGCACTAGGCTCTAGGTTAATAAGTTACTCCCAAAAATAATATAAATTAGCATAATAATGCATATAAAACATCCAAAATAGATAATATAATAGCATGGAACAATAAAATATTATAGATACGTTGGAGACGTATCAAGCATCCCCAAGCTTAATTCCTGCTCATCCTCCAGTAGGTAAATGATAAAAATAGATTTTTTTATGTGGAATGCTACATAACATATTTATTCGTGTCATTTTCTTCATTGTGGCATAAATGTTCAGATGCATAAGATTCAAAACAAAAGTTTAATTTTGACATAAAAACAATAATACTTCAAGCATACTAACGAGGCAATTATGTCTTCTCAAAATAACATGGCCAAAGAAAGCTTATCCCTACAAAATCATATAGTCTGGCTATGCTCCATCTTCATCACATAAAATATTCAAATCATGCACAACCCCGATGACAAGCCAAGCAATTGTTTCATACTTTTGATGTTCTCAAACCTTTTCAACTTTCACACAATACTTGAGCGTGAGCCATGGACATAGCACTATAGGTGGAGTAGAAGGTGGTTGTGGAGAAGACAAAAAGAGGGAGATAGTCTCACGTCAACTAGGCATATTAATGGGCTATAGAGATGCCCATCAATGGATATCAATGTGAGTGAGTAGGGATTGCCATGCAACGGATGCACTAGAGCTATAATTTTATGAAAGCTCAAAAAGAAAACTAAGTGGGTGTGCATCCAACTTGCTTGCTCATGAAGACCTAGGGCAATTTAAGGAAGCCCATCGTTGGAATATACGAGCCAAGTTCTATAAGGAAAATTCGCACTAGTATATGAAATTGACAACATAGGAAACTGTCTATCATGAAGATCATGGTGCTACTTTGAAGCACAAGTATGGAAAAGGATAGTAATATTGCCCCTTCTCTCTTTTTCTGTCATTTTTTCTTTTTTTATTTCGTTTTGTTTTTTCTTTCTCTCCTTTTTTTTTTTTTCTCCTCTTTTCTTTCTTTCTTTTATTTCCTCACATGGGACAATGTTCTAAAAAGGAAGATCATCATACTTCTATTTACTTACAACTCAAAAATTACAACTTGATACTAGAACAAGATATGACTCTATATGGATGCCTCCGGCGGTGTACCGGGATGTGCAATGAATCAAGAGCGACATGTACAAAAAATGATGAACGGTGGCTTTGCCACAAATACGATGTCAACTACATGATCATGCAAAGCAATATGACAATGAAGATGCATGTCATAATAAACGGAACAGTTGAAAGTTGCATGGCAATATATCTCAGAATGGCTATGGAAATGCCATAATAGGTAGGTATGGTGGCTGTTTTGAGGAAGGTATATGGGGGTTTATGGTACCGGCGAAAGTTGCACGACACTAAGAGGCTAGCGATGGTGGAAGGGTGAGAGTGCGTATAATCCATGGACTCAACATTAGTCATAAAGAACTCACATACTTATTGCAAAAATCTATTAGTCATCGAAACAAAGTACTACGAGGATGCTCCTAGGGGGTAGATTGGTAGAAAATACCATCGCTCGTCCCCGACTGCCACTCGTAAGGACGACAATCAAAAAATATCTCATGCTCCAACTTCGTTACATAACGGTTCACCATACGTGCATTCTATGGGACTTGCAAACCTTAACACAAGTATTTCTCAAATTCACAACTACTCACTAGCATGACTCTAATATCACCATCTTCATAGCTCAAAACAATCATAAGGAATCAAACTTCTCATAGTATTCAATGCACTTTGTATGAAAGTTTTTATTATATCTCTCTTGGATGCCTATCATATTAGGACTAAATTTATAACCAAAGCAAATTACCATGCTATTTTAAAGACTCTCAAAATAATATAAGTGAAGCACGAGAGTTCATAAAATTCCATAAAATAAAACCACTCTCGTGCTCTAAAAAGATATAAGTGATGCACTAGAGCAAAATTGCCTAGCTCAAAAGATATAAGTGAAGCACATAGAGTATTCTAATAAATCACGATTCATGCGTGTCTATCTCAAAAGGTGTGTGCAACAAGTATGATTGTGGCAAACTAAAAAGCAAAGACTCAAATAATACAAGGCGCTCCAAGCAAAACACATATCATGTGGTGAATAAAAATATAGCCTCAAGTAAAGTTACCGATAGACGAAGACGAAAGAGGGATGCCTTCCGGGGCATCCCCATGCTTAGGCTATTGGTTGTCCATGAATATTACCTTGGGTTTCCTTGGGCATCCCAATCTTAGGCTCTTGCCACACCTTATTCCATAGTCCATCAAATCCTTACCCAAAACTTGAAAACTTCACAACATAAAACTCAACAGAAAATCTCATAAGCTCCGTTAGTATAAGAAAATAAATCACCACTTTTGGTATTGTTGTGAACTCAATCTTTATTTATATAGGTGTAATATCTATTGTATTCCAAATTTTCCGTGGTTCATACCCCCGATACGAGCCATAGATTTATCAAATTAAACAAACAACACATAGAAAACAGAATCTGTCAAAAAACAGAACAGTTTGTAGCAATCTGGATATTTCGAATACTTCTGTAACTCCAAAAATTCTGCAAAATTAGGATGACCTAAGAATTTTTTTTATTAATTCTCTTCGAAAAGAATTAGTATTTTATCACACTTCTTATAAAAATTAGAATTATTTTCCTGAGCGCAAAAGTTTCTGTTTTACAACAAGATCAAATCAACTATCACCGTAAGCTATCCCAAAGGTCTTACTTGGCACAAACATTAATTAGAACAGAAAACCACATCTAACCAGAGGATAGATGAATTATTTAATTCAAAATAGAACCTGAAAAGTAAAAACAGAAAATAAAATTGGGTTGCCTCCCAACAAGCACTATTGTTTAACGCCCCTAGCTTGGCATTGAGATTTTAATGATGCTCATATGAAAGACAAGAATTGAAGCACAAAGAGAGCATCAAAAAACACGTGAAAAACAAGTTTAAGTCTAACATGCTTCCTATGCATTGGGATTTTATAAGCAAACAAATTATCAAGGCAAGCAAAAACTACCATATGCAAGAAAGAAGAAAGAGATGATAGCAATCTCAACATGAAGAGAGGTGATTTAGTAACATGAAAATTTCTACAACCATATTTTCCTCTCTCATATATTACATGTAGGATCATAATCAAATTAAACAATATAGCTATCACATCAAATATTCTCAACACGATCCACATGCATGCAAAGTTGACACTCTTCCAAAATAGTGGGATTAACATTAACTAAAGTCACGACCTCTCCAAACCCACTTTTATCAAAAATTTCATAAGATTGAACATTCTCCAAATATGTGGGATCTAAATTTGACACTCTTCCATACTCACTTCCAATATTATTGCAAACATTATTATCAATCTCATATTCATCATGGGGCTTAAATAAATTTTCGAGACCATAAGAAGAATCACCCCTATCATGATCATTGCAACAAGTAGTGGACATAGCAAAACTAGCATCCCCTTGCATATCATTAACATAATTGACATTAGTAGAATTTATAACAACATCATTGAAATCATGCTTTTGATTCAAGGAACTATCAAGTATGGGTGCAATAGCAATAATCTCATGTTTAACATAAGGAACTATAGAAAATTCATCTCCACAAATATTGGCATCACGGCCATAAGAATAGCAAGCATCATGTTCATCAAGGGATATTTCAATCAAATCATTGGAATCATAATTATCTCTAGATTCATGCATATCATTATTTTCTTCCAAGGCAACGGTCATTCTCTTAATAAATTCCTTAACATAGGCATTATGAGCATAGTTTTCATAGCAATATTTAAGTATGTCGGAATTTTCAGATTTGTAGAGAGTAATATCATACTTTTCAATCAAAGAAGCAACTTAATGAGCACCCTTAAAGGCAAAAAATTCTTCAATTTGTTTGATATCATAGTAACTATAAACGCCCTTTTGATAAGAAGTAAGATTTCGTTATCATTAAACTCACATAGGTAGGGAAGGTGTTTTTAGGGTTCTTAGAGAAACAAGTAAAATCATAAATTTCACAAAGATTCCAAGCATAACACAACAAACTGTTTATTTGATTCCATAAGAGTCTCCGTTTTTTAGACAAACGGCGATGCACAAAATGAGCATGCTCATCTAAAGATTTTACCTCAACTAAACTAGTTGGGGTTTCAGCATGAGCACATACAGATCGAAGATGATCCAAGTAGAAAACTTTAAGTGGATCCATATCATTTTTAGCTAGAAAAGATGCAAGCAAATAGAAGGCACATGGAAACACAAACAAAAATACATACGGAAAGAAGGCGATGAAAAGGCAAAACTTTTTGAAAATCGTTTCAGAAGTGGGGGAGAGGAAAATGAGAGGTGAATGGTGAATAATGTAATGCAAGAGATGAGAGTTTATGATGGGTAATTGGTATGTCTTGATTTGGCGTAGATCTCCCCGGCAATGATGCCAGAAATTGGCAAGTTGACGGGAAACAAATCTTGACTTGACTTGGCGTAAATCTCCCCGACAACAGCGCCAGAAATTCTTGCTACTACTTCTTGGGCTTGCGTTGGTTTTTTCCTTGAAGAGGAAAGGGTGATGCAGCAAAGTAGAGTAAGTATTTCCCTTAGTTTTGAGAACCAAGGTATCAGTGTGGCGACCCGACCCGAATGGATCAAGTGCTCTGTGCTCAGGTGTCATCCCTGGATCAGTAATGCTGACACCACACAGTACATCGAAGGATTTATAGCAGAGTGGCAATCACACACTTATTACATCGTTGTCTCAAAGAGAACTTATTATAATAAATATGGCTTAAGGCCATCTAATAACGATAACAGCGGAAGACTCGGAAGATAAATGGGTCCATCAACTCCAATGGCATCACTGAGTATAGAACCACGACCTAAAAGCACCTTACTCGTCGTCTGAAAAGTCTACAACATGAGAAGTTGCAGCCCGAAAACGGGTCAGCACATGGAATATGCTGGCAAGGTAACACATAGAGAGTAATGGAATGAAACAGCTATACTATATGCATATATGGCTGGTGGAAAGCTCTATGGTTACAGTTTTGCGTAAAGCCAGTTTTTCCCTACTGCAAAGGAATAAATTTATTTAACTATCATGGTGGTTGTGAAACATCGAGAATGGTTGATAGCATTCCGATCCCAATTAAGTGAACAATTAAAACCCAACAACATTAATTAGAAGTAACATGTTGAGATTCACATGATATTCAAGTACTAGTTACTCAAGTTGTCCATAACCGGGGACACGGCTAATCATGATTAGTTTGTACACTCTGCAGAGGTTTGCGCACTTTTCCCCACATGACTCGATCGCCTCCGTTTGTTTTCTCGCACTACATGGTGTTTGAGAAACGGATGACCGGGACATAGTCTTTCAGAAGTGCTAGCACCTTACATGTGGGGTAGACCGTACCACCTACAACCCCTACATCTGCTAGTCCACCCCATAAGAGTTCGCACAACTTAGTCAACTACGCCAGAGCCCATAGTAGCATGTGGCTGCACACGGAAGTTTCTAGCATGAATTATCTTATGATCCCTTTGAGCCTGGGTGGCGGTCCGAAATAAAAACAGGCAAGTCCTGATAGACATCAGGTGCCTCAATCCACCCAGATGTGTGTTTAAGTTGCCACCTTAGACAAACCATTAAATTATCAACTCACATCTGTCATGGATATCACTCACCCAATCCACGTCTACTAGCATAGTATGGCATAATAAGCAAACGTAGAAGTAACTCCCAAAGGTTTCATAATAATACAGGTGATAGGTACTACCTCATCTACTTCCCATCCCACAATTTAATTAGATCCTAATCATGCAATGTGAGAGGATTGATCTAATGCAATAAAACATGGGTTGTAGAAAAGGTATGATCAAAGTGTTACTTGCCTTGCTGATGATCCGCGAGACCTAGGGTTTCGAAGTAACAGGCGGCGCAATCCGGGTGATCTATCACAGACAAACAACAAGCACACAATAAGTACTCATCTAATGCACAGGTAAAACTCGAACAAGAGAACGAACCAGAAAGTTCAACTTAAGAACTCCGGTTGCAAAGAAAGAACGAACCGAACAAAGAAACAGAAAACAAACGGCGGAAGAAAACAACTCGGTTCTAGCAAGTTGAAACTAGGTCAAATTTTACCGGGGCAAAAACTTGTTTAAGTTGATTAGACGGAACGGCGGTTTCGAAACGAAACTCCAGGCGCTTGAATCACCTGATTCCGATAAACGAGCGAGAAGAAAGACTAGAACGAAGATCGGATCTGAGATCGTGATCGCGGAATAAAACCGACGAAAAGGAAGAGACGAATGATTAAACGAACGGGCGTTGTTAACCGGGGAATAATCGGTGATCACGTTCGTTGAGACGAACGGTCCGAAAGAAGAACGAAAACCGATCTAGGGTTTTCGGAAAAGAAAACCGAAACAAAGAACGAAAGAAAACCGGAACGGTTAAGAAAGAACCGGAACAGTTTAGAAGAAAAACTGAACCGAGGGGAGAAAAAGAGACGCGGCGCGGGACAACCTCGGCGAGGCTCCGGCGAACGGCGGCGATGGCGGCTATAGGGCGGCGGCGGCGGCTATAGGGCGGCGGCGGCGGGTGAGGGGCGCGGGGTGGGGCGCTGCTAAGGAGGAGAGGGGCTTGGGATTGATGTGAGGAGAGGGGGGGGGTTGGGGTGTATTTATATAGGTGGGGGGGATTACTTGGGGTAGGGGGCAAGCAAAAGAGGGAAAACAAAACAAGGAAAGGGGGGGGGGCTAACCGGCCTAGAGTCCCTCTGGAACTCGGCCTAGAGCGAGGGAGGCGGCGGCCTGGCGCTGCGCCTGGCGCGCGCGCTGGCTGGGGAGGCGGCCGACTGGCTGGGCCTTTGGCCCGGCTGACCTTGGTCCCTTTTTTTTAACTGGATTCGCACGCAGAAAAACAATAGAAAACTAAACTAAACGAACTCCAAAATTACTAAAGTAAATTTTCCCCGACTCCTAAAAATGAGTCGAACAAAATGAACTTTACTCCGGACCTAGAATGCAATTTTTGAAAACGCGCATTTTTCCCTATCCAAATAAAAGCAAACGAAACTCCGGCAAAACCAAAATTTGATTTATTCATTAAATCTTCATTTTTCCTAAATTTGGGAAAGTCATATTATTCCCTCTCTTATATTTTTGATATTGGAAAAATAATTGAAGATGAAATAAATAAATCAAATGATCCTCTTTTCAAAATTTGAGAAAACTCTCAAATATGAAAATAACGAAATCTCCAACTCTCTCCGAAGGTCCTTGAGTTGCGTGAAATTTCTAGGATCAACCAAAATGCAAGAAAATATGATATGCATGATGATCTAGTGTATAACATTCCAAATTGCAAAATTTGGGATGTTACAAACCTACCCCCCTTAAGATGAATCTCGCCCTCGAGATTCGTGTTGGCTGGAAAATAGGTGAGGGTGGTCCTTGAGCAAATCTTCTTCTCTTTCCCAGGTGGCTTCATCCTCTGAGTGGTGGTTCCACTAAACTTTGCAAAACTTGATAACCTTGCTGCGGGTAACTCTGCTGGCATAATCGAGAAGCTTGACTGGCTTCTCCTCATACGTTAAGTCGTCCTTCAACTGAATCGCTTCGAGTGGCACGGTATCTCTTAGCGGTACCTCCGCCATCTCGGCATGACATTTCTTCAGCTGAGAAACATGGAATACATCATGAAATCCTGACAGCTCCTCTGGTAATTCCAACTTATAAGCGACTTCTCCCATACGTTGTAAGATCTTATACGGTCCAACGAAACGCGGTGCTATCTTTCCCTTAACTCCAAAGCGCTTAACTCCTCGAAATGGGGATACTCGGAGATAAACTCTGTCTCCGGTTTCGTAGACTGTCTCCTTGCGTTTAGAATCTGCGTAGCTCTTCTGCCTGGACTGGGCTACCTTGAGCCTATCGTGAATCAACTTAACTTTCCGTTCAGACTCCTTAATCAAATCTGGTCCAAAGAATTGACGGTCTCCAACTTCGTCCCATGACAACGGTGTCCTGCACCTCCTTCCGTATAAAGCTTCGAAAGGTGCCATCTTCAAACTGGTTTGGTAACTGTTGTTATAAGAAAACTCCGCATACGGCAAGTTATCGTCCCAACTAGATCCATAATCTAGTGCACAAGCTCTCAGCATATCTTCCAAAATCTGATTGACTCTCTCGGTCTGTCCATCTGTCTGTGGATGAAAAGCTGTGCTGAACTCTAGTCAGGTTCCTAAAGTTTCATGCAACTGATTCCAAAACTTTGAGGTAATTGGGTTCCTCTATCTGATACGATACTCCTCGGAACTCCATGCAAACAAATGATCCTAGTCATGTATATCTTCGCCAACTTAGCACTGGTGTAAGTGGCCTTAACTGGAATGAAATGTGCTACCTTCGTCAAATGATCAACTACTACCCATATCGAGTCATAGCCTGATTTTGTCCTGGGTAGTCCTGTGATAAAATCCATGCCTATCTTATCCCACTTCCATTCGGGTATCGGCAATGGTTGTAAAAATCCTGCTGGCTTCTGATGCTCTGCCTTTACTCTCTGACATACGTCACAAACTGCTACATATGCTGCAATATCCTTCTTCATTCCGGTCCACCAGAATGTTTCCTTCAAATCCAAATACATCTTGGTATTCCCTGGGTGAATCGAATACGGTGAATCATGTGCCTCTTGCAAAATCAACTTCCTGATCTCCGGGTCATTTGGCACATAGACACGGTCCTCAAACCATAGGGTATCGTGCTCATCCTCACGAAATCCCTTTGCTTTTCCTTCGCTCAATTTCTCTTTTATAGCAGCAATCTCCTTGTCAGATTTCTGAGCTTCTCTGATTTTATCCATCAATGTTGACTGAATCTCCAATGCTGCTACATAGCCTCTCGGAACTATTTCCAAACATAGCTCACGAAGGTTTTCTGTAACTCCTTGGGTATTTTCCCCGTCATTAGAGTATTGACATGGCTCTTACGGCTCAATGCGTCAGCTACTACATTAGCTTTTCCGGGATGGTAATGCAATCTCATGTCATAATCCTTGATGAGCTCCAACAATCTCCTTTGTCGGAGGTTCAACTCCTTCTGAGTGAAAATGTACTTCAAACTCTTGTGATCCGTGTACACCTCACAATGATTTCCAATGAGGAAATGTCTCCACATCTTCAATGCATGCACTACGGCTGCTAACTCCAAATCATGCGTGGCATAATTCAACTCATGAGGCTTCAGTTGCCGTGAAGCATACAAAACAACTCTCCCTTCCTGCATAAGCACTGCTCCAAGTCCTCAACGTGAAGCGTCGCAATACACCTCATAATCCTTTGTCTGATCTGGCAAAATCAATACTGGTGAGGTAACCAAGCGTTTCTTCAATTCCTGGAAACTAGCCTCACATTCCTCAGTCCAATTGAACTTAGTATCCTTCTTCAACAATTCAGTCATAGGCTTTGCAATCTTTGAAAAGTTCTCAATGAACCTCCGGTAGTATCCTGCGAGTCCAAGAAAACTCCGGATCTCTCCAACTGTCGTTGGTGCTTCCCATTCGGTTACGGTCTCAACCTTTGTGGGGTCCACTGCTATACCTTCTCCGGATATAACGTGTCCGAGGAATCCAACTTCCTTCAACCAAAACTCACATTTGCTGAATTTGGCGTATAACTGATGTTCCCTTAGTTTCTCCAAAACCAGATGCAAATGTTCCTTATGCTCCTCTTCATTCTTTGAATAAACTAGGACGTCATCAATGAACACTATGACGAACTTATCCAAAAACTCCATAAACACTTTGTTCATCAGGTTCATAAAATAGGCAGGTGCGTTAGTCAATCCAATTGACATAACGGTATACTCATGCAGTCCATATCTTGTGGTGAATGCTGTCTTAGGTATGTCCTGCTCTCGAATCTTCAATTGATGGTACCCTGATCGCAAATCGATCTTGGAAAACACTTTAGCTCCTTGCAACCGATCAAACAGATCATTAATCATTGGCACTGGGTACTTATTCTTGATGGTTACTCATTCAATCCTCGATAATCAACAACCATCCTTAATGATCCATCCTTCTTTTCCACTAGAAGTACGGGTGATCCCCAAGGCGAAGAACTTGGGCGAATGTAACCTTTATCCAATAACTCTTTAATCTGATTCTTAATTTCCACCAAATCCTTTGCTGGCATCCGGTACGGTCGCTTCGATATTGGGCCTGTACCTGGCAATAACTCAATCAAAAACTCAATGTCTCTATCCGGTGGCATGCCTGGCAACTCTTCTGGAAATACATCAGGAAAATCCTTTACCACTGGTACTTCCTCCTGCACAACACCTGTTAGGCAATTCACTTGTGTCCTTTTTGGTACATGCCGGGATACATACTTGATCCTTCTCCCTTCTGGTGTGGTAAGCAAAATTGACTTACTAGCACACTCAATATTCCCTTTATACTTTGATAACCAATCCATGCCTAATATCACATCCAATCCTTGAGATTCCAATACTATTAGGTCTGAGGGAAAAACATAGTTACCAATCCTTAATGGTAACCGATCACACCATAAACTTGCCACATACTCTGCTCCTGGCGAGGTTACTAACATGGGTGACCTAAGGGCTTGGGTTGATAGGTTATACTTATCCACAAATCCCCTTGAGATGTATGAATGCGATGCACCAGTATCAAAAAGAACAAGTGCAGTAAATGACTTAACCAAAAACTTACCTATTACTGCATCGGGCTGAGCTTCAACCTCCTCCACGCTAACGTGGTTCACCTGTCCCCTGTTGAAAGGGTTCGGCTTCTTTCCAGAACTTCCATTGCCATTTCCATTCTGGCCTTCGGGACATCCATTGGCATAATGTCCGGTCTTGGAACACTTGAAACAGGCGACTTGACTCAGGTCTCTCTTGGTTGGGGTCGATGGGGTGGTCCGGTTCTGGCCGTTGCTTCCTCCATTCCCATTGCCATTCTTGTGGCCATTATGGTTGTATGAACTACCTCCTCCATGGGTATGCTGAAACTGAAATCCCGGTTTAGGGGTAAAACGGGGCTTCTGCTGGGCTCCAGAGTTATACTTCCCCTGTCCATACTTCCTCTTATGGTTCTCAATCTGTTGTTGCTTTCCTTCAATCATGATGGCACGATCTACCAACTCCTGGTAGTTGTTGAAACTTGCTACCATCAATTTCATGCTTAGTTCATCATTCAGTCCTTCCAGAAACTTCTCCTGCTTAGCTGCATCCGTAGCAACGTCATCTGGGGCATAACATGCTAACTTGCTGAAATCGTCAACGTACTGGCCAACTGTCCTTCCTCCTTGGCGTAAGTTGCGAAACTCACGCTTCTTCATGGCCATAGCTCCTGCTGAAACATGGGCAGTGCGGAAAGCTTGCTGAAACTGATCCCATGTGACAGTGTCAACTGGGTAAGTGGCTGTGAAATTCTCCCACCATGCTGCCGCGGGTCCGTCAAGCTGATGTGCGGCAAACTTCACTTTCTCACCATCCTTGCATCCTGCAGTGGTCAACTCCCTTCCTATCTTGCGGAGCCAATCGTCTGCTACTATTGGCTCGGTGCTACTGGAAAACACCGGCGGATTCAGCCTAAGGAAACGGGCTAAATGGTCAACAGGTGGTGGTGGTGGGTTGTTGTTGTTGTTCTGCTCGTTCTGGACTAACATCTGCATCAATTAATTCTGCTGCTGGATCAACTGAGTGAGCTCCGGTGGGAATCCATTGTCACGTCTCGGAGGCATCTGAGGGTTTAGAAAAGACGAGAATTAAGAATAGAGTGAGGTCTAAAGGGAAAATACTACCCCAATGCACATGAGCAAAAGCACACAAAATCACTTCATTCAATCAAACAAGGGCTTACAAACGGTCTAACTATCGCAAAAGTGCTCGAACTATTGTGTTTACATGGGGGAATACTACTACTATCTGGTGGTCATCTAGAAATTTGAACCGGTGGAAGACTCCATGATATCTGCTCCAGCTTCATCTTCAAAGTCGGGTTCACTTGGATCTGAATCGGTGTCGTCGATGATGATGTAGTTGTCCGGACATGCGACGTACTCGTCTTCCTCCTTGAATGCTAACTTCCTCTTGAGTTCTTCAATCTCCTGCTTAAGATCGCCATTGTGTCTTGCTAGAGCTACGATCTCGTCCATGTAGTCCTTGCGTGTAGACTTCAGTTCTCCTTGTAGCTCGATGATCCTTTCCTTTGCATTCTTCAACTCTATCATATCATTGCACATCTGGTTCTTGTGGCGTCGAATGTGCTGGTTTAACTCCTGGATGAAAGCTGCAATGGATCTGTCCTTCTTGGTGCTGACTAACTCCCATTGTTCATCTCGGCGTCCGCAAATCTGGTAGATAGTGTCCTTGAGGTCTTCTTGGTAAACTTGTCCAATGCGTCCTATGGTGATATGAGCTGCCATGCTCCTTCCCAGACTCCAGGTTGCTGCATTGAAAACACTATCTATGGGCTTCGTGATTGGTGCGAATGTCCTTCCCAGAACGTGAGCTTGAATCTTCCAGCGCTCCTCTTCAGGCAGAGTGACGTTGAAGGTTCCCGTGAAGCTTGGTAATCCGATATTCAGGTACTTGGTGACTTCCTTTAGGTGAAATCCAAATGGTGTGCCTTCATCCGGTTGAGCGTACTTAATCTTCGCATTCGTCATCCTAAAAGAGTAGAAAAGATGAGGAGTTAGAAAATGAGAAGAGAATGGTGATCTATGGCTTTAACTTAGTGGTCGTGTCCTACAGTCAGAGTGTGCTCTGATACCATCTCTGTGGCGACCCGACCCGAATGGATCAAGTGCTCTGTGCTCAGGTGTCATCCCTGGATCAGTAATGCTGACACCACATAGTACATCGAAGGATTTATAGCAGAGTGGCAATCACACACTTATTACATCGTTGTCTCAAAGAGAACTTATTACAATAAATATGGGTTAAGGCCATCTAATAACGATAACAGCGGAAGACTCGGAAGATAAATGGGTCCATCAACTCCAACGGCATCACTGAGTATAGAACCACGACCTAAAAGCACCTTACTCGTCGTCTGAAAAGTCTGCAACATGAGAAGTTGCAGCCCGAAAACGGGTCAGCACATGGAATATGCTGGCAAGGTAACACATAGAGAGTAATGGAATGAAACATCTATACTATATGCATATATGGCTGGTGGAAAGCTCTATGGTTACAGTTTTGCGTAAAGCCAGTTTTTTCCTACTGTAAAGGAATAAATTTATTTAACTATCATGGTGGTTGTGAAACATCGAGAATGGTTGACAGCATTCCGATCCCAATTAAGTGAACAATTAAAACCCAACAACATTAATTAGAAGTAACATGTTGAGATTCACATGATATTCAAGTACTAGTTACTCAAGTTGTCCATAACTGGGGACACGGCTAATCATGATTAGTTTGTACACTCTGCAGAGGTTTGTGCACTTTTCCCCACATGACTCGATCGCCTCCGTTTGTTTTCTCGCACTACATGGTGTTTGAGAAACGGATGACCGAGACATAGTCTTTCAGAAGCGCTAGCACCTTACATGTGGGGTAGACCATACCACCTACAACCCCTACATCTGCTAGTCCACCCCGTAAGAGTTCACACAACTTAGTCAACTACGCCAGAGCCCATAGTAACATGTGGCTGCACACGGAAGTTTCTAGCATGAAATATCTTATGATCCCTTTGAGCCTGGGTGGCGGTCCGAAATAAAAACAGGCAAGTCCTGATAGACATCAGGTGCCTCAATCCACCCAGATGTGTGTTTAAGTTGCCACCTTAGATAAACCATTAAATTATCAACTCACATTTGTCATGGATATCACTCACCCAATCCACGTCTACTAGCATAGCATGGCATAATAAGAAAACGTAGAAGTAACTCCCAAAGGTTTCATAATAATACAAGTGATAGGTACTACCTCATCTACTTCCCATCCCACAATTTAATTATATCCTAATCATGCAATGTGAGAGGATTGATCTAATGCAATAAAACATGGGTTGTAGAAAAGGTATGATCAAAGTGTTACTTGCCTTGCTGATGATCCGCGAGACCTAGGCTTTCGAAGTAACAGGCGGCGCAATCCGGGTGATCTATCGCAGACAAACAACAAGCACACAATAAGTACTCATCTAATGCACAGGTAAAACTCGAACAAGAGAACGAACCAGAAAGTTCAACTTAAGAACTCCGGTTGCAAAGAAAGAACGAACCGAACAAAGAAACAGAAAACAAAGGGCGGAAGAAAACAACTCGGTTCTAGCAAGTTGAAACTAGGTCAAATTTTACCGGGGCAAAAACTTGTTTAAGTTGATTAGATGGAACGGCGGTTTCGAAACGAAACTCCAGGCGCTTGAATCACCTGATTCCGATAAACGAGCGAGAAGAAAGACTAGAACGAAGATCGGATCTGAGATCGCGATCGCGGAATAAAACCGACGAAAAGGAAGAGACGAACGATTAAACGAACGGGCGTCGTTAACCGGGGAATAATCGGTGATCACGTTCGTTGAGACGAACGGTCCGAAAGAAGAACGAAAACCGATCTAGGGTTTTCGGAAAAGAAAACCGAAACAAAGAACGAAAGAAAACCGGAAAGGTTTAGAAGAAAAACTGAACCGAGGGGAGAAAAAGAGACGCGGTGCGGGACAACCTCGGCGAGGCTCCGGCGAACGGCGGCGACGGCGGCTATAGGGCGGCGGCGGCTATAGGGCAGCGGCGGCGGGTGAGGGGCGCGGGGTGGGGCGTGGCTAAGGAGGAGAGGGGCTTGGGATTGATGTGAGGAGAGGGGGGGTTTGGGGTGTATTTATATAGGTGGGGGGGATTACTTGGGGTAGGGGGCAAGCAAACGAGGGAAAACAAAACAAGGAAAGGGGGGGGCTAACCGGCCTAGAGTCCCTCTGGGACTCGGCCTGGAGCGAGGGAGGCAGCGGCCTGGCGCGGCGCCTGGCGCGCGCGCTGGCTGGGGAGGCGGCCGGCTGGCTGGGCCTTTGGCCCGGCTGGCCTTGGTCCCTTTTTTAACTGGATTCGCGCGCAGAAAAACAAAAGAAAACTAAACTAAACGAACTCCAAAATTACTAAAGTAAATTTTCCCCGACTCCTAAAAATGAGTCGAACAAAATGAACTTTACTCCGGACCTAGAATGCAATTTTTGAAAACGCGCATTTTTCCCTATCCAAATAAAAGCAAACAAAACTCCGGCAAAACCAAAATTTGATTTATTCATTAAATCTTCATTTTTCCTAAATTTGGGAAAGTCATATTATTCCCTCTCTTATATTTTTGATATTGGAAAAATAATTGAAGGTGAAATAAATAAATCAAATGATCCTCTTTTCAAAATTTGAGAAAACTCTCAAATATGACAATAACGAAATCTCCAACTCTCTCCGAAGGTCCTTGAGTTGCATGAAATTTCTAGGATCAACCAAAATGCAAGAAAATATGCTATGCATGATGATCTAGTGTATAACATTCCAAATTGCAAAATTTGGGATGTTACAATCAGTCCAGTAGGAGACAACACACAAGTCACCGAATACGTGCACAAATAAACACCAACTTGCACCCAACGCGATAAAGGGGTTGTCAATCCTTTCACGGTTATTTGCAAAGTGAAATCTGATAGAGATGGATAAACGGTAAAGTAATGTTTTTGGTATTTTTGGTTTATGGAAAAAAAGTAAAATATTGCAAAGGAAGTACATAGGAAACTAAAATTGTCGATCGGAAACTTATATAATGGAAAGTACACCCGGGGGCCATAGGTTTCACTAGAGGCTTCTCTCAAGATAGAAAATATTACGGTGGGTGAACAAATTACTGCCGAGCAATTGATACAAAAGTGAAAAGTTATAACGATATTTAAGGCAATGATCATGAATATAGGCAACACGTCCGTATCAAGTAGACCGACTCCTACCTGCATGTACTACTGTTACTCCACACATCAACTGACTCCTGCCTGCATCTAGAGTAATAAGTTCATGAAGAACAGAGCAACACATTAAGTAAGATGACATGATGTAGAGGAATTAACTCAAGCAATATGATGTAAACCCCATCTTTTTATCCTCGATGGCAACAATACAATATGTGTCGGTTCCCCTTCTATCACTGGGATCAGGCACTGCAAGATTGAGCCCAAAGCTAAGAACTTCTCCCATTGCAAGAAAAACCAATATAGTTGGCCAAACCAAATCGATAGTTCAAAGAGACTTACAAAGATATCAAATCATGCATATAAGAATTCTGAGGAGATTCAAATAATATTCATAGATAAGCTGATCATAAATCCACAATTCATCTGATCTCGGGAAACACATCGCAAAAAGAGTATTACATTGAATAGATCTCCCAGAACATCGAGGAGAACATGGTATTGAGAATCAAAGAGAGAGAAGAAGACATCTAGCTACTAGTTATGGACACATAGGTCTGTGGTAAACTACTCATGCTTCATCGGAAGGGCCATGGTGTTGATATAGAAGCCCTCCGTGATCGAATCCCCCTCCGGCAGGACGCCGAAAAGGCCCCTAGATGGGATCTGATGGGTACAGAAGGTTGCGGCGGTAGAAAAGTGTTTTTGTGGCCCTCCTGGTTGGTTTGGGAATATTTGAGAATATATAGACAGAAGAAAGAGGTCGGTGGAGTCACGAGGGGCCCACAAGGGTGGGGGCACGCCCTCCGTCCTCGTGGCTTCCTTGACGTGTAC
Organism: Triticum urartu; assembly: GCF_003073215.2. Classification (NCBI taxonomy): domain Eukaryota; kingdom Viridiplantae; phylum Streptophyta; class Magnoliopsida; order Poales; family Poaceae; genus Triticum; species Triticum urartu. Next base: position 279,451,937 of record NC_053022.1, read on the forward strand.
TCCAAGTCCTCTGTATGTCTTCTGGTCCAAGAAAAATCATTGCGAAAGTTTCATCCCGTTTGGACTCCGTTGGATACTCCTTTTCTGCGAAACTCTAAAACAAGGGGAAAAACAGGAACTGGCACTGGGCTCTAGGTTAATAGGTTAGTCCCAAAAATAATATAAAATAGCATAATAATGCATATAAAACATCCAAAACAGATAATATAATAGCATGGAATAATAAAAAAATTATAGATACGTTGGAGATGTATCAACCACCACAATGTAATGGTATGTCTGAATGTCGTAACCGTACTTTATTAGATATGGTGTGATCTATGATGTCTCTTACCGATTTTCCTTTATCATTTTGGGGTTATGCATTAGACACATGCGCATTCACGTTAAATAGGGCACCATCTATATCCATTGAGACGACACCGTATGAACTGTGGTTTGGCAAGAAACCTAACCTGTCATTTCTTAAAGTTTGGAGTTCACTCTTATGTCAAAAGGCTTTAGCCTGATAATCTCGAACCCAGATCAGAAAAGTGCATCTTCATAGGAAACAATTGGGTACACCTTCTACCACATATCTGAAGGCAAGATCCTTGTTGCCGAGAATGGAACCTTTCTAGAGAAGGAGTTTCTCTCAAAAGAAGTGAGTAGGAGGAAAGTAGAACTTGATGAGGTAATTGTACCTTCTCTCAAGTTGGAAAGTAGCTCATCAGAGAAATACGTTCCCATGATGCCTACACCAACTAGAGAGGAAGCTAATGATGATGATCATGAAACTTCAGATCAAGTTACTACTGAACCTCGTAGGTCAACTAGAGCACGATCCTGACACGTCTCCAATGTATCTATAGTTTATGAAGTATTCATGCTGTCATATTATCATTCTTGGATGTTATACAATCATTCCATAGCAACTTTATATCATTTTTTGGGAATAACTATTGACCTAGTGCCCAGTGCCAGTTGCTATTTTTTGCTTGTTTTTTATATCACAGGAAATCAATATCAAATGGAGTCCAAACATCGCGAAACTTTTTTGTGGATTTTTGATGGACTAGAAGACATCCATTGGGCCAGAGCAACACTTGGGGGGTGCCTCGAGGAGGGCAAAACCTACCAGGGCGCGCCTGGGCGGCTAGGTGGGTTGTGCCCACCTTGGTGGCCTCCCACACTCCCTCTTTGCCCTATAAATTCCCATATATTCCAAAAACCCTGGGGCAACCCTAGATTAGAAGTTCCACTGTCACAAGGATCTGTAGCCACTGAAAACCAACCTAGACCCCGTTCCGACACTCTGCTGGAGGGGGAAATCATCATCGGTGGCCATCTTCATCATCCCATCGGCCACCACGATTAGGAGGGAGTGGTCCACCCTCGGGGCTGAGGGTTTGTACCAGTAGCTATGTGTTTAATCTCTCTTTCTCTTGTGTTCTTGATGGCATGATCTTGATCTATCGGGGGCTTTGTTAATATAGTTGGATCATATGGTGTTTTCCCCTCTCTATCTTGGTGTGATGAATTGAGTTTTTCCCTTTGAGATTTCATTGTTATCGGATTGAATACTTTTATGGATTTGAGAGCACTTGACATATGTTTTGCATATGAATACTCGTGGTGATAATGGAGTATCATATTGATTCACTTGATATGTGTTTTGGCATTCAACTCGCAGATTCCCACGGTGACATTGGGGTAATCTATGCATAGGGGTGGATGCACGTTCTCATATTTTGTTTCTCCGGTAGAAATCTTGGGGCACTCTTGGAAGTTCTTTGTGTTGGATTGAGTATTATGAATCTAAAATTATTTGGTGTTATTTTAGTATGAACTCTTGGATAGATTGATGGGAAAGAATAGCTTCGAGGTGGCTTCGTACCCTACAAACGATTTCCTCTTATGTTCTCCGGTAGATAGGAACTTTGGAGTGATTCTTCGTCGCACGTTGAGGGATGGTTATATAATCCGATTATATTAGCATTGTTGGGAGATTGCACTAGCGGAAGTATGGACCTTAGGCCTCATTTTCAAGCATTGCAATACGGTTTGTGCTCCATTTTATCAATTGCTAGCTTGCTGTTTTTTATTTTTCTTATTACAAAAATCAATATCTACTCTCCATATTACACTTGTATCACCATCTCTTCGCCAAACAAGTGCACCTATACAAATTACCATTGTATTTGGTGTGTTGGGGACACAAGAGACTTTTTATTATTTGGATGCAGGGTTGTTTGAGAGAGGCCATCTTCATCCTACGCCTCCCACGGATTGACAAACCTTAGGTCATCCACTTGAGGGAAAATTGCTACTATCCTACAAAACTCTACGCTTGGAGCCCCAACACTTGTCTACAAGAATAAAGTTTCGTTGTAGACATCATACTCTTTTCTGGCGCCGTTGCCGGGGAGGCGAGTGCTTGAAGGTATATCTTTATATCTTGCTATTTAATTTTTTATTTTCTTGTTTTATCACTAGTTTGGTTTATAAAAAGAAAATAAAAAAATGGAATTGAGGTTGCATCATATTATTCATCATTGTAATGTCTTTCATGAAAATGATGGAAAGGAAAATTGTGCTCAATTTATAGAAGAAGAACTCAATAGAGTGTTTGGTATAAATGATGAGCATGATTGCAATGTTGTTAGTATGCATTCTTTGAATATACATCATGCTAATGATATGCATAGCCATAAGCTTGGGGATGCGATGTTTGATGAAGATGGTATTTTTAGTCCCCCATGATTTGATGTGCAAATTTGTTATAATCATTGCATGCCTCCTATTTATGATGATTATAATGATGAAAGTGGATTTTGAGAGGTCATGACTTTATTTAGTGATGAATCCACCATTTTGGATGAGGCTTCAATTGACTATGATAATAAAGTTGCTATCTATGATGATTATGGTGATGACATGTATGCTATAAAGAATAATGATAACCATGCAACTTGTCATCATGATTTTAATTTTTACTCTCATGATAGTTATTTTGTTGAGTTTGCTCCCACTACTATTGATGAGAAGAAATTTGCTTATGTGGAGAGTAATAAGTTTTCTATGCTTTTGTGTCATGAAAAGAATGCTTTATGTGATGGTTAGATTGTTCAATTTCTTCATGATTCTACTGAAAATTATTATGGGGGGAGGAACTTATGCTTGTAGGAATTTCAATAATATCAGGTTTCCTCCCCATGTGTTGAAAATCTTGAAGTTTAGCTTGTTTTGCCTTCCTATGCTAGTTGATTCTTGTTCCCATAAGTTGTTTGATCACAAAATCCCTATGCATAGGAAGTGAGTTAGGCTTAAATATGCTTTCCATGTGTTTCATGATGCTCTTGTTATGTTTCAATTCTTATCTTTTATGCGAGCATCATTGAAATCATCATGCCTAACTAAAAAGGCATTAAGGAAAAGCGCTTGTTGGGAGACAACCCAACACTTTTACCTACTGTTTTGGTGTGTTGACATGATTAGGCTATTTTAGTAATCATGTTTTATAGCTTTTGTTCAATAAAGTGCCAAGTAAAGCCTTTGGGATTATGTTTGGTGATAGTTGATTTAATCTTGCTGAAAAACAGAAACGTTTGCACCTAGTAAAATAATTTTCGTTTTCTACAAAGGCACGATAAAATCCTGATTATTTTTGCACAAGATTGATATACAAATTTCCCAGGTTTTCCTAATTTATTCGAATTTTTGGAGTGGCAGAAGTATGATTGTTGTCCAGATCATTACAGACTGTTTAGTTTTTGACAGATTCTGTTTTCAATGCATAGTTTGCTTCTTTTCTAGTTTCTATGGCTTATGTTGCTCAATATAAATTGTGGAAATGATATGATACTGTAGGCATTGTGTGGAAACAATTATGAATCCTGTCTTTGACAGTACCAAAGTGAATGGTTTGCTCTTTATCATACTAACCTATCTCATGAAGTTCTGTTAAGTTTTGTGTGATTGAAGTTTTCAAGTTTTGGGTGAGATATCGATATGAGGAGAATAAGGAGTGACAATACCCTAATATTGGGGATTCCCAAGGCACCCCAAGTTAATATTCAAGGAATATTCAAGCAACTAAGCTTGGGGATGCCCCGGAAGGCATCCCCTCTTTCGTCTCCAACATTATAGGTAATCTTACTTGGGGCTATATTTTCATTCGTCACATGATATGAGTTTTGCTTGGAGCATCATTTTATTTTGTTAGTATTTGCTTGATGTTATTTATAACAATATTTTGCATATTTTATTTCAATAAAAAGCCAAGTGTAGCCTTTGCCATGCTTATTTTGCAAGTCTATATGTGGCTGCTTGAAAACAGAAAGTTTATCGCTGTTGCAAAAATTCCATAGAAAATTCAGAATGTGATAAAATGTTGAAACTTTTTGGATAATAATCTCTGATAAATTTTCTACGGTTTGGTAAATTTTCATAATTTTTGGAGTTAAATAAGTATTGATACTCTTGCATTCTTTACATACTGTACTGTTTTGGCAGATTGCTGTTATGTTTGCATTGTTTGTATATGTTTGCTTGTTTAATGATTCTATTTGAGGATAGGAATATTAAATATGCAGAGGCATTTAGTATGCAATGTTAAATAATGATTTTCGTGATTTTCTACAGTAGAGAATGATAAGGTTTTTGCATTGATTTATACTAACTTATCTCACGAGTTCTTGTTGAGTTTTGTGTGGATGAAGTTTTTAAGATTTAGGGAAACCGTGATATAAAAGGAATTAAGGAGACACAAATGCTCAAGATTGGGGATGCCCAATGCATCCCAATATAACATTCCAAGAAGTCTCAAGCATCTAAGCTTGGGGATGCCCCGGTAGGCATCCCACCTTTCTTCATCAATAATTATCGGTTAGCCTCGGTTGCGCCTAAGTTTTTACTTCTTCACATGAGTGGTGCTATTCTTGGAATGTAATTTTGTTTTGTTTTGCTTGCTGTTTTAATAAAATACTTAGATCTGAAAGTTTTTAAATAAGAGAGAGTCGTCAAATAGCTACCCATTTACTTAACTACTTGTTTGATCCTCACATATCTTTTTGGAGTAGCTTGTCATGTACTCTTGTGCTTCACTTATATCCTATGAGTAAATTGTTGAATGAATTGAATATCCTGAAGTTGAAATTATATGTTCATATCATGCCTAGTGGTAGGTTCACATTGGGTTTAGAAAGTGAAATCTTTTGAAGCTTGACAATCACAATATAGGTCGTGCAAGCAATTCCTGAATGATTACTATAAGGAAGAGAACTTTCACATGCAAATACAATATCTTGGAAATCTTTTGTGATTGTGAGCCCCCATCAAAATATTATATGCCAAAATTGTTGACGTTGGACAACTAAGACAACGTGATGGTTATGTTTGTTCATATTCACATACACTAGTACGCGTCGGTGCTATACAAACCCCTTTCCGCGACGGCATTTGGAACCGTCGCCTAGTGAGTGACGGTGATAGGGGGGTCCTTCCCACATGACCCAGAAACCGTCGGGGATAGGGACCCTACAGTACTCCTACTCATTTGTGCTCGCATTGCCATCGCAGTCGGTATTCTGTGGTGCTACGTTTACGATGCATGGCCCATCACAAACGGTTCACTATTATAGAACGTGTATGATAAGCATACAATCACACACATTCGCTTTTCCCAAACCATATGCGATAACTAATTAAGAAGATTAGCTAATCCTCGTACGAGTGTCGGACAGGATTACGTAATGTCGGACCGTCGTAACATCGTCGTACATGACAACTACCGCACACGCTATTCTGTGGTCCAACGTTTACGATGCATACTTCATCAGAAATAGTTCATGGTTGTGAATCGTGTACGACAAGGCAACTAACACAAACGTTTAGTTTGCCCACACCGTTTGTGATATTGTCTGACATCGTACACGCTTTGCAAACGGCAACTGTGTGCATGCTTGCACACATTTCCTCTCTGTGAACCGTCTCGAATTAAGGTGTATATCGCAAACGTTTGTGTTTTACCAACTGTGTGTGCCGTAAAAACGTGGAGAGCATAATTTTACCGTAATTTAATTGCTGCTTTTTCAAATTGTACCGGATTTGAAATTGAATTTGAATGTATGCTACAACTTTATTCATATCCATCAGGTTCAAACAAGCAATGCATTATTCGATTCATAGGTACATCCTCTTGTGATGGCTGACCGCCCATCCTTCACGGTCTTCATGAAAACATCTAGATAATCATCGTGCTCTGGTAGAATTACTTTAACCTTTGCATGCCCACCAATCATGTAGTTTGAGAGGTAATCTTGAGTAAATTGTTTTGGAAACCACTGCAAAGGAAAAAGATCCAGACATTGTCATCTAACACAACTCATTATGGGCAGTAAAAAGAAGGCTGCAGAGTTCTTACTTACCATCCTGAAGTTCGCTGTTGTCTTGGATAAAGTGTAAACAATTAGTTTAATTGCCATCTTTGGACCCATTTTACTAACAATCTTTATCAGCTTCCTCACTTGATGCTGGTTCATCGATATCTCATTGCCCCATAGGCAGAAAGGATCGAAGCGCGGATCTTTACCAATGACACACTATTGCAGGATGGTCCAAATGCGACAGTCGATCAGAGGCCCTTCGAAGAAACTGTGTGTGATGCCATAATCGCAAACGGTGGTGTAAAAAACCCATACAAAGGCGTAAAATGTTTGCGATGGAGGATGCATCAAACACGGTTCATAATTTAGTTGCGTGTGCGATGCAAGGCATACGGTTCAGCTCAATGAACTTTTTGTGATGAGGAAGCACAAAAGAAACGGGAAGTCATATGAAGGTGTGTGCGATATACAGCATACGGTTCACTGGGATGAACTGTGTGTGATTAGGGAACACAATGGAAACGGTTCAACTGAACAAGATGTGTGTGATACGCGACAAACAGGTCCGTAATATGAAATGTATGCGAAGACCAATAATAACATAGACGATTGCTGCTAATAAGCCGTGTGAATTGCTCTGTCTACAATAGAATAACATGTATATATATATAACTAAAATAAACATCCAATTACATAAGTGACTATACAGATCATTTGCACACATCTCAATAAACAATTGCATGCATTCTAAAGTAGGAGAAATGATCGTCTAGTCATCTACTTCTTGTGACGCTTCTGCCACTGCTATGTGGCTCGATCCCTCGTCTGGGTTAGGAAGAAGACAGTTCCTCGTGTCAACGATACGCCTGTACATCTCGTAGCTTGTGTACGCGTCCATGGCCGCGTACTTGACATGTTGTTCATCCAGTCTCTTATGCCACACACTATGCCAGGCATTCCTGTCCTTATTGCTCTCTTTCTTCATCTTCGCGTCGTAGGGGTCGATGATGGCTGAGGAGAGGTCAACTAGGGAGTTCAGTTTGCTTTTTTCGCTGCCCCAGACCTTGTAGAGGTGCTGGATGTTGACAAGATTCGGGCATTTCAAGTCACTAACCTTGAGCGCTTTTAGATCGTTGGTTGTGTCGACCGTAGAGAAACTGTAGTCGGAGCTGTTGATAAACTTGGAGAAACGCTCGCAAGGCCTTGTGGCAAGGTGGAAGTGGTAGACGAGGACGTCATGTCGCACGCACAACTGGGCGACGGCAACCTTCTGATCGTGCCGGGCATGACCGATGGTGTACTCGAGGTCGAAGTCGACCACTCGATACTTGTCCTCGGCAAGGAACTGCTCCATAGTTTGGATGGAGCTCTCCACCGAGACCGGATAATTCGTGTACACCACCAAGAGGGCCTTCCCCCTCACGTGGGTGTCCACTACATGATGCGTGGTGAACTGCCCTCCGTTGTCGTCGTCGGCCGCTGGGAGTGCCATTGGAGCCACGAGGAGCGCCATTGGAACCGCTGGATGTCCTCTCTGTATGTGTCCTCGTGGGTGTGCTTATTGCGACGTGTGAGACAAGAGATGAAGGTAAATGGCCGTAGGAATAAAAGGGGGTCGGGCGGCGTGGATTCTCGGCGCATCCGCATGGCAGTTTTCGCAGTGGGTAACTGCATCATCATGCCGCGCCCGGTGCAACCGCTTGCACACGAACGTGCGTGATCGTGTGCCGACCCAAAACACTGGCAGCGCGCATGGAGGGACGAGGGCAGAGGACACGGAGGGACACGAGAGCAGAGCGTGCGCGGCGGGACGCGAGCAGAGCACGCCGCGACCGCCTGAACCGCAAGCAACCACATGCATGGAGCAGTTGAACACGCAGTAAATGGTCGCCTACAAGCCGGCCGACAGTTGCGTCGCTGCGTAGAGAGCGGCTGTGTGGTGCCACCTCCGTCTAGTCTATAGTCTCCTTTATATTCCGTGCCATACTTTGTCCTCAAATTTAACCAACAAAATGTTAATGCATGTTTTAAAAATTATATAATTGGAAACTATGTTCAAATACAAATCTAACTATATAATCTTTGGCGACATGCATTTGTATTTTATTAGTTAAATCATACTTATAAACCAGGACGGTGGTATAGTAGGTAATTAAATCACAAACGTTTTTTTGTTAACCGTATGTGTACGTGGCCTTTCGTCCTCCTCTCGCACGTCTTGTCACCCCGCTGCCGCAGACGGCTTACAGCGCAAGCTTGCGCAGCGCGCGGGGGCATTCTTTTTGCCAAATGGTGGCGCCAATGAATCGTCGGTGAGACTGTTCCCGCACAACCTCGCAGGTTCCCGCGCAAGCTTCCCACCTGACTCGGTGAAATCCCCCAAAATCCCAATGCTTACCGGCTAGCTATAAAAACCCTCATGGCCGCCGAGTCCTGCGTTGCATTTCCCCCTCCATCCCGGTAGCTTATCTCGTCTGCTTCTCCCACATTCGGCAATGGCACCTGTCCGTCGTCGTCGCTCAGCCACTCCCCTGTTGATACGTCTCTGTCGTATCTACTTTTCCAAACACTTTTTCCTTGTTTTGGACTCTAACTTGCATGATTTGAATGGAACTAACCCGGACTGACGCTGTTTTCAGCAGAATTGCCATGGTGTTATTTTTGTGCAGAAATAGAAGTTCTCGGAATGACCTGAAAATCAACGGAGATTATTTTTGGAATATATAAAAAATACTGGAAGAAGAATCCACGTCAGGGGGCCCACACCCTGTCCGTGAGGGTAGGGGCGCACCCCCTGCCTCGTGGGCCCCCTGACGGTCCATCGACCTCAACTCCAACTCCATATATTCACTTTCAGGGAGAAAAAAATCAGAGAGAAGGATTCATCATGTTTTACGATACGGAGCCACCGCCAAGCCCTAAACTCTCTCGGGAGGGCTGATCTGGAGTCCGTTCGGGGCTCCAGAGAGGGGAATTCGTCGCCATAGTCATCATCAACCTTCCTCCATCACCAATTTCATGATGCTCACCGCCGTGCGTGAGTAATTCCATACTAGGCTTGCTGGACAGTGATGGGTTGGATGAGATTTATCATGTAATCAAGTTAGTTTTGTTAGGGTTTGATCCCTAGTATCCACTATGTTCTGAGATTGATGTTGCTATGACTTTGCTATGCTTAATGCTTGTCACTAGGGCCCGAGTGCCATGATTTCAGATCTGAATCTATTATGTTTTCATGAATATATGTGAGTTCTTGATCCTATCTTGCAAGTCTATAGTCACCTATTATGTGTTATGATCCGTTAACCCCGAAGTGACAATAATCGGGATACTTACCGGTGATGACCGTAGTTTGAGGAGTTCATGTATTCACTATGTGTTAATGCTTTGGTCCGTTACTCTATTAAAAGGAGGCCTTAATATCCCTTAGTTTCCAATAGGACCCCGCTGCCACGGGAGGGTAGGACAAAAGATGTCATGCAAGTTCTTTTCCATAAGCACATATGACTATATTCGGAATACATGCCTACATTACATTGATGAACTGGACCGAGTTCTGTGTCACCCTATGTTATAACTGTTGCATGATCGATCGCATTCGACATAATTATCCATCACCGATCCAATGCCTACAAGTGAGGGAGTCCTGGACTAAGGGGTCCTCGGGCGTCCGGCCTATTAGCCATGGGCCAGACTGATGGGTTGTGAAGATACGAAGACCGAAGACTACACCCGTGTCCGGATGGGACTCTCCTTGGCGTGGAAGGCAAGCTTGGCGACTAAATATGTAGATTCCTTTCTTTGTAACCGACCTTGTGTAACCCTAGATTCTCCTGGTGTCTATATAAACCGGAGGACTTAGTCTGGAGGACACACATTATCATAGCCATACAAGCTAGACCTCTAGGGTTTAGCCATTACAATCTCGTGGTAGATCAACTCTTTTAATACTCATATTCATCAAGATCAATCAAGCAGGACGTAGGGTATTACCTCCATAGAGAGGGCCCGAACATGGGTAAAACATTGTGTCCCCTGTCTCCTGTTACCATCGACCTTAGACGCATAGTTTGGGACCCCCTACCCGAGATCCGCCGGTTTTGACACCGACATTGGTGCTTTCATTGAGAGTTCCACTATGCCATCATCAAGAGGTTCGATGGCTCCTTCAACCATCCACAACGATGCTACCCAAGGGGGAGTTTTCCTCCCCGGACAGATCTTCATGTTCAGCGGCTTCGCTCTGCGGGCCTC